>NW_022631090.1:2986826-3323338 GCF_010015895.1 Lontra canadensis
GCTCTCTGCTCCATGGAGAGTCTGCTTCTTCCCCCATTTTCACCTCCCAACACTCTCCCTCTGCCCATCCTCCCCCCAACTTGTGCTCTCTCTGTCAAGCTCTCTCTCTCAAATAAATAAATAAAATATTTTTTAAAAGTTTAGTAAACTCTAAGGGCTCCTGAGTGGCTCAGTGGGTTAAAGCCTCTGCTTTCGGCTCAGGTCATGATCCCAGGGTCCTGGGATCAAGCCCCACATCAGGCTCACTGCTCTGCGGGGAGCCTGCTTCCTCCTCTCTCTCTCTGCCTGCCTCTCTGCCTACTTGTGATCTCTGTCTGTCAAATAAATAAATAAAATCTTAAAAAAAAAGTTTAGTAAACTCTAAAGAAAGATACCTTTATGATCTCAAGGTAAAGAAGGATTCCTAAAACCAAATACAAAAAGGCCAAACCAAAAAAATTTTTGATACCATTTAACTAATTATATTTTAAAACTTATAAAACAAAATACATCAGAATGTGGACAGACAATTCACAGACCGACAGATATTTCACTGCCCAGTGAATTGTGAATGCATATAAGAAAGGATTTGTGTCCAGAATACATTATAAGTATAAGAGAAGTAAGTAAAAAACTAAAAAAGGAAACCACAAATCGGGGTGGAGGAAAGACAGATAAAGAGGTGATTCACAGAACTGGAAACCTAAATAGACAATAAGCATGTGAAAAGATGCTCATCTGCATTAGTCACCAAGGAAATGAAAATTAAAGCAACAAGATACCATTTAACACAGATCAGGTTGACTAAAAAATTTTAAAACCCACAGTACCAAGGGGTAGGGGCAGTATGGGGAAATGGAACTTCGTATTCCACTGATGGCAGTGACGATTTTGCAAAACTACTTTGAAGCATAATTTAATGATATCTAGTAAAGCTGAAGATGTACATCAATGAAAAGCTTGCAACTCTACTTCCTCCTCTCTTATACTGTGTGGGAGAGATGGTCTAAAACTGATATGTCAAGAAAATGGGTCAAGTACATTTCTCTATTCCAGGGCTTCTCAAGCTTCCATGTGCATACAAATCACCCGTGGGTCTTGTTAAAATGCAAGTTCTGATTCAGCAGGTCTGAGATGGGGCCCAAGACTCTGCATTTCTAAGAAGGTCCAGGTGATGCCCTAGCTGCAGATACAAAACTTCATTTTTAGTAACAAAGAGATAAAGCCTAGGTTGCCTGAAAAGGCCAGGCAGGTAGCAGAGGCATGAAGCTGATTTAGTGGGGACTACAGTGAACTAAACAGTGCCTACCCTGAATAAAGAGGGCAGCAGATTTTCAGCTCAGGCTGCAGGATGGCGGTTCAGATGTTCCAATTTTTCAAGAAAGGCTGGAAATTTGGCTTTACGTGAAATCTTCCCACTTTAAAATGTTAACAACTCTTTAGAGGAGAATGGAAAACAGTATGCGAGCTAGACACAAGGCATTTTTGGGCAAAATAGAACGCTCTGGCCTTCAGTGTGCAATCTCCAATCTAGACTTAACAATGTAACCAAAAGGAAACCTAAAATCAAACTGTTAATAAGTTGTCTCTGGCATGTGGACCTGGGCTGGGGAGGGGTGAAGCAGGAAACTTGCTTCTCCTCATGAGAGCTTTGGTACTGTTTGGTCTGTTATTACATGGGCATAGCTTTGATTTTTTTTACAAAAATGTTTTGACATAAAAAATAGGGTTAAATGTATAGTTATTCCATATTTACTTTGCCCATTTTAACTACAACTAAGTTGAAGCTTAATCAAGAACGTATCATTTAATTATGATGTTGCTCTTATAGGAACCCATTAACCTACTTTATAAATGATCCTTCGATGATGTGATTTCTAGGAATACAACATAGTGAGAAGTAAGGATGACCTGAAGTGAGGGTGTAAAATTAATTAAATTGCATCAATAGCCTTCTCAAGAGTCCTGTAATCAGCCAATATTTCAGGAAACATAAAGAATCTAAGCTCACAAGGCTGGAGGGTCACAGAGGTTGTCTTGTTCAACATGTTACTGGCAATTGAACCCAATATTTCTTTAACTTATAATGTTCTATATTCCTGACTTCTTTCAGATCATTGAAGGTGGAGAATGCCAGGTCCAGGTCTTAAAATATTTTTCATTAACAATAACAATATTACAATTGTAGAAATAATAACAGTAGAATCAGAATAGAAATAATAATAAATATGGTGCCTAACATTTTCTGTACACTGGCACCATGCCAGGCATTGTGCCCCATGTTTGATGTTTATCATCTCATTTGATCCAATTGATAACTCCCTGTAAATGACTAGTAACTTACAAAAGGAAGATGTATCCTTCTCAGTGCATCATCTCAGTAGTATCTTTGCCTGCAGTATGCAATCTCAATTTAATCACAAAAGAACAGACAAATGTTTTGTAAATAACTGAGCAGCACTTTTCAGATATGTTGATGTCATAAGCCACAAATAAAGACTGAGGAACTATTACAGATTGGAGGAGATTAACAAAGCATGACAACTGAATTCAATGTATAATCTCATTTTGGGTTCTGAACTGGGAAAAATCACTACAAAGGACAATATTCATAAAAATAACAAATTTAAATATGTACTATAGATTAGATGACAGTATTTGAAAATTTGAAATTTCTTGGTTTAGATAAATGTACTGTGCTTATAAGAGAATGCCCTTGTTCTTAGAAAATACACACTGAAGTATTTAAGGGGCATGGTATCTCCAACTTGCTCCCAAATGGTTTGGGACAAAAATACCCACCCCAACACATACACAGAATGATAAAATAAATGAAGTAGATTGGATAAAATATAAACACTTGTAGGTTTGAATTAATATCAAAACAAAATTTACAAAAAATGAGATTGTTACTACTACTATCCTATACTACAGATGAAGAAAGTGAGAATCAGAAATATAAGTAATTTATACAATTAGTAAGAGGCAGAATCTGAATTCAAACCAAGAGTTACTGACTCCAAAGTCCATACTCTTAACTATTGGGCTATATTGTCTCAAGTTAGTAATTTTGTTCTGTTTTGAGAACAAAGTGGATACTTTTGAATCAGTGTTTTCTTAAGATTTTATTTATTTATTTGAAAGAGAAAGAGAAGAGAGAGTGAGCACAAGTGGGGGAAGGGGCAAAGGGGGAAGGACAAGCAGACTCCCTAATGAGTGCAGAGCCCCAATGCACCGTTAGATGCAGGGCTCAATCCCAGGACCCTGAGATCATGACCCAAGCTGAAGGCAGAGGCTTTAACCCATTGAACCACCCAGGCGCCCCAAGACTAGTCTTTTCAATGGATGGTGCTGAGACAATGGAATGTCCACATGCAAAAAAAATGAAGTTGAGTCCCCTACAACATACCATATACAACCATTTACTCAAAATGGATTAAAGACCTAAATGTAAGAGCTACGATTATAAAATTCTGAGAAGAAAACAGGGAAAAACTTTCTTAAACTTGGATTGGGCAATCTCCTTAGATCTGGCAGCCAAAACACAAAGAAAAGAAAAATAGACAAAGAGGACTTCATCAGTACAAAGGACAATTTTGGGGTGCCTGGGTGGCTCAGTCAGTTGAGTGTCTGGCTCTTGATTTCGGCTCAGGTCACAGTCTCAGGGTCCTGGGATCCAGCCCCACGCAGGACTCCACACTCAGCAGGGAGTCTTCTTGTCCTTCTCCCCTGCCCTTCCCCCTGCTCTTGAACTCTCTCTCTCTCAAATGACTAAATAAAATCTTTTAAAAAAGGACAATGTTAAGAGAGTGAAAAGATAATCCACAGTGTGGGAGAAAAATATTTGCAAGTCATATATCTCATAAATCACTTAGATCCAGAATGCATAATGAACTCTTACATTTCAATAATGAAAAGATAAATAACACAATTTAAAAATTGGCAGAGGATTTGAGTAAACGTTTCTCTTAAGAAGATTATGGAAATGGCCAATATACACATAAAAAGATGCTTAACATCATTAGTCATTAGGGAAATGCAAATCAAAACCACACTGAACTACCACTTCACACACACAAAGATGGCATCAATCAGAAAGACAGTAACAACTATGGGTAAAGATATGGAGAAATTGGAACCCTTGTGTATTGCTGGTGGGAATATAAAATGATGCAGCCCTGATAGAAAACAGTCTGGCAGTTAATCAAATGGTTAAACATGAAGTTACTACCTAACCCAGCAGTTCTACTCCTAGGTATATACCCAACAGCATTGGAAACACAAGCCCACCCAAAAGCCTGTGCATGAATGTTTACAGCAGCATTATTTATAACAGCCAAACATTGAAATAACCTGAATATTTGTCAACTGATGGATGGATAAGCAAAATGTGATATATCCATATCATGGAATATTAATTGACCATAAGAAGGAATGAAATACTGGGGCACCTGGGTGGCTCACTTGGTTAAGCATCTGACTCTTGATTTTGGCTCAGGTCATGATCTCAGGGGTCCTGGGATTGGGCCCTGCATTGGGCTCTGCACTCAGAGGGGCAGATTTGAGGATTTCTGCTGGGGGATTTCTTTCCCTCTTCCTCTATACCTCCCTCAGCTCACATACTCTCTCTCTAAAACAAATAAATAAATCTTTTTAAAGAATAAAGTGTGGATTTTATGGTATATGAGTTATATATCAAAAAGGTGTTTTTCTTTTTTAAGACAACATCTAAATTCCTACTCAGGAATTGCTTTAGGCTTTTTTTTTCACTTCCCCATGCCTCACTCCTACCTTCCCTGTCCACTCCACCATCTCTGATTTGCACTTTTTCATTCTTATTTTCCAGCTTCCTATTGAATTCGAAGAGACCCAGGATTTGGACATTGCATTTGCAATTGTTTCAGCAATGGACACATAACCTATACCAGGCCAGCTAGTACCAATAAGACTCAACTTAGGGACCCCTGCTGCTCTACCAGGGAAGGGAATGCCTTTGTTGGATTAGGTATGATGGGACAGAAGGTACTGGGCGTTTCTTCTAAGAGTTGGAAAATGGAAACCAACCCCCAGGAATTACCTCTGATGGCTTCCAGTAAAACAATCTGCAGTCTGCATTAAGCCATGAATTGTCTCTACCTCTCCCATTTAAGCTTACAGTGAATTATAGATTGCCTGTTTTGTTTAAGCCAACTTGGGTCTTCTATGTATTTATGTTTGGTCACTTGCAATGAAAGAATCCTAAATGAAACAAGCTGTTTCCCAGGACTCCCAACCCTATCAGGACACAATTTGAAATCTTTCCCCTCACCGGAATCTGCTTGGTAGGCCCTTCCTATCAAAGGAGGGATAGGTTCCCACTTGTCAAAGGAGGGATATGAGATATTTCCAATACCATGACACATGTAAATGCAGGCTCTCGTGTAACCCACAAATGAAAGGGCTTCAAACAGTTGTTCCTCTTTATCTGGAAAGCTCGAATGAAAGTGTTACCACTTTTTTTTTGTACAATGCAGATGTATGGGACTGGAATCAGGAGTTACTCTCTTCCTATCCAGAAGCCAGAGAGGTTTCTTACCAGTAAGGGGGGGGGAGTGAGGGGGCAAAGAGTGTGAAGGGCTCAATAAGCTGGAGAAAGGATAAATAATTAGGTTGGCTTTGGATAAGCGAGTAGAAGCCGCACACAAGGACCATCATTAGCTGTCCGTGAGAGTCAACCAAGAGAGTGTCTGCAAAGAGGTGACTTGAGGTTTGGAAATATGCAGAAGTCCAGTGAAGGTAGGTCACCTCAGAGAAACCAAAATGAAATGTGACAGTAATTAAATAACCCGAAGCCTAAGTATACTTATACTCATACTCTTGGCACATTGCAGTGGCATTAAATGCATGTTGAGTAAGTCAGTGGATCTATATGAACAAAAGGGTCAACACATCAGAGGGAAATCTAAGGAATCTCAAAAAGGCAGTCGTCATCCCGATGTAGTCCGGGGGGACAGGGTATCTTATGTAGATAGAAACATAGTTAGGAACATGAATATGGATATGGTTAGAGGCGGTCGAGATATAGACAGAGACCTGGCTCTGTGTGTTTGATTACTGTACACCCACCACTGGGCTACAGACCTCCTCACAGTGCCGGGGCCTGACCTTCGACTCTATAGCATTTGAACAAGGTAAATTTCACCTATGGTGGCCTCCTGGCAGCCAGCCAGCTGGCTCTCATCTAGTGATAACCTCTAAATTTGTCATGCACTGAGCTGGCCTTGGCATTGCAACTCCTTTAACCTATGTATCAAGCAGTGAGAAGGCTGACCGCTGCATCAGTAAAAATGTTGGAAAAATAGAAACCATGCTGGCTAATCAGTGTATGTCATTTTTGGCTCTGCGATTCCTCTTTCTACAGTCTTAACATGGGGGTGCTCGAAGTAGGATTGGGTGAGAACATCATCCATGCAAAAATAATTCTAGGCCCTTTGTGGCCCCCCAAGAGAAGGTCCAGAGGGCCCTCCCTCATCTCCCCTGGGCATACTGCATTCACATAGGCACTGCAGCATCCCCTGTTCTAGATAAAAACAAGTTCCAGATTAAAAAAAAAAAACAAGTTTTCCATTTCTAACCCTAGTAGGTCAATGCCAGTCCTTGCGTTGCTCTTTTGTGTGGTTATACTTTCTTATCAAAGGAAAGCACAAGGACCTCATTGAGCTCTCTGTGTCAGTCATAACTAGAGAAAGGGAGTTTGAGCCCTCCTTCATTTATTCTTTTTTTCCCCTTTTTTGATCAAAAAGTCAACAAAAAATGTTTGCTCAGAGAGAAAGGATATTATGTAAATAATTAGCCCATTCCAAGATTATGTCGCACATATATATAGTACAATAGAGAGCTGAGAAGGGGACCAGAATCGGCGGCAGGACTGGAGAGTTTACAACTTGGAGAAGTAGGAATTCTCTCTGTAGTTCTGCTTCTCTAGAATGCCTGCCGAATGGGTTGGACGGGCTAATGGAATGATGCCCTCAGCCCAGATCTAGACTCTCAACTGAGGAAGAATCAGAAATTGGTGAAAGAAGGTCTAAATGCTAATGCTGTATTGAACAGAACAGAATCTCTTCATCGATTGATAGAGGCTGCGTTCCCAAATTAGGTAGACTCTCTGGGTCACTGGTACAGGAACCAGCTCCTCGCCGTGGGACCAAAAAGACAGACCTTGTGGAGAAACCTCAATAAAGCATTTCTAGGATATTCCGGTAAGAGTCTGCTCAGACCAGTGCCCCAGGGAAGCCTGGCCAGGCTGACTTTGATGATGCTTTCTTTCTCTGCTTTTATAGGATCAACTATAGCCTTTTCACCTACGGTTCAGTCTCCTGAGGCTGTCCGAAGCACTAAAAGGTAACAACAATACTGAATTCCACACCTGAGCCGTTAACCCATGTCTCTATATCTCTTAGGTGCAAATGGAGATATTTATCCAAATCTCTTTGTGTTGTTGTTGGTGTTGTCATTGTTGTTGTCTTGCCAGAGTTGTCCTCTGCTCCATAGAAGACAGTGCTGATCCAGAAGGCTGCTGAAGACCTATAATTGGGTCATCCTTCGGTATTTTGAGGACATCCCAAGTCGCCATACGAGGAGCCATAGATCAGTGAGCCAGCCGCTAATGAGAACAGGCGTCTGACATCCCTGCTTTGTCCACGGCCTCCTAGACCTGCATTGTCCCTAAATTGTTTCAGGTATCCTTGGGGTCTCAGTTTCAGCCCCCAGCCCTGATGCCCGATACCCTCCTTCAAGAAAAGACTTTTGGCTAGCTTTGACTAATCTTACATGTGCCTTGTGGATTACTTCTGTTCTCTCTGCTCCAGGTAGACACACTACCTGATCCCAAAACAAAAGCATGGAAAATTTGGAGGGGGGAAGAAACATGGAAAAGGACACTTTAACTCATGTGGAGGCTCCGGTGACCCAGGCAAGCGACACGGACCCGGGCACAGCAGCAGGACCGGCAACAGCCCCACCTGATGTTCAAACTCCACTTGAGGGCGCAAGTAGTGGGGTGAATGTGGGGCAGGAAAGCCCGGGGCCAGGAGAGAATGAGGAGATGGAAAATATGTCTGTTCTTATTTCGAATCTGAGTGCCGAGGCCGATGGCCAACGCCCAGAGGTGAGTCCAGTTGATGCTACAGTGCAGGGTCCTAACACCTTGCGAAATGCAGGGAGGAAAGGCAGCCGGAAAGGGAGGAATAGAAAGCAAACTAAGATTGTGTATCTCCCCTGGCCTCTGACGCTCCAGACTCGGGCATCTTCGGCAGCCCCGGTTCTGCGCCGGTCTCATGTCCTGGGGGCTTTGGCATCTGCTGTTCCCAGAGACAGCGAGGTAGGTGGAGACAGGGAGCAAGGGGAGGATGAGGGGAGTGAGAACACATCGACTCTCACTGAGCCTCAGGTGGAACATGCTAATGCCATATGGCCAGCTGCAAGTGCAGTCCAGCCCTGTCTTGTGGCACCTCTGGCAGCAGACGAGGGGTTAAACCCAAGGCAGAAAAATAACCGGAAAGGGAGAAATAAAAAGAACAAGAAGATCATGGCTAGCCCTTGGCCTCTGACAGTACACGCTTGGGCATCGTACACAAACCTAGCTCAGGCACATTCAGCTTTGGCAAGGGATGAATCACTCGCTGAAAAGGGAGTTGATGGGGGTCATCCAAGCCAGGGTCCGGAAGGTGAGGCACGTAAAGTGTCAGCTAAGACTCCTTACCAGAGTACACTGGGGGAGGCCCCAGACTCAGCTGAGGATCTGGAGCAGGGCTCGTGGGAGAAGAGGGAGTCCCTCTCTGCGGACAGCATGCGAAATAGAAGGACGAGCAGACGTGCAGACAGCAAGAGAAAGGAGAAGGGTGTCTTGGCTTGTCCTTGGCCTCTGACAGTACAAGCCTGGGCCTCGTTCAGAGCAGCAGATGAGGTTCAGACTCATCTCCAGGGCCGGTCTTCTGCTGCAAGTAGGCGGGTGAATGTGGGGCAGAAAAAGCAGATTCAGCCGGAGACTGGTGAGGAGGAAATAAAGTCCACTCCTCCCGTGAGCAAGGCAGAGCAAGCTCTGGAACCCAGGCAGGACTGGAGAAGCACTGAGAGATGCCAGGGGGATCACGACTTCTGGGAATGCACAGTGAGGAATTTCGCTAGGCAGACCGACCGTTGCTATTGTGGGGAGCGCTGCTCAAAAGAGCAGAGGGAGGCTTTGACCTCCACCAAAGCCCACACCCACATCAGTACTTCAGTGATGGGAATGCGGGGACCAGAGAGGGAGAAGGCTGAAACTCAGGGAGTCTGGATGAGCAAATGGGGAGGTTTTTGAGACGCAGAGGAAAAAAGAAAGGGACCTAAGGGACCTAAAGAGCACTTTGGGTCCTGGAAGGACCACCGTCTACATCTGTTGGGAGAAAGCTGTTTAAAATGCTATATCAAGGCTCACTACCCAGCTGGTAAATTTTTCCATGGCATGGTAGCATCGCAATTATTCTCTGGATGGGCGATTTCTCTCTGAAATAAGTTTTAGGTTGCTAGAGAACTGGCATAACTTCAGGGAAGCAGAAATGTTTTTTCTCTATCTTCTTTCCTGTAACATTCTCAACATTGCTGGGAGAGGTGTTTCCTATGGCTGATAAGCGGAGTTAGAGTTTAGAGGGTAAGCCAGTGACAGAATGTGTATTGGATCTGCTTCTCTTAACTAGAAGGTAGTATTGAATATTGCATATTAGATTGTAAACTGACTTGATGATTGCATTTAGTTCTAAGACCGGCCATTTTACCATTGCTAAGAGCGCAGGCTAAGAGGGCAGATCCCAAAGCCTGGGATCGAGGCCCGGCTTTGCCACTGGTTACCCATGTTCCTCTCAGCAAGTCACTCTTTCCTTCTGGGCCCCAGTCTATCCCTTGGGATAATAATAGCAGGGGCTTTGTAGATTGAATGATTAAATGATTTAAGACATGCGAAGCACTTAGACTAGTACATGGCATATGATAAGCCCTCAGACACTAATCACCTAGGATTGATTTAACTTTCAGTACTAAATGTCATGCAAGGGTCTGGCACTGTGGTATTATGAATTTTGAAAGTTATACGAATGTCAGTGAGTGTGGGAGGCAGAAGACGATGCCTCCATTTGCAATGATGGTAACAGAGCCTTAAAGCCATGGGGCCAAACGCTCCTTAAGAGGGAAAAGCAGACAAGAAAATGGCAGCTACCATTCTGAGGTGTGCGATGGCAACCGCAGCAGGACAGTGTGCAACAAGACAGGCCAGCTGAGAACACGCTCCTGCTTTAAGAGTCGTCACCGCGGGATGGTGGGAGCCTGCACGGGCGATGCTTTCCAGCCTCCTAATTGTTTTCTGTAACATCCAACTGCCTACATCGCCATGTCATCAGCAAATAGTCAAAACTCACGAAGGAGGGCCACAAGGACAAGGAGGTTTCTCCTCCCTGGACTTGTGGGAGGAGTCAGCCGACAACAACGTGGGGGCTGCTTCGGGGACTCCCAGGCCCGCAGCTGCTGGAAGACAGCTCCAGGCACCTCGCACTGGGGCTGAGCAAGACACAGACAGCTCCGCCCACCGGCCGTCTGGAAGGAGGGAGGGATTCCATTTTTCACCAGCAACCTGTGGGAACAGAGGAGGGAGCTTACTGTGCTGCTGTCACCCACCCTCACCTGATGTGGCCGCGACTGTGCTGCTCTGGCCTGATCCCCTCGCTACCACCCGCCACGTTGGTTGCGAGCTCACCTGGGAGCTTGGCTGGACAGTGCAGCTGGGCATAGGCTGAGAGTCGAGAGTAGACTTTTGCATTGGCCTTCCTCCTAGGCTGGCTTTGGGGTCCATTTCGTCAAAATGATGTCCTGATGCATTCCCTGTTGAAGGCGTAGCTATTCATCAGCGGGCTCAGAGCGGGGCCGAGTGTCCCTTTTATGTGTCCTGGATGCTCGAGCAGGCTCTTAGGGAATTTTTGGAGAAGCATCTTTATGAAGATCCACAAGAGACTTTTCTGATGCCTGCTCATCTTCTTCCCCAATGGGGCGCATACACCGCCCCCCCATCCCCGTTTGCCACAGGGCTGGTTTAGTAGCCCTGGGTGTTCATGGGAAAAGGGCACAGGCTAAAAGCAGGGCAAATCACACAGTCAACTGCTAGGAGGTGCTCAAGGAGTTCCCCGGCTTCAAAAACCCCTCTTCATCACCCCCAACCCCAGTACACAGTTTCAGAATGAAGAGTGATTCATTTTGGTCTGGTGTAGAGTCTGGCTTTGGGATAAATGTTCCACTCTGCAGGATCACGGATACAGGTCAGTCAAGGCCCCTCATCAGTCACCAGGTGACCCGGAATGGAGTTTGGGATGTGATGAAGGAAGGCAGTCAGGGTTTTGAGTACCTTTGGCAAACTCAATTCTGTCCTCTCTCTGGAGCCACAGGGACACAGTGGAAAGGATTGGAGCTGAGCTATGGCCCAGGTGAATGCAAATACTGGCCCTGGCAATCATGCAAATATCCTCAGTCTGAGGGGGATATGCAAAACCCAAAGTACAGAGCTGGCTCTCAGGTGCTCCAAACCCTCCAGTCTGCTTTCCCTTCACCATGCCCCGAGGAAGCCCCAAACCCCGCTTCAGACCCCCAAGGCCAAAAAGGCCAAACACAAGCCATCCTTTCACAGTGGAGAGTCTTAGAGGATACAACGGGAAACAAATGACCGTCTCCATGTTACATTTTCTGCAAGATTAACAATCCCTTCGCTGTTTCTCTCCTCCTTAATGCCTCCGAGGTAGCTCAATTATCTTGATTGTTTCAGTTTGGGCTTCGGAATGAAACCAGCCGGTCATGAATACACAGAGGATTTATCACTTAATAGCTGCACGGTTTGGGTCATTAAGGAGGCCAGCTGCTGGGCAAGACAGGGAGCTAACTCAGCGGACAGCCCGAGCCCCATCCCCCAAGAAGAAACTCTAAAGGGAGAAGCCCAATGGGCTGCAGGGCAAGTGAAAGATAAAACAGGGAAAAGAACTTCCAGTTCCTTCTCTTCACCCTCCCCCACTCCTCTTTTGGTTTGCATCTGGGCAACCCCACTAAAGCCAGCTGGTGGGATTTAGTCCCAGTGGCTCTTCCGAGGCCGTCCCGGGTCAGCTGGGAGGGGGAGCAGAGGGAGGACGGGCTAGCTACCCATCGAGAGATGATCTGGAAGGATTCCCCCCCCCAACTCCTGCCTCTTTACCCCCCTGCCCACCCCAACCAACATCTGCTTTCTGAAAAGTGGAGGGGCAGAAGAATTGTCCCTTCCTTTCTTTTAAGTTCTTTGGCTGGTCTAATAATTAAATTGACTTAAGATGGATCAGCAGGAGAAAAACAAATTTAATTATGTGCATCCTAAGCTAAAAAAAGGGGTAGGAGTTTGGGGCTACCAATGGGGAGGACGTCCAAGCACAGGAAGGCAAGAGGAGATGTTCTTAAGACAGCGTTTGCCCTGGTATGCTGGTAAGTTTCTTGGATAAAAAGGTAATAGCCCTCTCTGGGCTACAGGCCCTGTTTCCAACGGAAATGTTGTTAGTGGAGGGAGAGGTAAAGTGCTGTTCCTGAATCTGCTGGGTATGGATTGCCTTTAGTTCCCAATAATCCTCGTGCCTGAGTGACACATTTTGAGGTGGTAAATTCTGCCCCTCTTCAAATGCAAGGAAGGAAAGCAGGGGAAAGTGGCTTGCCAGCTGGGCAAGCAGATGATGTCTGGGTGATGTTCTGAGTCACTGTCACTCAGTGGGCATGTTGTACAATCAGATGGCCACAGAAGAGTATACCAAGCCCAATCCCTTCTCTGCGGGCTGCAGGTGTTTAGAGGTGTTTCCATTGTGTTTTCCTAGAGAACAAGCTCCAGTTTGGGGTGTAACATCTGCATTTCAGACAGATTACTGTTCACCAGGTTAGAGCCTGACTCATCTCTAGACAGTTGACGAAAAAATCTTTTTTTTTTTTTTTAGAGAGAGAGAGTGCACAGACGTGCATGCACTGCACAAGCTGGGGGGCAGGGAGGGGCAGAGGGTGAAGGAGAGAGAGAATTTAAGCAGGCTCCATGCCCAGTGCAGAGCCAGACATGGGGCTCGATCTCATGACCCTGAGATCATGACCTGAGCCAAAATCAAGAGTCAGATGCTTAACTGGCTGTGCCACCCAGGCACCCCTAGAAAATCACTCTTAACTCCCAACTTCCAAGACCAAATATCCTCATCCAGTAACACACAGTGTTTGGCTCTCAGATCCAATACATTCCCATTTTTCTCCTTGACTGAACAGTGGGAGTGAGAGTTTTGGTAGAAAAAGACCACGTTTAGGTAGAAAAAGACCTGCTTGGAAAAAACTTCTCACCCTGTCTCCATGTTGTCTCCTTTCAAACCATCAGGCACACACATGACCGACTGATCTTTCAAACATTCGTTGTCTAACCTTTGGTTTTGAAATATAGACCCACAGGAAGTTGCAGAAATAGGGCCAAGAGCTCCCTTATACCCCTTATACCCAGATTCCCCCTACCCCGCTGTACACACAATGGTGACATCTTACATAATTACTATATTACCAAAGCCAGGCTTATTATAATTAACTAGACTACAGAGTTTGTTGGGATTTCAGAAATAAAAAATGAAGTTTTGGGGCGCCTGGGTGGCTCAGTCGGTTATACATCTGCCTTTGGCTCAGGTCGCGATCCTGGGGCCTTGGGATAGAGTCCTGCATCCTGATTTTCACTCTCCCTCTGCCTCTCCCTACAGCTTGTGCTCTCTCTCTCACAATTTAAAAGTCTGCCTGCTCTTCAAATCCCTCCGGGGCCAGGCACACTCCATGCAAACAGCGTTGGTTCTCACTGCTGTGCCAAACACACATACCTCTTTCTGTGGGGCTCCTGTGCTCACTGTTCCCACTCATCCCTGTCTCTGTGCCTCTGCTCCAATAGTTCTCCTCTCATTGCTTTTCCAAATTACACCCTTTCATCTAAACCTCTTATCTTACTCTTTGGTAACACTTTTTGGAGCTTCTCTACCCTTCCTTGAGTGTTCCTTCTTGTGAACTCCTTATGTCCAGAAATGACTTTCAGCATAGTTGTTTATTAGCATGTGAGGTTTTTTTTTTTTTTTAAAATACAGTCTTGCATTGGTTTTTTTGGATCATGACGTGAGCCGAAGTCAGCCGCTTAAGTGACTGAGCCACCCAGGCAACTCATTACTTTCTGTCTCTATATATTTGACTACTCTGGGTGCCTCATATGCATGGGGTCCTGCAATATTTTGTCCTGTTGTTGCATTTTTTCAAAGATTTTATTTATTTATTTGACACAGAGAGAGATCACAAGTAGGCAGAGAGGCAGGCAGAGAGAGAGAGAAGGAAGCAGGCTCCCCGCCGAGCAGGGAGCCTGATGTGGGGCTTGATCCCAGGACGCTGAGATCACGGCCTGAGCCAAAGGCAGAGGCTTAACCCACTGAGTCACCCAGGCACCCCCGTTGTTGTATTTAAAAAGAAAAAAAAATGTTTGAAAACTTTTGCTAGATGGGAAACTCTTCGAGGGCCCAGCACCCTGCTGAAATGAGGAATAGGTACATAGGTAGATAAACAAATGTATAGACATTCTTACAGTATCCAGCATATTTTGGGGTAATTGATAGATGTGGCTCTTTCTCATTTTTTTAACCAGGAATGTCTTCTAAGATACCTCCCAGACCTTTTATTGTGGCTTTTTTATCTTTGGGTTAAAAACACTCTCTGGGCATTAAGCCTGCATCTGCCAAAAGCACTGTATTATTGTCAGGATGGGCAGGGAGTGAGGGTGAGGGTGGGGGCTGGGCATTGTATGATTGTCAAGGAATCTAGTTTGACAACCAAATGAAGATGGAGATGAGCTTGGCACTGGGGTGGGTGTAGGGCAAACAAAGTCCGCAGGGCAAAATGTATACCCTCCTGCTTTCATCATTGGAGAAGAATGAATAACAGTAGTAGCCAACATAAATACTTAAATACATGTCAGGCATTATTCCGGACACTTGACACATATTTTCTCTTTTAATCCTCACAACACTCTTGGGGGCACCTACGTGGCTCAGTCAGTTAAACATCTGCCTTTGGCTCAGGCCATGATCTCAGCGTCCTGGGATCAAGCCCCACATCAGGCTCCCTGCTCGGCGGGGAGCCTGCTTCCTTCTCTCTCTCTCTGCCTGCCTCTCTGCCTACTTGTGATCTCTCTCTGTGTTAAATAAATAAATAAAATCTTTGAAAAATCTCAGGGTCCTGGCATCGAACCCTACGTCTTTGGGCTCTCTGCTCAGTGGAGAGTCGGCTTCTCCTTCTCCCCCCCACCTCACCTGTGCTCACTTGCTTTCTCTATCTCTCAAATAAATAAGTGAAATATTTTTAAAAAGTCCTCACAACAGTCTTAAGAGATAAGCACTATTGTTGGTTTCATTTTATAGATGAAGAAATCGAGGCATGGAAAGGTTAAGTAATTTACCCAAGTTAGTAAGAATAGTCAGGATTTGAGTTCAGATAGACTTCAGAGCCCAGGTTCCTGGGGTCACGTGAGGAATCAAAAAACTTAACAGTCCTGAGAGACAGAAGCACTTCCGGTTGGTGAGCTGAGGTGGTTAGGGCTTGGGGACTGGGGACGGGACTTTGTGGTTCAATTAGCTTTGCTCCCTTCTGAGGCCCAGTCCTGGATGGAAAACATTTGCCCTCCGTCACAAGGAATGAGACTTAAAGATTGGTTGTAGCCTCATCCCTGGCAAACCACTCCAAAGGCCATCTTCCTGCTAATGGATCACTAATGTCATGTTCATATACTAAGGACAGCATGGGTTTTTTAAAAAAGATTTTATTTTATTTTTAAGGGTTTTATTTATTTACTTGAGAGAGAGAGAGAGCGCACACAAACCAGGGGAGGGGGGAAGAAGCAGAGAGAGAAGCAGACTCCCCACCAAGCAGGGAGCCTGATGTGGGGCTCAATCCCAGGGCCCTGGGATCATGACCTGAGCTGAAGGGAGAAGCTTAACTGACTGAGCCACCCAGGCACCCCTTTATTTTATTTTATTTAAGTAATTTCTATACCCCACCATGGGACTCAAACTCATGACCCTGAGACAGGGAGTCGCAGTCTCTACCCACTGAGCCAACCAGGTGCCCCAGGACAGCATGTTTTGAGATCAAGGAACACTGAGAACTTCTTGGGAGCTAAGGACTATATAAACTCTGGATACTTCAGGATTGTCAGTTGAAGCAAATGCCACGAAAGAGCCATTGTGTTTCACGGGGCTCCCCTACCCCCCACCCCAGGGAGCCCGTTTATTTTACAGGAAATGAACTATGTCCAGCAATTTCTTTACCTAGCTGTGAGATAAAAGGATAGTCCCTTGGGCACCCAGCCCACTTCACATATACAGGAAGTGACCCCCAAGTGGCTGTCTGAGTTCTAGAACAATGTATTTCCCACAGGAATACTTCCTACCACCAAACTTCCCTGAGCCCCTGAAGCAACAGAGCACGAAGCTTTGGTTCAGGTGCAGAAAAAACATGCATCCCTGGGCAGGGTTCCTATTAGGGCACATGCGAGTCAGGGCTGGAAATGGGAAGTCTTCTTAGGGAAGAAAAGTAGGCAGAAGGGTTTTATTTCGAAATAGGCAGAAATAAGGTGTTGCACCTGGAGACAGACCTCAGTTTAAAAGGCTTATCCCCATGGTGAGCGACGCTGTCACAGAATCTTTGTAAAGGTAGACCAGTTCCCCGGGGACTGCTCAGGCCACCCTTGTTCCTCCTGGCTGTTCCCTTTTTTAAGGACAGCCACGGGACCAGTTGAGCTTCTCCCCAACACAACAGCAAGACTCTTCTTGGCTGTCTGCTGTTGCCCTTGAAGTATCCCCCAAAATTAACATGACACAGGAAATATGTCAGGCAAATGCAGTCTTTATTTATAGTTACAGGCCCTTCTACCTCAAGTCCATTTTGACTCTTAGCCTGCTGAGCTGAGCTGGACAATGATGGGAACTCAAACCCCCTTGACCCTCCCTTTTGGCTTCAAACTTGGACCAGCCCAAGAGCTGGGCAACCAGCTTCTCCTTATTTTCTTTCCCCTGCTCACCCCCTTGTTCTGAATAACTCTCCTGCCCCGAATTCACTGCTAATGTGGGAGAAATAGAGGAGAGGACTCACCTGCAAAAATGAAATCAGGGATGCCTTTGTTGCTATTCTCCCACAGCCCCACTTCACTGGAGTTCTTTCATTCCCCATATTCTAACCTTCATTCATAGCAGAGAGCCCTTTCAGGAGGTCTGAGTGAGGGGTCGTGAGGCTCTGTGGCCCCAGCTCCTGCATATACACACTCCCTCTTCTGGTTAAGGCCCTGGATTTAATAGTGAGGCATGTAGCCAACAAGGGGGTACAGCTGTCCCCTTCAAGCGAGATCAAAAGGTAGCTGGACCCCTCAGGGCAGGAAGATGAGTGGACATCAGAAAAGTCCTTACTGCCCCTTCACGATGATGCAGCTCAGAAATTCCCCAAGAGCCTGCTCGAGCATCCAGGACACATAAAAGGGACACTCGGCCCCGCTCTGAGCCCGCTGATGAATAGCTACGCCTTCAACAGGGAATGCATCAGGACATCATTTTGACGAAATGGACCCCAAAGCCAGCCTAGGAGGAAGGCCAATGCAAAAGTCTACTCTCGACTCTCAGCCTATGCCCAGCTGCACTGTCCAGCCAAGCTCCCAGGTGAGCTCGCAACCAACGTGGCGGGTGGTAGCGAGGGGATCAGGCCAGAGCAGCACAGTCGCGGCCACATCAGGTGAGGGTGGGTGACAGCAGCACAGTAAGCTCCCTCCTCTGTTCCCACAGGTTGCTGGTGAAAAATGGAATCCCTCCCTCCTTCCAGACGGCCGGTGGGCGGAGCTGTCTGTGTCTTGCTCAGCCCCAGTGCGAGGTGCCTGGAGCTGTCTTCCAGCAGCTGCGGGCCTGGGAGTCCCCGAAGCAGCCCCCACGTTGTTGTCGGCTGACTCCTCCCACAAGTCCAGGGAGGAGAAACCTCCTTGTCCTTGTGGCCCTCCTTCGTGAGTTTTGACTATTTGCTGACGACATGGCGATGTAGGCAGTTGGATGTTACAGAAAACAATTAGGAGGCTGGAAAGCATCGCCCGTGCAGGCTCCCACCATCCCGCGGTGACGACTCTTAAAGCAGGAGCGTGTTCTCAGCTGGCCTGTCTTGTTGCACACTGTCCTGCTGCGGTTGCCATCGCACACCTCAGAATGGTAGCTGCCATTTTCTTGTCTGCTTTTCCCTCTTAAGGAGCGTTTGGCCCCATGGCTTTAAGGCTCTGTTACCATCATTGCAAATGGAGGCATCGTCTTCTGCCTCCCACACGCACAGCCATTTGCATAATTTGGGGGGAGCATCATTCTTAAACCCTTTATCTTTCAGCTCTCAAGTTCATGGCAGTGTCAAGTGCTATGGGGTTTCATGTCCTAATAACCCCTTGGGTCTTTTTTGGATGCAAAACCATACCTCCATCCACCTGCCAAAGCCTGGCAAATGTTGATCCTGAGAAATGTCCTGTAGAACTCCTGTTTAAAGTTGGGACATCTTTAGCTGTGTGGCTTCCAAGTCACCAATATGGCCTACTGTGTCCAAGTCCGTGATGTCCAACTTCTCCAGGTTTCCCCAGGAATTTCTGTTTCTAGCACCAAAAATCCTGTCTTCCGGGAACTGCCTGGAGAGACTGTCTTCATTTCAACCCAGAAAAGTCCTGTGTCTCCAGAAACCCTTTAGTCCCAGGCAAACAGAAATGCTTGGTCACTCTCCAGAAGATTCCATAAAGCATTGGCTTGTGGCATTCATTTTACCAGGGGCAATTGCATTGTAACAAATGCATCTTCTCTATCCTAAAGCCTTCACAGTCCAAAGGCATGATGGCTAATGATGGAAACACAGGCACTGGGACAAGCTGGTGGGAAATCCTGGCCCCCCAGGCCTTTCAATTGTTATTCAATTGACAGCAGGTTTTGCCAGCTTCCTTCCCTCCCAACCCCCCACCCCTGGCCACAGGCGACCTGCAGTGTTTTGTTGCAATTGTTGGGAGCCCTTACCCCCTAGGGTGTGGTTCTCAGGCAGAGTCTTGCATCAGAGTCACCTGGAGGGCTTGTTAAAAACAGATTTCTGGGTGCCAGTCCCCAGAGTTTCTGGCAGTCTGGGTCGGGCCCGAAATGCGCATTTCTAAGGAGTTCCCAGGTGACCTTGATGCTGACTCTAGTGGTCTCTTGCCCTTACTGAGTGGCAAGAGTGTAACACAGCAGGGCCCCTGCCAGGGTTAGGATCCTTGCTTTCAGGCCATCTGGTTTCACAGCTTAGCTAGTTAACCCCTGGTGCCTCTGGTTCCTCACTGATAAAAATGCAGATAATAACGGGACCTGGCTCATCGGATTTTTGCAAGATCGAGGAACAGTACCCGGACTGTAGTAAGCTGCGTGAGTGTTTTTGATCATTACCCCCAAGCTCATAAGAGCTGATGAACTCTCTTTCTTCTTTAGACTTAAAGCAAGCTGCAGACACTTTGTACTCCTACAGGCATTCCTGCCGTGCCTGGCCACTGGGCTGGTGCTGCCCTGCTTCCCAGAGGCTGACTGCCCCCTCTGGAGAAGATTGACTGAGTTAACATTCAGTGTTCTCTCCATCCCACCCTGCAGGCAGGCTCTTAGAGAGCTTCCAGAATGTTTTCCGGGAGAATGCCCAGCAGCGTATCCACAAAACAGCCCAAAGTATTTGAATAACACATAGCCCTATAAACTCCGCAGACAAAGCCTTAGTTGTTGAGCAAGAAAGACCACTTAGTTGAAATAGACACACGTGGATTTCCTTGTTTAAGGAGAGATGAGTTTATAGCAGCATGCAAACATTCAGTGTGTGTGTGTGTTCCCATTCTCCATTAGGAGGGGTCATTTGGCTCATTGTCGGAGAAAGGCAACAGTCCTCAGGAGGAAAGGAACATCTCTTACATCCAAGAACTAGAGTGAGGTGATTGAGTTTTGTGAACATGGAGCCCCTTCCCTGATCTCCATGGAAGATAAATCTCTTTTCTTTCATTTTTTTCAAAGATTATTTATTTATTTATTTATTTGAGAGATAGCCCAACAGAGAGAGCACAAGCAGGGAGAGCAGCAGAGGGAGAGGGAGAACCAGACTCCCTGCTGAGCAGGGACCCTGACCCCAGGCTGGATCCCAGGACCCTGGGATCATGACATGAGCCAAAGGCGGATGCTTAACCAGCTGAGCCACCCACGCACCCCTATAAACCTGTTTTCTATTGCCGTGGATTTGGGCTCCCCTTGGACAAGCCATTGAGGCTCTCCCTGGTGGGTCCTGAAGGGCTATTGCTAGTGTCAGCAAGAGAGTGATGCAAGACTGCTGGTAATAGTGGCAAACCAGAGAGTGGAGGGCTGGGTTGGAGGGGGCGGGTACCATTTAGAAGCAACAGATGTTTGCCAACTAGAAATTGGACCTGTTGCTGGATTTTAGGAGTTGGGGGGGGGGTAAAAAAGAAGCTCAAATTCCAACTTTTAACCGAATAGCCCCTGACTCTTAAATATTGTCAACCAACTGTAATCTTAAAAAAAATTACCACATGGGGTGCCTGGGTGGCTCAGTGGGTTAAAGCCTCTGCCTTCGGCTCCGGTGGTGATTCCAGGGTCCTGGGATCAAGCAGGGAGCCTGCGTCCCATCTCTCTCTCAGCCTGCCTCTCTGCCTACTTGTGATCTCTCTGTCAAATAAATAAATAAAATCTTTAAAAAGAAATTACCACATGAGCCAAACAGATATGTCCACAGCCCATATCTGCCGACAGTATATGACCTCCAGGTGATAATGAGAAAAAAAGACAGCAGGGCTTTTAGTGTGGATGGTAAATGGGGTTAGCAGCTGGCGGGCAGGAGAGGCTGTGTGGTTGGGGAAAAGGAGAGATCAGGAGCCTAAGTGTGGTCCTTGCATGGAGTAGACATTGCCCGAGAGAGGCAAGGTGAGTGGGCTCCCAAGGACGAGCTCTGTGGAAGGAACCATTTGTATGCAAGAGACATGTTAGATCTAAATCCTTGCCAGCTGACCATCCTATCTTCTGTGCTTGGGAATAAGGAGACCTAACGTTTCCTGGACGCTTATACTGTGCCGGGCATGGCTGTGAATGCTTTCCATGTAGGGCTTCATTTAATCATCATACTATTCCTGGGAGGTTGGTCTTGTTGTTCTCCCCATGTTCCTCCATTTCACCCATTATCCTATTCTTGTCCCAGTTGACTTCGGGAGCAGGAGCTTTGCTCTGTTGGGACAAGCACCCCAGAAGCCAACGCACAGCTGTGGGCAGAATGCCCAGTTGGTAGCTTCCATGGATTTCATGCAGCAACAACTCCCCAGTTCTACGAAACCTAGGACTCCCAGCTGGGTGTCCCAGAGGAGCTGCCAAACCTGTTCTCGGAGGCAATGAATTGAACATCTGGGAATATCAGAGTTGAGATAGTGGGAAGTAGCTACACTATTATACTTGTACCTCCTGTTGTCTTAGAAACCAACAGCAGGGCACCTGTGGGGCTCAGTCGGTTAATTAAGTGTCTGCCTTCAGCTTTGGTCATGATCCCAGGGTCCTGGGATAGAATCCCGCATTGGGCTCCCTGCTCAGTGGGGAATCTGCTTCTCCCCAGCTCTGCTCCTCCCCCTGTGCATTCTCTCTCTCTCTCTCTCAAATAAATAAATAAGATAAATAAAATCTTAAAAGAAAGAAACTAACAGCAGAGTCAAGTTTGATGGGAAGGAAGGCATAGACTTTCTCTGCCCTGGAAAGTGACTTCAAATAGGACATTGCAGGCAAGGATTTGGGGGGACAGGAGGATAGCATGAAGATGCTAGGGACCCAGAGCAGAGCAGAGTGGAAAGAGAAGCTAGAAAGAAGCAAAGATGAAGCTGGCCTGCTACATGAATTTTCTGAAAGCCAATTTTATATGGATGCCATTAGCCTGGCTGGGAAAGAGCCACAGAAGGAAATGGTCCAAATGCTAGACTAAGGCCCCTGGTCTCTACCCCCCCCCCCGCCATTTCTTTGTGTAACTACATTCCCCCCCCCCATTTTTTTCTGTAACTACAGCCTCAGAAGCAGAAAGGGGATTGTGAATCTGGCCTAAGTTCATGGTTTATCATTACCTAAATATATATTTACCAAAGGCTTACCAAATAGGGTTTTTAAAAGTTCTGGGCGATGTCCTGTCTGGTATTTTCTTAGGAAATTGTTGCTTCATCAAATGATGGGTTATTTGTTGATGGAGAAAAGTAGCCACCATTTCCCCATCTTGCTTAGTAACTTTTACTGCACTCCAAATTGTATTTATATAATGGCTTAGGGCTAGTAGTTGCTAAATAATAGGAAATTCTGAGAAGGTTTCAGTATATATGAGATACTGAAACTTTTTAGCTGGGGACAGTTCTGTGTTCACTTTATAACAGCAAATTAAAGTTGGTGGACTTTCCCCCCTTGAACTCCTGAATACAGTACTTCAGACCCACTAGTTAGTTGGTCATTTAATAACATGTATTGGGTGCTCACTGTTGCCATCATAGTGCCTAATAGAAATAGCTACTAGTTATTGGGGCACCTGGGTGGTGCTGTCAGTTAAACATCTGGCTCTTGATTTGGGCTTAGGTCATGTTCTCAGGGTCGTGAGATCAAGCCTCATGTCAGGCTCTGTGCGTAGCATGAAGTCTCCTTAAGATTCTTTCTACCTCTCCTTCTGCCCCTCCCCCTTGTGCTCGCATGCATGTGTGCTCTCTCTCAAATAAACAAAAAAAAACTTTAAAAAAATAAAATAAGAATATAGCTACCACTTATTGAGCACTTAATATCTGATAGACATTGGGCTATGTAGATTATCTCCTTTAACCCTGAAAACCACCCTATCAAGTTAGTGTTGCCACCTACATTTCTTTGTAGGTGAGGAAACTGAGACTTAGTTATATAACTTGCCCAAGGCCAGTGTTCCTAAACTGTGGTAATGACCACCACACCGTTAATACCAATGAGTGACTTGTGCTGACTAATTGCCACATGCCTGTGACATATGTGTCATCTCATTTAATTCTCAGAAGAGTGCCGTGAGCTCAGTGCTATCATTATGATTAGCCTTATTTTACATAGGAGAGAAATGAGGCTTCATATAGTAATCTGCCCAGAGTCCACAGCTGGTAAATGAAAGAACTGTGATTTATAGTAGGTCCCTCTAAATAATCAACAAAGCTAAAAGGCAGCCTATGGAATAGGAGAAGATACTTGCAAATGACACATTTGATAAAGGGTTATTACCCAAAATACATAAAGAACTGATACAACTCAACACACCCAAATCAAATAATACAAGTGAAAAGTGGGCAGAAGACATGAACAAACATTTCTCCAAAGCAGACATCCAGACGGCAAACAGATACATGAAAAGATGCTTAACATCACTCATCATCAGGAAAATGCAAATTGAAACTACAATGCGATATCACCCCACACCTATCAGAATGGCTAAAATCAAAAACACAAGAAATAGTAAGTGTTAGTGAGGCTGTGAAGAAACAGGAACCCTTGTGCACTGTTGGTGGGAATGCAAGCTGGTGAAGCCATTCTGGAAAATAGTATGGAGCTTCTTCAAAAGTTAAAAAATAGAGCTACCCTATGACCCTGCAATCACACTACTGGGTATTTACCAAAGAATGTAAAAACACTAGTTCAAAAAAATGCATGCACCCCTATGTTTACTGCAGGATTATTTACAATAGCCAAATTATGGAAACAGCCCAAGTGTCCATTGACTGAAGAATGGATACAGGTGAATGGATACTGATGGAGATAGACACACACACACACACACACACACACACACACACACACACACACACACTGGAATATTATTCAGCCATAAAAAAGAATGAAATATTGCCATTTGCAACAACATGAATAGAGTCAGGGTATAATGCTAAGTGAAATAAGTCAATCAGACAAAGACAAATATCATATGAATTCACTCATATGTTGAATTTAAGATACAAAACAAACAAGCAAAGTGAAAAGAGAGAGAGAAAGAGAAAAAACCCGTGAAACAGACTCTTAACTTCAGAGAACAAACTGATGGTTACCAGAGGGGACATGGATGGGGGAAATAGATGATGGGGCTTATCATGATGAACACTGAGTAATGTATAGAATTGTTGAATCACTACCATACACCTGAAACTAATATAACACTGTACATTAACTATACTGGAATTAAAATAAAAAACTTAATAAAAAATAAAGTAGGTCTACCTGATACGAGGCCAAGTCAAAGGTCACCTCCTCCAAGAAGCTTTCCAGAAACTCTCTAAAATGTTTTAGGTGTCCATGTACCATGTTGACATTACACCTTGCTTGCTCTATAAGAACATATTATTAACGCTGTTATTATTACTATTTTTTTAGCGTTTTGTCTATACACTTAGTGTATAGACATTATCCCTAGTCCTTGAAATGGTGTATGAAAAAGGCATTATTAGATTTATTAGCTAGGAAACAGGATCAGAGAAGTTAAGTAACTTGGTCAAGATCACACAACTAGTGGAGATGGATCTGGGATTCAAATCCAAGTCTGCTGGTCTCCACTGAGTCAAAGCTCATACTTTTCCCACCAAACAAGGCTACCTTTCCTCATTTTGTGTTGAATTATGTTAATGTATCTATATGATCTAATTGGCCAAGTATCAGCACACTTTTTAGGGAAAAGACCAGATAGTAAATATTTGAGGCTTTGCAGGACATGCAGTCTCGGCTGGTCATATCATTAAAGCAGGTATAGACAATATATAAGCAGATACATAAGCAAACGAGTGTGGCTGTGTTCCAGTAAATCTTTATGCATACTGAAATTTGAATTTCATATAAATCTTGTGTGTCACAATACATATATTCTTTTTTTAAAAATATTTTATTTATTTTATTTGAAAGAGAGAGAGAGAGGACGAGTAGGGGAAGGTCAGAGAGAGAGGAAGGGAGAGAAACTCAAGCAAACTCCTCACTGCAGAGCCCAGCTCAGGGCTTGATCTCACAACCCTGAGATAGTGACCTGAGCTGAAACTAAGAGTCAGATGCTTAACTGACTGAGCTACCCAGGTGTCCCTATATATATTTTTAATTTTCTTTTCAACGATTTAAAAATGTAAAGACCACTCTTTGTTCACAGGCCATAAAGAAACAGGCAGCAGGCTGGATTTGACTACTGGGCCCTTACAATAGACTGGTAACTCCTTGAGGGCAGACGTTAGTCATCTTCATTGACTTCTTCAGGATTTCACCCACTGCCCATAGTCAGGACCTAATAAATACTCGCTGAGAGGCAGACTTCAGTTAGAGCCTAGACTCCAGAACATAGACTTTGCATTGATTTAAATTCCAACTTTGTCAACTTTCTAGCTGGGTGACATTAGGCAAGTCACTGTTAGGTTACTCTCAGTTTCCTCATCCAAAAATTGATACAGGGGCACCTGTCTGGCTCAGTCAGTAGAATGTGCAACTCTTGGTCTCAGGGTCAGTTCAAGCCCCACATTCGAAGTGGAGCCTACTAAACAAACAAAATGGATAGAATAGATACGGGTTTCCAGTTATGGAATGAAAGGTGGATCATAGAGAACATAGTCAATAGTATTATAATAGCCTTGTATGGTGATAGATGGTAGCTATCCTCTGGCGATGAGCACAGCATGACATATAGAGAAGTTGGATCACTATGTTGTACACTTGAAACTAATGTAACACTGTGTGTTAACTACAGTTCATTTTTTAAAAATTTATGAGTAGCCTGGCTCAACCTAGAGAGCATGCAGGTAGGGCATGCAACTCTCGATCTCCCAGTCATGAGTTTAAGCCCCACGTTGGGCAAAGAGTTGACTTAAAAATTTTTTTAAATGAAAAGGGAAAATTTTATATTATTATATTATATTATTAATTTATATTATTATATATTATTATAATATTATTATATTACTATAATAATAGTACTTCCCACATTGGTTATTGTGAGTACTTAATGGATTAATAAAGTACTTATAGCAGTGCCTGGCATCATCATTATCGTTCTTGAAATGAAATAGGACAATTCCATTTCGTCTTCAAAAACTTGTAGTCTTACCAGCTAGTTAACCAAATGCAGCACAAAGTAGGTGTTAAATCCTTTGCAAACCAGTGTGTCAACAACAGTAGACTTGGATGCAAAGTCTTATTTCTGAAAGCTTCCCATCTCCTGTTTTGGACCTGAACTTGATGACTGTAAACACTCTTTAGAAGCCTTCTAGGAGGGATCCACAGCAGATGTGGTTTGTTTGTCATGCACAGTGGGCCATTGCTTGTTTATTTCTGGTTTTGAACTTAATATATTTAGGCAAAGCATGCACACTCCACCTCATTGTAGGCACCACTGTACTCTACTGCCTTGAACTTTCAACTTCTCTGCTTAACCTCTGAAGTCCTTCGAGTTTGAAGTTGCTGCTCTAGTACCTCTACCCAGAGCCTTCATCAGGAACCAGCTACCCCAGAGGAACCCTTGTCTCTTCCATGTATAAACATCAGCCTGATGGTTTGCCCACCCTTGGCAATGGCCTCCTATTTTATTCTCCTCTCCTGCTATTCCTGAACTCATGCTCTGTGTTCTGACCATTCTGGACTCCATTCAGTTCCTCAACCAAATCATGCTCTCTCACACCTCCTCTCATTAGCACCTGAGGATCTCTGTGCTTGGAACATTCTTGACCCCACTTCACCAGGTGAATTCTTTCTCATCCTTCAGGTCTTTAGCTTAGATGTCACTTTATCCAGGACCTTTGTCTGATACCTCAAATAAATATGAAGAGCTCCTCCTCTGAACCCTCATATTATCCTACACTTGAGTGTCATAGACTGGCTACTTTGTCATGAACCCCATCTTTACTGGGCAGAGGGAGGTCATATTTCTCAGCTTCTCTTGTCAACACATTGGATTCTAGTCATTTTCTAGTGTGGCTATAAATCCTGCTGTGTGAATAGTCCATGGGCTATATTTGCTTATTGGCCTACAGATGACAGAGGATCCACTGGTAGACTCTGAGGAGGTCTAGGGAATGGTGAAGCCATATAACAGAAAGAGCCTCAATCCTGAGTCTCTACTTTGAAGACAGCTACCTGGGAGAGCTGCTTGACCTGCATTGGCCTGTACAACACGAAAGACAAATAAATTTTTTTAAACCAAGTCACTGGTGGTTTTTTTTTTTTAAGATTTTATTTATTTATTTGACAGACAGAGATCACAAGTAGGCAGAGAGGTAGGCAGAGAGAGGAGGAAGCAGGCTCCCCGCCGAGCAGAGAGCCCGATGCGGGGCTCGATCCCAGGACTCTGGGACCATGACCTGAGCCGAAGGCAGAGGCTTTAACCCACTGAGCTACCCAGGCGCCCCAAGACAAATAAATTTTTATTGTGTTGAAACTCTTAGATGTGAGGATCATTTGTTATAGCAGCTAGAATTAATTACCTTGACTAATGTATCTTTCTTATGTCATAGTACCTAATAATTGTGATTGTGTAATTGCCTGTTTCTTGGCTTTCTTAGTTGCTGAACTGTAAGCTCCATCCAGGCAGGAAGTTTCGTCTGGTGTGTTCTCCACTATCTAGAGTGACCGGCACGTGCTAATGACTCAATATTCTGTGAATAAATAAATGAATGAGCATTTTATTCCTTTTAGGAGGCATGTTGAAAGAGTGAAAGGAGCCATACCATGCCATCAGGGCCATGCCACTCAACACTGACTGAAGGAGTACTTGCTTTGGAAGTTGCCAAACCACCAAGGGATGCATTCTGGATCACAACTCTGGAATCAGCCTTATGGGAGTCATCCCCATCATACCTTATCTCTCTGTTAGCTTTAGCCATTGGCAGTCTAGCGTTTTTACCAGACCAAAACCTCATGCCAGGGTCACTGAAGACTTCCACATTACCAAAATCAATAGTGTCCTTTTTGCCCTCACTGAACTTGATCCTCCAGAAGTGTTCAACACAGGTTACTGCTCTATCCTCCAACACTCTTCTCCCAGTATCTGTGGCACTGTGCATTTAAAAAATTCACCTATATCTTTGCCTGCTCCCTTTCTGTCTCTTTCAAATGCTCCTCTTCTATCCAATATCTAAATTTTGGAGTGCCCTGGCACTAGTCCCTCGGGCCTCTTCTCCATCCACACTCGTTCCCTAAGCGATTTCCTTTGTTACCATGGCATTAAATATCATGGATTATGTTCATTTCTTTCATGTTCATGTCCCCAATCCAAAATTCTCTTCTAAATGCCAGACTCATGTGACCAGGTATTTAGAGATCTATTTGGAGATCTCAGAGACATTAAACTTAAGCTGTCTGAAATACTACTCTACCAGGGGCACCTGGCTGGCTCAGTTGGTAGAGTGTGTCACTCTTGATCTCGGGGATCTGAGTTCAAGCCCCACATGGGGTGTAAAGCTTACATTTAAAAAGAAAAAAAAATCAAATATGTTAAAGAACTTTCCTCACACTTTAAATGAAGTCCATACTCTTTCAACGGGCTTCAAGGATCTACGTCATGTGGCTTTTGTCTACTTTTCCTACCTCCTCTCAGGTCACATTCCTTCAGTCCTGCTAGTCATACTGTCTCCTTTCATATCCGTGAACAAGGCAAGCTCTTTCCTGTCTCAAGCCCCTAACACTTGCTGGGCCTTCTGCCTGGAATGTGCTTCCTTTCCCCAGCTCCTGGCTGCATTTCACCAGCCCAGTTCCTTCATCAAAACATCCCCATAAGCAAGTCTGCCTTCCCTGACCACAATTTTCCTCATTCTCTGCAACTGCTCTCCTGTGTTTCCTTCACACACTAATCATAGTTTGAAATTACTGACTTGTTGCTTATTTACTTGCTGAATTACTATATCCCCCAGTAGTACTTTAAATTCTAGAAGGGCAAAGACAGCATCCATTTTAGTCTCTCAGTGTATTACATAGTATCTAACAAGGTCCTTGGCACATAGTAGTTACTCAGTAATCTGGGTTGAATGAAATAAGAAGCATTTCCACCTAGCTTATGTGATTTGAAGAAGATGATGATAAGGTTGCCTCCAAACTCATTCCAAAAAGTTTTTTCTCTCTCTCTCCATCTCATTCAACTTAGAGCAACATGTGAAACCCCCATTTGAATCAATCCTTTGGGCTAAGGCACTAGCTGGCAAACCACAGCCTGCTAGCTAAATCTGGCTTGCCACCTGTTTTTCTATGTCTGAACTGAGAGTGGCTTGTATATTTTTTACACGTTTGAAAAACATCAAAAGAACAATATTTTGTGACATGTAAAAATTACATGAAATCCAACTTATTTATTTATTGGAACACAGTCAATTTGCTTATGAATTGTCTATTGCTAATGTCATGCCACAGGAGCAGAGTTGAATAGTTACAAGAAAGCCCGTATGGCCTAAAATATTTACTATTTGGCCCTTTACAGAGAAAATATGCCACCCCTGAGGTAATGTATTAAAGGGACCTGTTAAAATGCACAAGCTGTCTGAGAAAAGGAGGCCTCAGAAAAAGGGGTCATCAATATAAAAAGAAGTTTTCTTAGGGGAAGAGAGGAAGACAGGTCCAAAGCAAGCACCACTTACCTTCTTTGGGGACAAGAGCTACATTGAAGTTGCCCCAAAATATGGCACCAAGGAGAGGGAACAGTGGTTCTTAGGGAGGAGCCTGATGAATGGATAGTGAGAAAGGGGAGGTCTGCCCCTGCATGATGGGAGACAGGGAAAAGAGTATTTTCTTGCCTACCCATCCTTCTCATTGCTTGACACTGAACGTGCCTGTAAGCCACAGACAAGGCAGCCCAACAGAGGGTAAGGCCCTGCCATGAAGTGGGTCAGGCTTTCTGCTCATAGTTTGCACTGTGATGAACGTGGACAGTACTTGGCAACACTCGGGCTGGGGCACAGTCCACCTCCAACAGAGAACTGGGTGGAGGGTCATTCAGAGGACCATGGAGCATCAGGAAATCCTTGAGTCCCTGGAAGACAGGGACGCCTCATTCGATATTTTGCTCTTTGCTCTCCTTCATTGAAATCCTCCAGATTTAGGTCTCTAATCACCAAGATGTGAAAAATCTCATTGCTATCAAGTCATCCATGATGCCCCCAAATTCCAAACTTGATTGGGGCTGAGGTTGAGGCCAAGGTTCTCTGCCCTCTCCCTGCTCATTTCCTTCCTTACACCAGGGGAATAGCATGCTCCTGGGCTTCAGGGTGGTTTTTCGGGCCAACTCTCTACTGCATTAGTTGAGTGTGAGTCCCAACCCAGGTGATTGCCCTGCATGCCCACACACTGACACATCTCCCTTCCCCCTTCCAGGCAAATTATTCCCGCTTCTCAGCATGAGTCACCACACAGTAAGAGCTCCCACAAGCCAGATTTTCTGCGTCAGCAGCCCCAACATGCTGTTTTTCTTACAAAGGGTGGGGAACCAGGAGGGAGGGAAGAGAGAAGGTACAAGTGGGGAAATGGAACAAAGTACACAGACCACAAACCAAAGGGGTGACTCTGGTCTTCTACTTCCTACTGGCTCAGAGGGGCCTCTGATTTGTTAGGCAGCCTTCCCTTTGCTACTCAAGTTTCATTTCCCTTCCTCTTTATATTCTGTCTGTTCCCTTGTGATTGGGGAGCTTATTTTCTGATGTGGTGTTGGGGCTCCAAAGGGACCCCCCCACGAGCCATTGCAGAGGGGATGTAGGGGAAGAGCCCTCTGAACATTCTCACCTAAATAGGTGGCATCCAGTCTGGTAAAGTGAAAAGTACCATTGGAACAATAAACACGGTAGTGAAGTCTAGGCACAAGATGGAGAACTCATGACAGCGATGGGACAAGGCGAGCTGCAAGAGTCCATAACCCTGGTCATAACATTATTAATAATTATTATTAAAATACTTTAGATACATATACACATACATACATATACAATGTATTTGATAAAATTCTCCAACAACACAATGGGATGGGTACTGTAATTCATGCCATACTCCAAGTGAGAAAACCCAGAACTCTCAGATAAAGCAATTGCCCCAGCACCTATAGGCTATGAAGTCACAGAGCCAGAATCTGAGCTGAGGGGCCTGGTACTGGAGCCCATGCCCTTAGCCACTCACCTGCTACTCAGGGAAAGTATTAGGTGCTTCAGCATGAATAAATGTGCTGACCCTAGATCTGAGAGAGCCCGCTGGTCAATCCTTTCTGTTTATTTATTTTTTTGTATTTTTTAGGGTTTTATTTATTCATTTGAGAGAAAGAGAGACAGAGAGAGCACAAGCAGGGTCAGTGGGAGAGGGAGAAGGAGACTCCCCACTGAGCTGGCAGCCCAACATGGGGCTCGATCCCAGGACCTGGAGATCATGACCTGAGCTGAAGGCAGACGCCCAACCTACTGAGCCACCCAGGCGCCCCTGGCCAATCCTTTCTTTTTAGGGCAGGCATTCTGACATGAAGCCCTGGGTAGATGGTGGGAAGGAGAAAAGGAAGTAGAGTATGGGATGCTGTGTGTTACCATTCCTGCACTCCCTTGTATGCCTAGGCTTGTGCTTCACGTTGGCAGGGATTGGCACAATCTCAACTGCCATATCCTTGGAGGCTGGTACTGCGCTTTCCAAAGCCTCTTGGGGTGAGAGCTTCAAGCTGTCGATGTTTCTTTCTGTCTGTATCATGGATTTATTATTTCCTGCCATCCACCATTCTCTCTCATATGACGGGTTGTGTGGGCCACTCATACTCCTGGAGGACAGTACACAATATTTGAGCTCAGAAGGGAGGCTTTTTGGTAAGAGACCACGAAAGAGGAAGTGACTCACAAATGAAGCTTTTCGGCTGGTCAGAATGTTCTGTCTGATGCATTTTGACCACTGACAGAGTAAGGACGGAGTCTATCCTTCCCATATTCAAAAACAAACGCTGCCTAGGGCAACTATCATGATGTCCACCGAAACAAAGTTCACGGTCACAAACTTTCTGGGATTGACTCCCGGACACCATTGCAGCCATGGGTGGCCCAGAATCATGTCGTAAGTCAAAGCCGTAATGAAGGAACTTGGCTTCACCAGCACAACCCAGGAGCTATGTTAAATATTCAATGACAAGTCAGGTCCTGGGACACAGCTGGTCTACTTGTGGGAAACAATAATCACTGAACACAGCCTTTCTAGGATAGAATATCGATGACTGTCCCAAATCCACACGGCTGCACTATGATAGACTAAAGTGGGACACCCTTAAGCTGGATAGATGGAAGAATGCCATAAAGACAAGCCAAGTCATGACTTTGAAGCACAGATGAGTTGCTGGGGAAAAGTGCAGTGGATGGAAGACTAGGTATGCTACAACTGGTGCTGGGGCTGCTGCTCTTTCTAAGAGCATGGAGACGACCAGGAGACAAAGAGTTTCAAGTGAAACTCTAGACCAAAGGACAACCTTTGTATAGAGAGTGTGGACAATACTCATGGTCATGAGTATGGCTCTGCATGCATAACTATATAAGGGGTATGTGTAACAACTGGAGGGACAATGCAGTGATTCCCATAAAGAGTATTAATGGTTAACGTATGGTGTAATAAAATTAAGTTACTCATGATTAAATTGAAATGCTTCCTGGACACCAACTATAAGACCTTGCTAACTTCAACTTTGTCATGACAGACAGAAATGTTACAAACCAGCTATGGATTTCTTCTTTTTAAGAAAGACGTGATCGCCTATAAAAAGAGGGGCTCCTGGCTGGCTCAGTCAGAAAAGTGTGCAACTCTTGATCTCAGGGTCATGAATTCAAGCCCCACATTGGGTGTAGAGATCACTCACATAGAACCTTAAGGAAAATTAAGATAAGAAGGAAATAAAAAGGAAAGATGGGAACTAAGAATATGAAGCAAGTTTCTTTTTGAATGAGGATTTGAAAAAAAAGATAATATTTTTTGATCTACTTCCAACTAAATTTTTCTGCAAACAATGTTATAGGGTTATTGAGATATCTGTCTGACCGATTGCCCTATGTCTCCTGTCTGGAATCCCAGAGGTTCCAGAGGTTCTTAACCTGGGTTTTTTAGAGGGCCTATGAGCCCCCTTGCAATTCTCTACAGAAGTCTGCATGTTTATGTGTGTATTTAGAGATGCATGCACTTTTTCTGCAAAGAGGGGTTGTTCCCCTTTTTAATATTAATTAGATGATCTTGACCTTGGTTGATATTCTTGCCTTTGACCATGACATATTTACCATCCGTGGCATTAGAATATATAGTTCTCACAGGAATAATACCCATGCAAAAAACAAACATAGAAGATGTAGACTTAATTTCTAGAGTATGAGGCTGATATCTGGGGCTTGTGGCTCAGTACGACTAATTCGTCCCACTCTATATTTCCATATCATATTTGGTTGGGCAAGAAAATGAACCTACACCTATAAATCACCTATTATGTGCCAAGCACTACCGTTCAGTTTATTGATTCAACAAATATTTACTGAATATCTACAATGTTTACATATATTATTTTCTTTCCTAAGCCCTACGTGATAAATATTATTTTCCCTATTTTATGGGAGAGGAACTGAAAGTTCAGGTAAGTTAATTAATTGCTCAGGATCAAACAATGTTATAGCAGCAATTTGAACCCTGGCCTTGTGGGACTCGAAGAACGAGTTGCCACTCTTGATCCCATTTTACAAATGAAAAAATTGAGGCCTAGGGAGGCAAAATGGTTGACAAGATGTCATAAATAATAAGGTGAGGTAAGTACTCAGGGCTGCCTCAGGCTTCTTTTCCCTGGGGAAGATCATCTGAGAAGCCGGCACCCACAACCCATATCTGGAACTCTGCCAAGCACTCTGGCACTACTCAGATTGCCTTCTCCAAGGCGACCATGCCCCTCTGCTCTTGTTTCCAACAGAACTGATACTATTAGATTGCAGGCTTCCCTGGGTAAAGTAAGAAATGGTTTCCCCAGCTTGCCAGCTGCCTTCCTGAATCACCCAAAGCAGACTTTCCTAAGAGGGCAAACTCAAAAGAGTCAGCTGTTGGCAACACAATGGTTTGACTTACCACCAGGTTGTGATGGAGGAGTTTGGCTTTTAGCTAGCCATTCCCTATGTGTAATGGTTCAGTGTCTCCCCTTTAGCTGCCCTGTGGAAATCTTAGACATTGACATCTGTTGTTTTTATTTTTTACTTTTTTTAAAGATTTATCTATTTAGGGGAGCCTGGGTGGCTCAGTGAGTTAAGTGTCTGCCTTCAGCTCAGTAATGATCTCAGGGTCCTGGGATCCTGCATAGGGTTCTCTGCTCAGCAGGGGGCCTGCTCCCCCCCCACCCTCCTGCCTCTCTGCCTACTTGTGATTGATCTTGGTCAAATAAATAAATAAAATCTTTTTTTAAAATTTATTTATTTGAGAGAGAGAGAGAGGGTGCACAAGCAGAGGGACAGGCCAGGGGAGAGAGGGAGGCATTGAAAGAATCTCAAGCAGACTCCCACCTGATGGCTGAGCCTGGAGCCCACACCGGGCTCGATCTCACGACCCTAAGATCATGACCTGAGCTGAAACCAAGAGACAGACACTCAACCCACTGAGCTATTCAGGAGACCTATATCTGTTTGTTTGTTTGTTTGTTTGTTTTTAATTAAGGCTGTTTGTGGCCCAAGTCACTCCTCCTCATATCAGAGCTGTTAAAGGTTATAGATGTTGACCAACAAATCATCACGGGTACCTTTAGGACCCAGGAGCTCTCATACAGAGGAAATAGGGGAGAATGCTTCTGACCCTTTCCAGAGAATATGGGAGATTTATACTGATTCAGAGACCAGGCAGAGTTATTAACTCCAACTTACAGAGGCTCATGTGAAATACTTGGCACAGCAGTCACATATTCTTAGGATCAGAATCACATGCCCACACTCACACCCACGTTTCTACTGCACCCATGACAACAATGGGGCATTGAAATCTTCTGTCTCCTACATACAATAACAGTTCTGATTTGCCAAGTGCTACTTTTCTGCTTCTACAGTCCCTGGGAGTCTTCTGCCTAAGTTCTTCAAGCAAGATTCTAGGGAAATGTAGACACAAACTCTTGTTTTTTCACTCCTTAATATGAAATGGAGATAGTGAGGTTTACTAAGACCTGCACAGAATTTGCCCTAGGCATTGTACCTCCAAAAGAAGGTTCTAAATCACAAGGCAAACAGGCAAGAAGGTAGGAGTTAGACATTTCCTAGGCTAAGGACATCACTGGCACACTTTGAAATGTTGACCAGTTACAATATCATTACCATCAAGGTAAAAACATCCTGTTTACTATACCATATTCTTTTTGACTCTAAAATTTCTCAGAATCACCATGACATTTATGGAACCACCAGGTATGCATCCTTGGAAGTCTGAACAATCTAAGTACATCCCTTGCTAAATGAGAACCTTGAAAAATCCAGTGTCATCTATTTCTAGAAATCTAATCTACCAGAAAGTTGTGCTCTGGATATGGTCAGCACTCTTGATTTTTCAGTGGTGACAAACTCTATCCCCCCTACCCCAGTCCCCATGGTTGTGATCATGGCCCAGAGTAGCTGGTTGAAAAACCAATATGCACATCATTTGACCAGGCCTTACCTTTTAAAATTAGGTGTGGGAAAAATGGAACCGAAGTCTCTCGTTTTTGAGAGAAGAAAGCCAACCTGCCTTCTAACCTCTACTTCTCCAGAGCTGTGTTTGCTGCAGAGCTGGAGGGGAGGAGGGGAAGAGAGATTTAGATATGACATCTTGGATGCTTTGGAGATTTTTTTCAGCATCTCTGAATCTAGACTTAGTGGCAACTGGTATTGCATTTTATCCTGATGGCCATCTGAAGATTCCAGTAACTGGTAAAGAGAATCAAGTCCATTGTCTAGACTCCATTCTTCAAGGTAACACATACTCTTTGTGTGTCTTCTGTATACAAGGCACGTAGTCTCCTGAACATAGGTCTGCAGATATATCTGTTCTCTCTCTCTCTCTCTCTCTCTCTCGTAGTCTCCCTTATCGTACTTGCTCTTTCTCACAAACAAGCAAGAAGAGATAAACAGCATGAATGCCACTACATGTAAGGAATATCCGTTTTAATTTTCTACTCACCATATGACTTAGAGAATATTTCATGGAACTTACTTACCCAGGACTCTTGGAAGAAGTGTTATTGGGTCTGATTCACAGGAGGCTTTTTAGCTGAATTGTACAGTAAGTGAAACAACTATTTTTAATCTGAAAAGCCAGGATTTTCCAAACCCAGATATATAACAGTATTTTTATCTACAGCTCTAATAACACTCATCAAACACAAGAATAATGAATTTTCCCTTCAGATAACTGCATATCTAAACACTAAGTATATGTAGTAATTCTTAATTATGAATCTAAGATTGATGTGTACTTGCCAAAGACCCTGGGGACATTTTGCTAGGAAATATGAACCTTGAAGTTGCAATTCACATCATTTATGCAGTTGGCAGGCAGAAGTTAGACTTGAAAGCCAAGAGTTCAGGAACTCTGAGTATAGCATAGACCACAAGTGTCTTTCAAGTAGAAGAACCTGGTGGGACAGGAAGGTACCCACCTTACCTCATCCTACTATTTTGCCAAGATAAGCACCTCTTTGAAAACCAAGGGGAAAGGTCAAATGACTTCTGGGTAAGGTTCCTTTAGAAGTTCATTCTTTGGCTACACTCTTTGCTTTCGCAAGCTCATTGTGCAATTCCATAATTCAGGAGAGGCGGCTGGTGGAGAAATGTCATGGGACCTCACTTGAGTGTGTATATGTGGGAGTTCCACTTGGTGGGTTCAGACCAAATTCCAGGAAGGAAACATGCCTTTACTTAATGGAATTCTATTAACATGTGAGCCAAGCCTTCAGGTTCAGAGGAAAAAAATGAGTCATCAGGCAATGTGGACAAGATGCCACTGCCGTCCTCCCTCTACTGCCACCTTTCTTGTGGCTTTTTCTTGGTGATTCCTTGGCATAAGGGACTGAGAAGCAGACATAAGGAGATGTCCTTGAAAGGTGTGGTCCGTGAGTATGTCTGAAGCACCTCATGTCCCCCACCCCTTTACGTCCTCCACTCTCAGCCTGACCCAAGAAAATCATGCAGTGGGTAAAACGATGAGTCACTTGAAAAGCAACCCTTTAGGGCATCCTTAATACAGTCTGAGGCTCAGATGTTTAGATCATTATTCTCAGAACGTGGTGGTGGATTAAGAATACTCTACTAGGTCTTCTGACTCATCTTTCTCAGTAGCCCTGGAGTGATACTACTCAGGGCCTGAGGCTCCTCAGCTCAGGACACAAAGGAAGTCGAGGGATATTTCCTGTTTATTACACATCAGGATCCTGGAACTTTGTTTCTTCTCTTTGTCCAAACCTACTAGCACCTGCACAAGGATATTTCTTCACTGGCATGCTACCACCCCACTCCCCGTGAGCCGTGGATCCACAGACCATTTGTTCCGAAGAAGGAAGTATGTTTATCAAACTGAATGTGGCAAATAAACATGGAGAGGGGGCTTGGAGGTCGGAGAAAGGGAGAGGCTCTCCTGAAGGGGTCTATGGAGCAAGGGTAGGAAGGACCCGTTGGAAGGGGAGGGTGCCATATTTAAGCAGCCAACATCAACTTAGCAACTGATTTTAACATATTCATGGGCACATTGATCTTCGTCTTACCTCCGGCTGGTGAAGCCTCCAACTTCTTTGCCCTCCTCCCACCTCCATTCCACCAGCCACCTGGTCTCTGCTGCTGGGTGGAAACTCCCAGAGTCCAGGATCAGGGCAAACATCCCATTAGCCATACCCTGGGGATGGTTTGGGTCACTGCCCTTTCAGAAAGGCATATCTCAAGAGGGGATGGGGGTTTGGAGGAAGAGCTAGAGAAGACAGTAGAAAGAGATTAAGGGTATAGTCGGGGGAGGAGCTGACATATGGCAGAAAAGAGGCATGATTAAAAAGATTAGCTGCCTTTTACTCAGAAAGGCTTGGGGGAGGGAAATGCATTAGAAAGCTATAAAATCACAAAGAGCCTTTTGGAGTGAACAATAGATTTCAAAAGAGAAAAAGAGAAGAATCCACTTTAAGTTTCTAAGGTGAGTGGGGAGGAAATTTAGGGAATCCATTACCATGAGAACTGTCACAAGCTGACAATATGGATCATGTCCCACGCCCCTCACAAAGACAGAGAAAGACTCACCATTAACAAACCCACAATGGATTATTAAAGGAAAGGGGGGGAGGGCACCGGGAGGGGAGGGAACATCCCAGAGGCTGACCTCAGGCCTCTCTGAACCCATCTGTTGGAGCTCTTGTGAAAGATAAGACCCCTGAGCTGAAGAAGGGGTTCTGGCCCAGCCTTTCCCATTCTTAGGTTCTCATACAATATAGTGAAGGTCTATTTGCACTCCCAACACCTTTGGTTTCCAGATTCTGGGGGAGTATCAAGCTACTGAAAATAATATCTTCTAGATGGCTTTTGAAGATGTTCCAAATCAGGGGGGCCTGGGTGGCTCAGTCAGTTAAGTTACCAGACTTTTGATTTTCGCTCAGGTCATGATCTTAGGGCTGTGGGACTGAGCCCCGAGTCAAGCTCCATGTCGGGCGTAGAGCCTGCTTGAGATCCCCTCTCCCTCCCCACTCCTTCTCTTAAAAAAAAGATTTTCCAAAAAAAAGTTCTACAATCTACCGTGTTATAAATAACTTTGAACTCAGAGCCATAAACATCAGTTATACAAACATCCTGGCCTAGGTCATAAAAGTGATTTATCTGAGCCCAAATGAAATCAGGCTCAAAGACGTAAGAATACGACTAAAAGTGGAAACCTACAACACACTGCACTCTAGCTAAAGTGAAGGGAAGGTTTGGGGCAATTACCTGGCTCTTTGGAAAACTCCACAGACAAACTTGAGCAGGGCTGATTTCAGAAGGCCAGCAGCTCTCCTCAGGAGACTATCACCTCAGGAGACTGTCACTGTCACCTCAGGAGACAGGTCACAGGGAGATGAGTAGCAAATGGAAAGACAAGAAGAGGGACTTGGTTAATTCCTATCTCACCTTGTCAGTCTCTCTGTCTTTCTCTGTCTCTTTCTTTGTCACTCTGTCTTTGTCTCTGCCTTTATCTCTGTCTCTGTGTCTTTCTCTCTCTCTCTCTCTCTCTCTCTCTCTCTCTCTCTCTCTCTCACACACACACACACACACAGAGGATGCCCAGCATTTGGGAATGATGAGAGCGGATGTTAGGTGAGGAGCTAACTACTTACAGATAGCTGAATTCTACCCCGTCACAGGTAATCCCAGAAATGCGTCTGCCAGGTGACCTGAGGGCACTCCCAACTTCAGAATGGCCTCACACAAACGCAGGATGGTTATGATACCCTTTCAGGGTTGACAGCATTGTAACCACTTTTAGATGTCACGGAAGAATTAGAAGATTTGCCTTGAGGCTGCTTTTAGATTGACCAGCACATTTTTTAGTCACTCGATAGCTGCCAAAGGACATGTGAAAAATGGATGGATAGTTTTGGGTGATTTTAAGGAACTGGCAGGGGGGCCCTGTCGAAAGTGCAATTGCATTTTATTTTTCAGATTTATTGCCAAAGGCAAAGCCATTACCTTTGCTGGGGGCAAAACCAGTTAGTTTCCATAACTGAGGCCAAGCAAGCTATTAGAAGCCGTGCCTGAATATTGTTGCTGAGAAAACAGAATTTTTACCAAGAATTCCAGGAAGCCAAGGTGTTTCTGGGTAAGGTATAAATCACAGAAAAAACAAATCTAGTCTTTTCAGAGCAAATGGTGATGTAATCGGGTCAGTAGACCAGAAGGCCTTTGTTCTCTTCAATCTGCTTAAAACTGTCCATTTAAAGAACTAATACTGTATCAGAAACACCTTCTCTGAAGCCCTCAAGTAGTGAGTAGGGAAAGGCAACCTCCACCCTTGGATCAAAACTACTAAGGAACAGCCTCCTTGTGACCTGGGTACTTTCTCTTTCTAGGAGGGGGTCCATCTCTTCCTGAACGCCCCATCTGACTTCTTGAAGCCAGGTTTCTTCCCAGCACTTTATTACCAGGAGCTCTATGCCCGACAGAAGATTCATTTCTATTAACTTCATGTCTTCATGTCTGTTTCTGTCATCATCTTTAACCTCATCAGTAGCATGAGTCCTTAAATTAAAAAATATATATATTATGTTATATATATTAGATGTGCACACACAAAAAAACAGATAAATGTACACACACAAAATAGGCACACACACAAAAAGTGTAAAGAAGAAAATTCTAAGTAGCTGTAGACTCACTACTCTAAGAGTGCCACCATGGGCCACACAGTGGTTTTGATTTTAATTTAATTTAATTTTTTAAAATTTAAATTCGGTTAGCCAACATATAGTACACCATCGGTTTCAGATGTAGAGCTCGATAATTCATCCGTTGCCTATAACACTGTGCTCATGATGGCATGTGCTCTCCATAATGCCCATCATCCAGTTACCCCATGCCTCCCATTAATTTTAATTTTAATCTTAAGGCTTAGTTCCATTTGTTTTGCAACTTTAACCATCTATTTGGTTCAAAGCTCTTGTCCTCCTCACTCCCTCTCCATGCTCCGTGCCCTGACCTCTTTGTGGTGCTTATCCTTCTAGCGTTGGAGTCAGAAGGAAAGAGAGAAAGCAAGTTCACAGCCATGGAGATCACCGCTTGCTATCTCTCCTCAGTAAGTTTGCACTTGGCCACTGCTGAGGAGCTCAGTGCTCAGCAACCCCCTGAGACACTGATGTTCCTTGAATCTTCCAGCTAGTGGCTTCTTTCTGCATTCCTCTGATGCAGATGTCTCTTGATTCCATGATGTGTGTGTGTGTGTGTGTGTGTGTGTGTGTGTGTGTGTGTGTGTTTTGAGGGGACTGGAAAACCTGTAGCTCTCAATCTCCTCCAAGGCCCCTGAACCCACAGGTCTTGGGAACCAGAAATTCAAGGAGAAGCTGTTGGCACCTTCCTTATCTGACAATCCCACCACTCTGTGAATTGTAAAGATCTTGATCCCTTTTCAGTGGCACTAGGTCTGGTCTGCAAAGCTTGACTGGTGACGAAGCAGATGTCTTAACTCCTGTGGTTCTCTGAGGACTCCCTCCAGTTGTGTTGGAACCAGCTCATCCCAGCTCACAAAAATGTACTGCTAACATTTTCAGAAATTGTGTTAACTGGCTGACATCACTTTGGTGGCTAGAAATTGGCCATGGGTGAGGAGGAGTATTCACATTATGGAGATACCTCCAGTGGGTTGTCAAACATTTACCAGCATACTGTTGCTTCTGTCCACCCACCAAGGAGAAGGGATGTGGAGACAGGGACAGTCTCTTACCATCATTGCATTTCCCAAAAGGTAATTTATATTTTTCTATCACTCCAAGTCTAGGTGGGTGGCTGGAGTGGAGGTGATGATAGGACCAATTCAACTGAAATGGGACCTTGATTAAGTAGTCCTGTAGGAGGTGGCTGGCCTCAGCAACTGGGATGATTAGACTGTTTTTTAAGATTTTATTTTTTTAAGATTTTATTTTAAAGTCATCTCTATACCCAACATGGGGCTTTAACTCACAACCAATCAAGAGTCACACACTCTACCAACTGAGCTGGCTAGGCGTCCCTGATTAGATTATTTTGAATGGCTGCCTACCATTTTCTTGTATCAATACACCATGATTTTTCTAATTAATCTTCTTTTAGACGTTTTTATTATTTCCAAGTTTTTGCTATGTTCAACGATAATATGAAGAACATACTTGGACATAAATCTTTGTGTTTGATAAAGTAAGCCCTCAGTAAATGCTGGCTATTATTACAATGAGGTGATGATGATGATGATTTTTAAGTGAGTCTCAGCTCAGAGAAGGGTGATACTACACAGCCCCTCTCCCTTTCACTTTCCCATTAATACCCTTAATGGGTCACTCAGTACTCTATCCTCCAGGCAGGAAATTGAAAGATTCCTGTCTGGGGAACTTGATTGGCTAAAGTGAAAAGGCCTTCAGGTACTGACATTTGTAGGGTCTCCCAGTGAAAGGCTAGGTCCACCTAAGTATGTAAGACCCATCAATCAACAATTGTCCTAACACCCACATCAATGAGCGTGCATGCGCGCGCGCGCACACACACACACACACACACACACACGTTTTTCCATTGCTTTATTCCTAATATGAATGAATAGTTAAGAAAAATCAAACAGTGTGGGGGGTAGCTGGTTGGCTCAGTTGGGGGAGCATTGGACTCTTGATCTTGGGGTCGTGATTTCAGGCCCCATGCTGGGTGTAGAGCTTGTAAATAGATAAACCTAACACAATTTAAAAAAGAATAATCCAACACTGGAGAAAATTGTTTAACAGGGAAAAAGGGATTAAAACAACAGTGACTAAAGAAACAGAAGAAATAGAACAATACAGGGAGAAGAAGAAACCACAAAACTAACACTATAGTTAATGTTCTCAGAGAAATATGTGGACACATTTTAAACACAAAACACTCACTGATGTTGGAAACATAAAGGGGATATTCTTAGAACAAGAATGGGCTCTTGAAAAGTCAGACTTAGAGTAGAATTTTTTAAAATTTATTTTAAAAAAGATTTTATATATTTATTTGGGAGAGAGAGAAAGAGAGCATGAGCAGAGAGAGTGGGAGAAGGAGAAGCAGGCTCCCCACTGAGCAGGGATTCCAATGTGGGGCTCGATCCTGGGACTCTGGGATCATGACCTGAGCCAAAGGCAGACACTTAACCGACTGACCCACCCAGGCACCCCTGAATTTTTAATTCAGTAGACAGAAGATACATTTAAATACCTTCCCAGGATACAGAACAAAATGACAAAGAGGTGGCAAATAGAAACAGGAAAGGAGAATTAGACATCCATTATCCATTAGGACCCCCTAGAGAAAGGATGGGGAAAAAAATGAAGGAGAAGAAATAATTAAAGAGAGAATAAAAGAAAATTTTACCCCAACTGGAAAAAAATGAATTACCCAATTTAAGGACTAAGTATCCAGTACAATGACTATAAGATACATGCCAAACCACATTGTCATGAAATTTCAGAATACCAGGGATAAGGTCCCAAATTCTCCTTCTCAGAAAGCCATTAGACTATGTACACCAGCAAGACAAAGGGGCGGTCAGAAGAACACAAGGGATCCAGGACACAGAGGGTTAGGCACAAGAAACTAATGAAGAAAATTTCCCAGGAAGACAGCTATGTTACAGAGACAAGTAGATGGAGGGTTCTGGAAGGATGCCTCCAGGAAAAAGATGGAACCATCAGATTACCTGATGTGTTGACCATACTGAGAAGAGTTTTAAAGTTTTTTTGGTAAGTTGAGTTGTATTAGTAGTGATAAGTACACAAAAAGTAAGCCATTATTAACTCCAAGAGAAATGGGAGAATTGTGTGTATGTAAGGAAGGAAAAGGGTTGCAAGGGAATTAAGTCATTATATTTCATGAAGGAAGTAGATAGCTAAGGCATAAAATTGAAAAGTCAAAAAAACCAACCAAAAGAAATGAGAGTGGTTGCCTCTTAGAGGAGAGACACAGGGACTAGGAAGAGAGGATTGCTATTTTTTCAATAAGGACTCCCAGCATTGATGTAGGAAACAAAGGCAGAAAAAATGTAGCTTAAATAAAAATCTCCTTTTAGCTTGCAGCCCACTGATAGTTACCTGAGACATGCAGAATGTGATCTTCCTCAAGGACCTTGTGGCTGCCTTAGTACCTTTTTTTTTAAATAGAGATTTTATTTATTTATCAGAGAGAGCCAGCACAAGCAAGGGGAGTGGCTGGCAGAGGGAGAGGCAGGCTCCTCACTGAGCAAGGAGCCCAACACGGGACTCCATCCCAGGACTCGGGGATCATGACCTAAGCCGAAGGCAGACACTAACCTGGAGCCATCCAGGTACCCTTGCCTTAGTACCTTTATGTTTAAAAGGAACCTTGACTTCCTTCTCTGTCCTGAAAGCCTTGCTTCCAGATTTCCTGGAGACTTGCTGCTACCTCTAACCCCCACTAATTTCAAAGTATACAATCGGTCACTCCTCACAATCCCAGTGTAGCTCCTTCTGGCCACAGATCCCGTGCCATGAGTGGGGAAGGGGTGAAGGGATGATCAGGAGAGATAGGAGGATCCTGACTCCTCTGACTAGGTTCCGAAACTATTCCTGGCAGGTGAAGACGCTGACACAGAGCCGAGCAAGAGACCAGGGAACAAACCACGACGGCACGAGAATCTCAAGGCCGCAAGCTCCTCACTCAGTTTGCAATGACAGACCGCCATTAAAAGCCCTTAGTGGCAACCCGTTCGGGACCCCTCTCACTTTCGAGAGCTTTCATCCTTTCGGCTCGCACTTCCACTTAATAAACTCTCACTTCACTTCACCCCTCTGTGTCTGTGAGATTCATTCTTCGACTCTGTGAGACAAGAACCCCACCATCCTGCAACAGTATTACCTGGTCAACTATGTACATGCATTGCTTTGATAATAATAGTGACCCCGGAGAAGGGTTTCTGTGGGGTTTAAGTAATATGACTCGGGTAAAGCTCTTAGCAAACTTCTTGGAGTGTATATGTGTTACTATCGGGATGCCCGGTTACAACGGGCACTAAAAATTTGTTTAAGCACTAAGTTGTTGTAATATTAGCTACAGAAAGCTATAATCAGGAAGGTCAATTGGCTGTACACTGTGCTCAAAGTCATGGGCTTCTTGGATTATTAAAGCCGCTTCCTATCTTCTATTCACACACAAAACAGAGAGCTTTGCTATCACTTCCATTTTCTCCTTCCCCATAAAGGGCATTTTCTCCAGTGCTGGGAGCCAAGAAAGATATCTATGTTTTTGTCCCTCTGACATTTGGCCCCAGAAGTAAAATGCACTATAACAAAATAAATGATGTAGTTTTGTTTTGTAGAGCATATGAGATCTTGCTTCCTTAAAGTGAATGTCTTGGACTGGATGTTTTTCTTTCTTTCTTTTCTTTTCTTTTCTGTTCTTTTAAAAAAGTTTTTATTTATTTACTTGAGAGAAAGAGAGAACGAGTTGGCAGAGGCAGAGGGAGAAGAGGGAGAGGGCAGAGGCAGAGGTAAAGGAGATTCCCTGCTGAGCAGGGAGCCTGATGCAGGGCTGCATCCCAGGACCCTGAGATCATGACCAGAGCTGAAGGCAGATGCTTAACCAACTGAGCCACCCAGGCACCCCTGAATGGCTTTTTCTCCAGCATTGCAAAAGTGCTAGTGCTTCTATCCCTGGAGCTGAAGACACTGGCTCTCCCTAATACCCGAGCCATCAAATTCCTGGACTCTCGGACGAAGAGAATGGACTCTGAATGAACAATTTAAGAGTACCCAATGAGCTTCACATCTGGAAGCCCGCTGAGAAGTTTTTCCATTGAGACTCCCCCACCACTTGGAAGCTTTTTAAAACTGTTTCTTTTCTTCCTCTCCTTTAATTGCATATCAAAACCATGGTTTGAGGGGTGCCTGGGTGGCTCCGTGGGTTAAGCTTCTGCCTTCGGCTCAGGTCATGGTCTCAGGGTCCTGGGATTGAGCCCTGCATCCGGGCTCCCTGCTCAGCGGGGAGCCTGCTCCCCCCGCCCCCCGCCGCCTACTTGTGATCTCCCTCTCTGTGTCAAATAAATAAACAAAACTTAAAAAAAAGAACCATGGTTTGAGACCATCTGATTTTTATAAAAATTCTTGTCACACCACAGTGAGGATAATCTTTCTAATGCCACACCTAGTAGAAAGTTTGTAGAATAAAGAAAGCATATAGGCGGTGTGGTATCCAATAAATCCCAGATTCTGGAGTCGGGCAGATCTGGGCTTGAGTCTCACTTCTGCCCCTGTCAATTTAAGCAAATTCCTTAATCTCTCTATGCCTCAGTTTTCTCAACTGATCAATGGGAGGAGGAGGGGGGAAGAGGGGAGGGGGGAGGAGGGGGAAGGGGAGGGGGACGAGGGGTGGAGGGGAGTAGGGGTGGGGGGGAAGGGGGAGGGGGAGGAGACTTCACGTCTTCAGCCTTATAAAAGGAAACCTCCCTTTCTTACTTTCACCTGTGGTTTCTCACTGTACTTCTGGCGCCCACTAGTGGCACGCCGCGTGCAATGTCCCCAAGTTTCTCTCTCCGTTTTGGAAGTAGCAGTGCAGTTTTAATTCCAAGTGGGGGAGAATTCTTTAGACTGCAGTCGTGGTGTTTCTCTTTTAAACCATGACTCAGATCAAGGTGCCACATATTGGAGGCATGTTTGTTGATAAAACCCTTACCTGGAAGCCGGCTTTAGATCAGGATTCTCTCCGTAGATAAAAACCCAGGACGATCTGATAAAAGGCTGACAAGGTATCAGTAGTTACACCCTCAGAGAATGCCAGACCACATCAATGGGAACCACACAAGGGCTCTGAAACTCAGACTGCAGATTGACCCTGGCACCTCACGGATGGCTTTGATGCAGAAAATGACACGTTACAGCCTGCACTTAGTGACTTCTGAGGGAAGTCATTCTGAGTGATATTAATTATTCAGCCAATTATTTTTATGGGTTATTTCAAAATGAAGTCATGTAGATTGGCTCTTTCTAACTGAACGCTTGAGAAAGATTGCCAAGAGGTCATGACAGCCAAATTTTTAATGACGAGACCATCGCAGAACCTTCAAATACAGATCACCATGCCACGTCTCATTTGAGGTAAAAAGAAAGGGTATTTCGGATTCCAGTCATTTCCTGTGTGAAGGAGCTGGTAAATGCTTAATGAAAAAGAATGACCACCCACCCCCATGCCCGTGTTGCTTCATGTGTTTTCCTATTTCTTCCTTCTAGTACTTTCCTTCTTTGTGTCTCTTACTCTGTCTGTTGCCCCTCCTTTCCTCCCTCAAACCAATTCAGCTTTATTTCACATGGATTGGGCTTAAGAGTCAAGATTCCAAGCTTCCTGAGACACCACCCCCACACAGTCATTTAATTAACGTCATCATTAAATAGGATCTTCCAGAGAATGTGGCTGGATGACCAGAGTTGCCGTGGTTTCAGAGCTTCTAGGAAGGGAATCGCCTTTCATGCCTCGGCTCTGAGGTATGCTTCCAAACATGCCCCATGTTGCTTTCTCCTTGTCTGTTGGACAGAGTAGCATACACCATACTTGCTTAGGCCCCCATGTTGCCGAAGACCTCAATGATCATTAACTTGTCTACATTCTGCATATTTGGCAAATGAACACAATAACCTATGGTATCTGGTAGATACTGTCCTGTACCCATCATGTGCTGAGCACAGAACACACTGTTAAGTTTTAATGGAGCACAGAAGAACCGTTTTAGCAGTGGGGATCATCTGAGAAAACTTTCAGTTAATGAGCCAAGTGGCTTCTGTTACAGCAGTTTGGGGAATTACTTTGTCCTTTAAAAAAAAAAAAAGTGAGCTTCCCAAAGCCTAACCAAAAGGCTCTGCCTGCCAGGGATCCTAATGGTAACAAACACAACTGAAAGGAAAAAACCAACAGAGAAATAGATAGATCTCAGGTCTCCCAAAATACGACTGAGAAAAGCTAGAGGGTACAAAGGTATAAAACTTGCCTGTTTTTTTTTTAATTTTTACTTATTTATTTATTTGTCAGAGAGAGAGTGAGGAAGAGAGCGTAAGTGAGAGCACAAATGGGGGAGCCGCAGGCAGAGGGAGAAGCAGGCTCCCCACTGAGCAAGGAGCCGGATGCAGGACTTGATCCCAAGACCCTGGGATCATGACCTGAGCCCAAGGCAGATGCTTAACTGACTGAGCCACCCAGGTGTCCCGAAACTTTCCCGTTTTAAAATCCAAACTTCCTTATCACATATAACCGCTGGGGCAAAAGCTAGGTATTTACTCTGCCTTCTGAATCTTTGGTATCTTCTCCCAGAAGTGAGCATGGACAAATGAACTCGATTGGCCCTGCCTTCGTTTAAGGAAAAGCAGAAGTTACTGAACCTATTATGGAATTCTGGGACCAGGTTCAACCCCTTCGGGCAGAGAGGTCACCCACTTCTAGAAAAGTGTTGAGGTCAGCTTACTTTTCTATGACTCCTACTGTGCTTGAACTGCTGTTTCTAGTAAGAGCAAGATCCTAAGAACTGTTGAATCCTCAAAGAAAGAATCAGCCATGCTTGGTAGATGTTTACATCTGGTAATACTCATACAGGACACAAGCAGTTCCCAAGCTTACAAACAGAGCTGGTTCCAAAAATGTCTGAGTAAGTCGTTATTTTGAACGCAAATCCCCTTTTCCCAAGAATCAATGATATAAATAATGGCTAGGTCCAAGTCCAGCAATCAAGAGCTCTTTGGATCTTTAATGTTGGTGAAATGCAGAATCTTGGCAAACGAAATAACAGAAAAGTTGGTTTTTGTAGCCAAAGCAATAATTAAGTGAAGCAGAAAGAAAATGAACAGTTCTTTCTATCTCCCCTCCCCCAAATGGTAATGCTTGAAGAACAGCAAGTTTAATTATGGGAAGATGAGGAAATGGGTAGAGATTTTTTGTGGCGATTTCAGTGGGGGAGTTTTCTGGTTTTTTTGAGGGGCTGTGGCACATGCCTATCATGGTGCCTTATTATGTTTTACTGAGCCTGGAGCATGGGCATTCACTAAAAAGCCATTAATGAACATGCGGTGACTCTGATCTATGGCAACAGATATCAAGCCTGAATTTGGGCAGTATTTCCCAACGGATGTTCACCAACCCAGGGTTTTACATCATTAATGGCAGCAACAGTGTCTTTTCTCAATTTCTGTTTAGAAAGTCAGTATTTAAAAAAACACTCATTTTAGAAGAGACCTGTTTGATAGCCTTTAGGGCAAGGCCGGTGATTCCCTGCGGCAGTTGGTGGTTTGGACTAAGACGCCCAAACTTGCATCACTCCGCTAGCTGATACTTAGCCACTCACTGGAGGCTAGCCCGGCAGTCTAATCATTACACAGCTTGAAGTTTTTTTTTATTTATAAATATTTATTTATAAATTATATATATATTATATATATAATTTATATATAATATATAAAAATTTTTATAAATATAAATATTTATTTATAAATATTTATTTATATTTATATTATATATTTATATTCTATATTATTAATAAATAATATTATATATTATTTATTATAGTCTGTATTGTTCCATTTGTGCTTACTGTGGATTGTTGGCTAACAGACAAGAAGCATTAGGCAGGCTGCTGTTTGAAATAGAAGTGAGAAAGGATGATAGAAATCTTGAAAATTTGTCTTTTATGGGCTGAATTGTGTTACCCCAAATTCAATGTTGAAGTCCTAACCCCCAGTGCTGCAGAAGGTGACTGTACTTGAAGGCAGGGTCTTCTCCCGAGGTAATTAAGTAAAAATAGGGCCAGTAGGGTGGGCCCTAATCCCGTTGGACTGATGTCTTTATGAAAAGAGGAGATTAGGGGGCGACTGGGTGGCTAAGCCAATCAAGTATCCAACACTTGATACTGATTCAGGTCATGATCTCAGGGTCCTTGCTGAGCATGGAGGCTGCTTGAGATTCTCTATCCCTCCCTCTCCCTCTCTCTCCCTCTGCCCCTCCCCCTTACTTATGCGCACTCTTCTCACAAAAATTCGTTCATTCATTCACTCATTCATTTTTTTAAAAGAGGAAATTAAGACACAGAGGGTAGACCATGTGAAGACACAGATAGAAGATGGCTGTCTATATGCCATGGAGACAGGATTCAGAAGAAATCAACCCTGTGGGTACCTTGATCTTAGATTTGTAGCTTCCAGAACTATGAGAGAATAAATATCTGCTGTTTAAGCCCCCTCAACCAGTCTCTGCCACTTGTTATGGAAGCCCTAGCTGGCTAGTTCAGCATCTCAAGCTGCTCTTTACTCGATTCTAAGGTCAGTAACTGAGCAAAAAAAATGTATGCAGTACATTAAGCTATCTCTCATACTTCAAAATTCAATGACAGAACTGAAAGTATAGTGATGATTGCATACAATTTGGCTCTACATTTTTGTGGCGGGCAAAGAATAAACACATTTACTCTGTTATTTGGGTACAAGGTGTGGAGAAATAGCAGCATGATTTTCTAATGTCATCCCTTAGAAACAAAATACTAAAATTATGCAAATAATGGAATCTACTTTTTATAGTATAAAAATGCAAGGATTTCCAACATCATGGCATGAAAGCTGTTTTTGTCTATGTTTTGATGCCATCACATTTAGTCAAATTGCTTTTGACATTTTAATATACATTCGGTCTCCCACCAAGACATGCTGTAATGTCATGTTTAAGTGCATTTGTCAATAAATCGTGTTTTGTTTCGCATACTTTAAACAACCTGCATTACTCCAATAAGATAAACCTGTTTCCTCCCATATTTTGAATAATATGAAAGATTGTATTAAAGTGTGCTTTTAACTGTGATCTTTGTGGTAAGAAGCCTCTGAGAAGGCCCCAGTGACCTCTGCCTCCTGGTGTTCAGGTTCTTGTGTAATCCCCTCCCCCGTGAATGCATGATCCGCTTCTAAATAGTAGACTATGGCAAAAGTGATGGGATTTCCCTTCCAAGACTAGGTGACAGAGTATGACTTCTGCCCTGCTTACTCTCACTGTATTATTTCTCTTTCTGTCTCCCGAACCCCTTCTCTCTCTCTCCCCATTGCTCACTCTGAAGAAAGTCAGCTGCCATGTTGTGAGCTGTGAGTTGCATTATAGAGAGGTCCACGCGGCAAGGAATGGATGTCTTTGACAGTCAGAAAGAAACTGAATCCTTCTGACGATCACATGAGTGAGTTGGTAAGCACATCTTCCCCTTGTTGAACTTTCAAATGAGACCAGAGGTCATGGCCAATGCTTTGAGTACAGCCTTGTGACGTTCCTAGATCCAGAGGCAACCAAACAAGCCATTCAGTTCATTAACCTACAGACACTGGGACGTAATAAATGGTGTTTTAGCTGCTAATTTCGAGGCCATTTTGCTTTGAAGCAATAGATAACTAATACCATCTTCCATGATATAATAATCTCAAAGGAAATGACTTTTGCTTAGAATCACTTTTTCTTATATATCATTGCAAGAATATTTTAACAATTTTTAAAAAAATATTCTGGAGATTATTTATTAATGTGAAAGGGGTACAGGAAACTTATTCTAGGTGAGGCAAAGCCTTCCTTCTCTGGAGAATCTTGGGATTGTACTAGCCGAGAATGCTTACCAAGGGAACACTCATTCCCCCTAGGTTAGAGTGGCCGGGGGTGCTGTTTAAGAAATCCAGATTTTTAGGCTAATCAGGAATTACTGGATCAGAAAATCTGGATCACTGGATCAGAAGATCTAGTGGACTGGGCCCAGAAATCTTCATTTTGACAAGCCCCACCCCACCAAGCAAATCCAACGCTCACTGAAATCGAGGATTATTGTTGAGACATGTTTGGCTTTTCAAGCTTGGCTGTGCATGGTACTTGTCTTGAGAGCTGATTCCACCCTCTGTTTTACTCCAGACACTTTGTATCAGAGTCTCTGAGGGCAGGCCAAGGACTCTGAATTGTTAAGGGTGCCTATTGTGCTCTGAAGTAACTTCCCAAGGACCGGCATGCCTTGGCCAGTAAATGTCACTGAACTACTCTTAGCTTGTGCCACCCACCTGCCCTGTCTGAATAGAGTCTCTTGGAAACCAGTGCTTATACTAAATATCTCAGATCTTATCAGCCTGAGAGGAACCTGCCCACTCCTCAGGGTCACATTTACTAGGAGAGAGAACCACAGCCTGGCTTTGGGTGAAAGTGAGCAAATTCCAGAGTAGCAGGATGGGAGGAAAGCACAGAAATGAATATTTGACATATCCCACTACAGCTCTGGAGGAAGCCACCTCTCAAGTCTCGTGCAGCATGAGAAGAAACAAGAACCCTGTCATAAACAGAATCTGGAAATCAGTGTTCTTGAGGGTGCCAGGCTCTTTGGCATGGTTGGTAGTTGGCCCTGGGCTTTCCTTTCCTTATATATTCCAGTGGATGTGTGGCTCTGGGAGACCAGTTGACTGAACATAAAAGCCCATACAAGGCAAGGGGTTTTTGAGACTCGGAGTTAACTGGGTCTGTCTTACCTCCTTGAGGAAGAAGTTCTCAGGGACTGGCTTTGGGGCCTCAGGAACCTAACAGAGAAATGACTGAGAGACCATGGTCATCCTAGAGAAAGCATTCTGAAAATCGGATTTGGTGAAGGGTCCTAGGTCAGAGTCAAACATAGAAGCCAAAACTAAGTTGGCAGCTCCTGGAGGCTCCTTGCAAGCCTTTGGAAAACCCAGAGAGACTCTAGGTCACTTCTCCATGGTTATATTCAGCAAAAGGAAGTCTAACTTTTAGCACTTTGGGGCCTCAGAGCTAAATCTTAGGGGTAGCTTCTATGTTCTCTCATATGCTGCACACTGGATGACCATTATTCACTAACTAAAGAGAGAGGAACCTCAGGGACAGCATTTCTGAGGAAAGGGCCCAGGAAGAAGTGGCTGTGGGAACTTGGCAGGTGTCTGGGACATTGTGGGATAAGCAACTGCTGTTCCCTGTGGTAGTGTTTCCAGAATTTCTGGGGTCCTTCAGATTGCATCCGGGCAGGAGGCCCCAAGTAGATGTACAGCTCCTACAGAGAATAAAGGAGGTGGTAGGTAAGAGGCCTTGGGGTAGCTGTGTCCTGTGGCAAACCCTCTGTAATTCTGTCCCAATGTTTGCTTAATTCTGGACTTGTTTGAGAGGAAAACACAACAGACTTTAAAGTGACTGAAGATGTGTGTACGTGTGTGTGTGTGTGTGTGTGTGTGTGTGAACATGTGGCCATGTTCTTAGTTTCTATGTCCCCACCTCTGGTGACAGGGACTATGACAAATCTCAGTTAAAGCAGACCCTTGGATTGGGGGTAAGAGCCATTTCCTACCATTTTGGATAAATGTTACCTGCATTCAGAGTGTGACTTAAACTCTCATGCCTAACTTTTTGTTCTAGATTTGCAGGATTATGGGATTGTTATGGGACCTGCCAGGTCTAATTAAAGTTTTAGGACTCCTAGGAGGCCGGTTGTGGTTTGAACAGCCTGGATCTTTAAGAAGACCTCGTGAATGTCCTCCCAGTTCCTTAGCGCTGAAGACTCAGTTGTTTGCATTGAATCTTCCCGAGGTCATTGGACAGCTGTGGAATCTGTCTGTTCTGTCCCAGATGCCCAGGTGTCCCAAATACCAGCCCTCCACCCCCGTCAAGAATTCAAAAGCTGAAATGACCATCCTTTCCTTGGCTCACGGCCCCTGTATGGAAATGAGTTCTGTACACAGAGCACCTCCCTTTGCCCTGGAAAATGGCCACTGCTCCTGACGGGAAGGGAGGAGGTTTCTGGAAGGAGCTGGAAAGAAAAGCATCTTCTCACCCTGGGCTGGTGTCCCCCACCAAAGGTTCACCCGGGTCTGTCCCCAGCCCTTGCCCTGGAGGAGTAAATGGGAGAAGAGACACTCCGTCTGGTCCTATGGCGCCAACCAATGCTTCTTGGACCGGGGTGGCTTCTCTGGCTCCATCTCCCACCCGCTTCCTGCAGGACATGTCTGTGTGCAGGTCCCGCTGGCATTCATGTCCCAGCCAAACTCGTCACCTGCCTCCACTCATCATTCTGCCAACTGATAGTCTGTGTTCCCTGTCTTGGTTAACCATCTCACCACAGACCCAAGCCGCCACCTCAGGATCGTTGTCACCGTCTCTGTCTCCTTGGCCTTCCATGACACCCAGCCTGTGGTTTCTCCGTGTGGACACGTCCCTGGAATGGCCCCTCTTCTCTGTTCTCACTGCCGCAGTCCTGGTCCAAAGCACTTGGCACCTCTTCCCAGAATCCTTGAGATGGCCTCCCAATGCGTCTACCAGATTTGGGCTTCTCTCCCTTCCTGAAAGGGTTGTCTTCCTGGGCTGTCACTCCTCTGCCTTACTAAAAACTTCTGATGGCTCCCTATGGCTCACAGAACAAAATGCAAAACTCTCAGCTTGGACAACAAGGCCATGGATTAAGCTGATCCCAGCCCCCTTTCCCACTCGTTGCCACTGCTGCCAACTGCGCACCCCACACCAGTTGTCCCGCCCTCTGGAACACGAATATTCGCACAGATACTGTGCCCTGGGCCTGGATCCAGTTCCAACATCCTTCATCTGTGACACGTCCCTATTCTCCAGATACTAGATCATTCACCATCAGTGCCCCCATGATGATGCTGTATTTCTCGACTCTAGCACTCACTGGGCCATGAGTAATTATGCAGCTCTGTCCCTCCCACTAGATGGAGAGATTCCCCCAAAGGCTACCTGGGACCATATTAGGCTCTCCTTTGTATCCTCAGCACCTAACATAATGCCTGATATATAGTAGGTGCTCTCCATTGCACTCGGTGAGTCCTTAGGGGAGGAATTCCATCCCTCATTCTAGTTCAGGTTTCACCAACATTGCTCATTCTGGTTTGTAAACATTTCCCCCAAATTAGGAACAGCCTTGAACTCACTGGCTCATGACATGAGATCCCATGCTGGGAAGGACATTGTTAGCCTCTCCACTGGTCCTAAACCTCGGAAATGTTTTGTCCACGAAAACAAGTTACTATACTGTGTCTTAGAGGGAAATCTGTTCTTCTCACTCCTAGTGAGTCAACTGCACTTGGGACCGGGTTAAGGGTGGTGGCAGTCAACAAAAAGAATAAGGCACAGCTCCTGCCATTCAAGTTGGTGAAACTTCTTCACCAGGAGCAACCATATACAATAAATGGAAGCTCAGTGGACATTCTTTCTGAGAGGGGTTTATCATGAGGTGGTTAAAGCGTGGGTTCAGACACAAAAGAGACCTGGATTCAGAGCCTGGCTGTCCAGCCTAGGCACCATGTCATACTAGCCACCTGACTTATCCTCACCATGCCTCACTTTGCTCAACTGTAGAATGGGGTAATAATGGTTCCTATTTCATAGGGTTGTCGTGAGGGTTACCTGGGTCAATTCTTGGCAGAGTCAGTGCTTTATAAATGTTAGTCATTATTATTATTCACCTTCACCCTTGTTCTCTCCCACTTACAAGAGCCATATCTTTCCCTACTCTGTGAAGATGTAGGGAATTCTGCAGGAAGACAGGCCTAGGGAAACTGAGGGCTCCCAGAATAAAACTTGGAACACTGAAGTGTCATATGCCAAGAGACAAGAGAGGCAATTATGATCAAGAGGATCAGGATGCAAGATTAAGCTAAAGGATCCCACATCTTTACAAATACCAACTATTAAGAGGCTAACTAGAATAGTTGCAGGACATGGTGGCAATTAAAAAAATCATGTGAATGAGTCAGTTTGCTTGCCCAGTTTCACCTGCCCCCTCCTCCTCCTCCTCCTCACCATCCTTCACCCCCCCCAAGCTTTGGCAAGGCCCCATCTCAAGCAAACTCCCAGAGGCAGCAGGTGGCAACAGTAACCTTTAACCAGAGTGAGCACAAGGCCAGGGAACAGGTGCAGCTCTCTCCAGCAAAGGCCATGCCCAGATGAGGCCTCGGAAAGCTGTAAGGATTGCTTGCCACAGATTCTGCATGTTTACATTATAAGGGTTGATCTAAAACTGGTGATATTGGAATAAACCCAAGTGGGATATTGAGTCATGAGTTTACATTGTAATACATAATCCTGGGGAAAGATTTTGTCCTTTCATTGCTCAATTTCTACCTCTGAGTCAGTAATGACCCCACATTTCAGTCTCTGTGGTGACTTTTAGTCAGCGTTGGGATTCATTCCATTGGGAGCAAGCTGTCAAAATGGCTGCCATCAGTAAAGGGAAAACAGCTACTTCCAGGAGCTGGCCTCGCTAGGATATAATGTAGTGTCATTGTCTGGTAGAAAGAAGTAATGCCTGGATGGCATGTAAAAAGTGTCAGTACTTCTTTTTTCCATTTAATTCATTTTTTAATTAAGTGTTTCATTATATTAGTTTCAGGTGTACCATATAGGGATTCAACAATTCTATACATTACTCAGTGCTCTTCATGCAGAGCCTGAAGGGTCCTGAAAGTATAAGTACTTTCTTTTTTTATTTTTAAGTAAGCTCCATACCCAATGTGTGGCTTGAACTCATGACCCTGAGACTGAGCCAGCCAGGTGTCCCAAAAGTGTCAGTACTTTGGTCTCATGGTCTCCAAATATAGTATCATGCAAAGACCAGATTTTCCTCACGTAATAGTTGTCTTCATATATTGGTCCTAAGGCTAATTTGATGGCTGAAAATGAACACAAGTAGAATACATGTAACTCTCAGGCTAACTTTATTCCCTGGGTCCCTCATGTATTTCTGAGGTTCTGCCTCCTCTTCCTTTGAAATGCTCAAACTCTTAGCTTTTAACAGTTTATTATTGAAAATTTCAAACACACACACAAGTTAGAGATGAGTATTACAAATGCCTATATACTCACTGACCAGTTTTTTTAAAGGTTTATTTATTTATGTATTTATTTGAGAGAGAGAGTGCGTATATGAGTGCTTGCATGAGGTGGGGGGGGGCGCAGATGGCGAGGGAGAAGGAGAGAAGCAGACTCCCTGCTCAGGGCAGAGCCTGATGTGGGGCTCCGTCTCAGGATCCTGGGATGATGATCTGAGCTGAAATCAGGAGCCAGATACTCAACCGACTGAGCTACCCAGGAGCCCCAATGGTAATTTTCTAATGTCAATTAATACCTGGTCCACGGGCATCTAGGTGGCTCAGTTGGTTAAATGTCCAACTCTTCACTTCAGCTCAGGTCTTGATTTCAGGGTCGTGAGACCAAGCCCCACATCAGGCTCCACGCTGACTGTAGAGCCTACTTAAGATTTCTTTCTCTCTTTCCTTTTGCCCCTTCCCTCCCACGCCACTCATGTGTGCTCTCTCTCTCTCAAAAACTTAAACACCTTGTCCAATTTCATTTTTTCCTGATTGACAAGTTCTGTTCCAGAAAACACTTTTGTAAATGAGGACCCGGAGGCATTGAGATGTGGTATGCCTTGCCCAAGGTCATAGAACCAGTCAATGAAAGAGCTGTGACCAGAGCCTAGGTCTTTTTAAAAATAAATATTAAATTATTTTTATTTATTTTTAATATATAATTTATGCATATGTGCAAAAACTTTTTAAATTTTATTTTATTTTTTTCAGTGTTCCAAGCTTCATTGTTTATGCACCACACCCAGTGCTCCATGCAATACATGCCCTCCTTAGTACCCACCACCAGGCTCACCCAAACTCCCATCCCTCTCCCCTCCAAAACCCTGTTTGTTTCTCAGAGTCCACAGTATCTCATGCTTCATCTCCCCCTCCAATTTACCTCAATTCACTTTTCCTTTCCTTCTCCCAATGTCCTCCATGTTATTCTCTATGCTCCACAAGTAAGTGAAACCATATGATAATTGACTTTCTCTGCTTGACTTATTTCACTCAGCATAATCTCCTCCAGCCCCATCCATGTTGATGCGAAAGTTGGGTATTCATCCTTTCTGATGGCTGAGTAATATTCCATTGTATATATGGACCATATCTTCTTTATCCATTTGTCTGTTGAAGGGCATCTTGGCTCTTTCCACAGTTTGGTGATTGTGGACATTGCTGCTATGAACATCTCTTGACCCACTGCCCAGTGGACCTTCTCCATGGACTTCTTTTCTTTCTACTCTCCACTTACTACCTCTGATAGTCTTTCCTAACTTTCTCCACTTCCCATCTGATGGAACAGTTACCAGTTTCTATTTTAGGATTAAAGAAGCAACAATAGGAAATAAGATCATGATGTTAGAAATCTTAATTTCTCTATATGTTGTTCTCAACTGAAGATGTGGCAGGAACGCAATGCCAGAGGTGATTACTCACTGGCTCAGATGACTTCAGCAAACTCGCGTTCACATATTAAAGCCAATGACATTCCAATGTCTGTCTGTACGTGTTTGCTCTTCTTCGGAGCCTACACTGCTCCAGCATGGATACTTGGGAACTTTGCTAATACTTGCCTGAGATTCTAGCACTTCTTGAATCAGTGGTGCACCCTGGCATGTGCAAACAAGAGGAACATTGCAGGAAGCAGACCAAATGCACTCCAGAAGTGCAGGAAGGATTATCAGCTAATGCTCTAATAGCAGCTGCCTACTAAGGATTGCTGGATGGTGGGCAGGTGAGCTTCAAAGGTCAAGGGAATGGTCCGGGGAAAGCAGGGTTGAACATAACTGGCAGGAGTCCTATGTAAAGGTGAGTACACCTAGAGCCCAGGATCCACGTCAGAGAGTGGGAGAGATTATGAGTAGGCCAAGAAGGGAGTTTTGGATGTGTCTGGCAAAGGGATTTGAATTTTTATGGAAACCCTAAACAAGTAAATAAGCAAAATTCACAAACCACTAAGCCAACCCATGATTAAACAGGCAGAAATGTAAAATAAACTCTTACTAAAGTTTGAGTGTCTGTATCTTTTCTTTGGACAAATATCTCCATGAAATGTTCGCAAGATGTCTACTTTTTGCCTTGTGGTATTTAACCTAAAAGAAATGCATCTGCGGGGCACCTGGGTGGCTCAGTGGGTTAAGCCTTTGCCTTCAGCTCGGGTCATGATCCCAGGGTCGTGGGATCGAGTCCCATGTCGGGCTCTCTGATCAGCGGGGGAGCCTGCTCCCCCACCCCCACCGTCTGTCTCTCTGCCTACTTGTGATCTCTCTCTGCCAAATAAATAAATAAAATCTTAAAAAAAAAAAAAAAAGAAAGAAATGCATCTGCTGTGGTGGCCTGAAACCAAATTTGGGCCAGTTGCTTAGAAGCCAAATCCACTGGGACATGACCCTTGGAACCAGCCTGCATGATGACAGGGGATTTGGGTGACATTTAGGTGCTTAGATTTCTGGAAGCAGCTGGAAATCATTAAATGTAGGTGAGGAAGAAGGCCAGCTGACTATCTAACTGATTGGAACATGAAAAATAGACAGTAACAACTCAAAGTTAATGTTCAAATAACCTTGCTGTCCTATGATGCCAAAGGCAAGATCTCTCTCAGATCTGTTGTTTCCCACCATTGCCAGGGAAGTACTGTTTAGTGTAGCCCAGTGTGATTATGATGCATAATCGGGGAGAAATAGAGGCCAAAACACTTTGAACCATTTACCTTAAATAGTTGTTAGTCTAGTTTCTACTGCAGTCAAGAGCTCAAATTTCTTTTTTTAAGGTTTATTTTATTTATTTTGAGAAAGGGAGTGAGAGAGAGAGTGAGCAAGAGCACACGTAGCAGGGGAGGAAGGACAGAGTGAGAGGGAAATCTCAAGCTGACTCCCTGCTGAGTGCGGAGCTCAAGCAGGGCTCGATCTTACCACCCTGAGATCAGGATTTGAGCCGAAACCAAGAGATGGATGCTTAACTGATCGAGCCACACAGGCACCTCAGAACTTGAATTTCATGATGGCTCATTCTTTCTATATAAGGACTAACTTCATCTCCCTTAGCTTCTTCATCTGTTAAATAAGATCAAGATAGTTCCTTCTTCATAGAATTTGTGTGAGGTTTCTGTGAGGTAAAACATTTAAGCCCTCAGTAAGTAAAATTATTTATTCACTTATTTATTCATCAACATTTTAAAAAAGATTTTACTTATTTATTTGAGAGAAAGGGATAAAGAGAGTGAGCGAGCACAAGCTGGGAGGAAAGGGGGAAGCAGGCTCTCCACTGAGCAGGGAGCCCAATGTGGGGTTCAGTCCCAGAACCCCAGGATTAAGACCTGCGCCCAAGGCAGATACTTAACTGTCTGAGCCACCCAGGTGCCCCATGCATCAACTTAAAAAGCATTTGTTTACTACCTGCCATATATGTACACAGGAGGGTGCTAGGCCCTATGTGGTATTCCAGCAGAGTAAAGACGGGTTCCATTCTTCAAAAATCTAACTTTCTTGGGGAAAGAGAGACATACTTTATGAACCTGTGATGCAATCTGTGTTACATGAGTAAAACGAACAACACAGCAGCCCCCTTGATCCACAAGGATGGTCCAAGACCCCCAGTGGATGCCTGAAACCATGGATAGTACCAAACTCTCTATGTACTGTGTTTTTTTTTCTACACATACCTCCCTCATATGAAGTTTAATTTATAAACTAGGCCCAGTAAGAGATTAACAACAATAATAACAAAATAGAACAACTCTAACAATATAGTATGAAAAAAGCTATGTGAATGTAGTCTCTTTCAAAATATCTTAAGGTACTGTACTCAGGCTTCTTTGTGTGATGATTGATATGAGATAATACAATGCCTACATGATGATGTGAGGTGAGGGGAATGACATACGCATTGTGATGTAGCGTTAGGCTACTAGTGCTTCTGGACCATGGTGAACTTCTGGTAACAAATGTCAGTAAGTGAAAGCATGGATAAGGGGAGACTCCTGTATTGGCTATAAGAGGTCAGGAGAAGGCATAACTTCTAGCTAAGGTTTTCTCTTCTTTAAGACACATCCGAATTCACCTCCTCTAGGAAGACCTTCCTTGACACCACTCTCCATCTTAGCACTTAGCTCTGCTCCATCTCGCTCTTCTGTTCTCCCATAATATTTTAGGCACAATGCTTTCATTCATGTTCCAGACTCCTGTAAATAAATGTCTATTTCCCTGCCTCCCCCACCAGACTATAAGTGTTTTAAGTGTTGAAACCATGGTTTGTCCATGGGACATTCCTGGGACATTGCACAATGTCTGACACACAGTAGGCAGTTGGCTCTATTGAACAGATAAGAATTTGCCATAATGAAAAGTTTATCGGAAAGGGGGCCATAAAATTGCGGTTCTGGCCCCAGCCCTGCTACTAACCCGAACTCTCTGGGTTTTAGTTTCCTCACCTGCAATACATGAGGCTTGAACCAAATGACCTTTGAGAGCACTTCTAGCCCTGTCATTCTATAGCTCTTTCTTCTGTTAGTGTCATGGACTATCTAGGAGCTGAGCTATTCCTGGGCATCTTTTCTCTCCATTGATTACGGGTTGAAAATTGTAGTAGAAATGCCATGGGCTCTCAGGGACCTTTAGCTTTCTTTCTGAAGTTCCTGGGGTGAAAAGTACTCTTTCCCAATTATGCAATCTTTTCTCTCAGTCATCTTTCCTCTCCAGAAAAAGGAGATACTAGAACAATGAACACATATACGGTAGCTTGCGGTGTGTATTTCTTTGGGGCGAGGTGAAAACATATGACTCTATTTGCAACAACAATAGCAAAAACAACATGTCCATCAGTATGACCTTGTCTTCCTTCCCCTTTCTACAAAAGATTATGTCAGTGCCTTTTTCCCATAGGCAGCTTTAGCTCAGTTGTCACCCTGTTTCATTTTCTGTGAAAAAATTTTAACTGTTAAGAAAGTCATCCTGCCTCACGAAAAGCCGTGCATCTGCCTTTGCTCCCCCTTCTGTTCTCTGAAAGTTAGTTTCCTTCTTTTCCTATCCCTAACCCAACCTCTCTGGCTCAGCTCCTCACATGCCTCCTTGCTCCAGAGTCCTCATCCTTGACCCTTTCACCCTTGGCCCATGAACTACCTTTCAGCCATTTGATGCACTTGCCCACTCATCAGCACTCATGAAATACCCACTTTCCATCAAGGCCAAGGAATGGAACTCATAAACTTTTATAGAGAAAATACTGGAGCTGGATCTTAAAGGAGATTTGGGGTCCGCTAGGGATGGTATTGGGGATGAACGCAGAAGCATGATGACGGGCAGAAGGAACACGTACAGTCAATGAGGCATAAAGCTCGTAACGTAGGCAGGGCTCCTCAGGATACTTGGAACGTAGGGAAGGGGCTGGAAGTAATGTTGGAAAAGTAAACGGAGGACAAATAATGAAGTGTCTTCATGCCATGCTAAGGGTTTGGATTTTATCCAAGGGTTGGATTTTATCAAACAGGGTACAAGAGCCATGGAAAGCTTTTAGGTAGGAGATTAAGAATCAGATTTGCATTTAGAAAAACCACAGTGGCAGTAGAATTAATTCAGTTAATTCCTTCAAGAGGAAGACAACTAGGAGGTGGACTCGGAAAACCATCGCAATATTCTATATGAAAGAGAGGCCTGAACCAATGCAGGAGCGAGATGGATGAATGGGGATGGACAGCTGGGCCCAGGAGTGCAGTATTTAGGAAGTAAGTGACAAACTTAGTAACTGATTAAATGAAAGAGATGAGGGAGCTTTCTGACACCGTCTATTGGTTCGACAGCAGTGCTGCCCAATTGGAACAGGAAGTACAGGAACAGTCAGGTTTAAGGTGAAAGTAATGAGACACATTTTGGATGTGTTGGGTATAAAAGGGACTCTCAAGTTCTGTTGGAAACACAGCCCCTGAAAGAGAGGTGAACACCTTTCAAACAGCTTAATGAGAAATTGCATGATCTGGTATGGCTAGCTAATAAAACTGAAGATTAAGTTAATGCTGTTTACTTGATTTCTTAGTGAGAAGTCTATTGTATTTGGAAATCTTCATTAATTTAAAAAGCAATTTTAGAGACCAAAGCTCTTCTAAAAGTGGAATGCATTCAGGAGGAAAAAAAATACATTATCATGACCTTATTAAGTTTCTCCTGTAGAGCTTTTCAGCTGAGTTGCATGAAATAAGTCAGGCCAGCCCTTCAGTTTTCATTATAAAGGCTTTTTTTTTTTTTTTTTTGGTCAGAGACTTAGAGCCAACTCAATTAGCTATGCTGATAGTAAGAAGAATAGCACAAGTAATTGAAAACCACAGACAATCCAAAACTCCATGGGCAACTTCTAGGGAAAATGTGGCCACCTGTGGTGCTTTGGCACCCTGAGTTGACCTCACTGGCAGATACAAATGGTCAGGTGGTGACCTTCAGGAAAAGTTTATGTTCTAGAAAAGTCTAAGTCTGTAAGTAGGAGGTGAGAGAAAACAGGGGGAGGAAGTAATAACATAATAACAATGAAGCATAAAATTAGGATGAAAAGACTCTTTGTTGTTACTATCACACAGCTACGGATGGGAGTCGGATTATCTGGGAGAGCAAAGGGTGAAAACTGAAATATAATAGCGAGTGACTAAGGAAACAAGGACAGATCTACATAGTGCTTTTTCTGAGTTACAGCTAGATACAGTCATAGGGTTTCACATAGCCCAAAAGATCTGTGGGGAGAACAATTATTTCTTCAGAAACCAGATCCCAAATCTAGAAGCTGTATCAGATTTCTCTTTTTCCCTCGCACCCTATACTTGTGACATCAGTATGTCCTGATAGGTGTACCTACAAAGCATATCCTGAATCTTTTCCTTATCTTCTCTGTTGCCACCTTAGTCCCGGCCACCATCACCTCTGGCTTGGACTATAGCAGTAGCCTTTCAACTCATCTCCCTGCCTCCATGTTTTCCCGCTCTACAAACTCTTCTCTACCTGACAGCCAGAAGGATCTTTGCAAAATTCCAACAAGATGGTGTCATTCCCCTGCTTTAAAACCCTCCACAGCCTTCTCACTGTGCTCAGGAAAAGAACTCCATATTCATTACCATGGCCGCATTTGCTGAAGGGCAGCCATATTGGTCTTCTTTAAGTTCCTCAAGTAAACTGTGCTGTCTCCACCGGCAGGGCCTCTGCATTCCACATTATCTCTGCCTGAAACCCTTTTGCCTCACCAGTCACACAACTGATTACCTCTCTTGCTCTCCTTTTCTTTTTACCTGTTTTTCTGTTATGTTGAAACAATGAGTGAACTGTTTCTCAGGCACTCATGATACAAATCTTATCTTTTTTTTTTTTAAGTTGACCTATAATTCACACACAATAAAGTTCACCCATTTTAAAGTGGACAATTCCATGGTTTGCAGGATAGTCACAGAGTTGTGCAACCATCACCCCGGCCATTTTCATCAGCCCCAAAGGAAACCCTGTACCCTTTAGCTATTACTCCCCAACTGGCCTAAACAACCAGTGATCTACTATCTCCCCCAATCTACCTAGTTTGGACATTTCCTATAAAAAAAAAACATACAATATGTGGCTTCTTTCAGTCATCATAATGGCTTTGAAGTTCATTCACACTACAGGAGCACTTCAGTCTTTCATAGGTTTGAAAATCATTCCTCTGTGGGGATATAGCACTCTTTGTTTATCTGTTCATGAATGTCCATTGGACATTCAGGATGATTCTCCCTGTTGTTGTGTGGACATGAGTTTTCATTTCTCTTGGGTATATAAGGGAAAGTTACATTGCTTATTCATATGGTGACCCTGTGTTTTTGTTGACTGGCTCACTCTTATTCAGGAGTTTGCTCAAACACGATCTCCTTTGAGAAGCCTTCCCTGACCACTCTATCTAAAACAATCACCCCCACCCCCGCAGCTGTCTATCACCTTAACCCACTTCGTTTTCTACATGGTCCTTACCACTGTCTAGAGTAAAATTGTTTATTAGTTTCCTTATTGGCCATCTGTGTCTCCCCACTAGAACATCAACTCTGTGAGAACAGGGACCTTGTAACTCTTGCTCATTGCTGTTCCCTGGGCACCTAGGACAGCATTCAGTATTTACTGACTACTTGAATGAATCTATGGCAGAAATGTTTGTTCTTTTTTCCCACCCACAGTGCCCATCCACAAATCTACTGATGACTCTTCTAGTGCTGTTCCATTTTCTTCATTGTTCTTTGGGAAATGTAAAAATTCACCCCCTTAAATTATAGAATTGTCTGTAGCAAAGGATGTGTGGATAGTTTAACTTAGACTTGCGCCTCTCACCCCCACCTCAGGAACTGCAGAACCAAAGCCCTATGCGTTTAGTGACAACCCCCTAAAATTACAGTAGAAGAGAGGGTTGAGGTTAAAAAAAAAAACTCCAGTGAGTACGAAGGAGAAGTGAGATGCCCAGCATTGGGGGGGTGAAAGGGGGGGGGGGGGGAGGGGTTCTCCTTTGAAAAACGAGGTACTCGGCAAAATGCCTGGACTTCTAATCTTTAGATAAAAATTAAAACACATTTTGTACTATTCACATGTTTCTAAAATCAGACAGCTTTCTAAGAAGAGCAATATCCATTACATCTTTTTATCTGGGGAAAGACAGACGTTGTGTGATAACCTGGTTTGACCTTGATTATCAGTCATTTGCATAAAATAAATGGCACATGGGTTGAAGAGAAGGGATATTATCTGAGGGTTTTTTCCCCCTCTCAGATCTTAATAGGAAAATGAGATCAAGATTTGTATGCAAAATGTTTTCCTACCTTGCTTTAAGTTGCCCTCATATGCCCCTGTTGGAAGGTAGAGGCTTAAAAAAAATTAGTGAAGCTGAACTGAATAGGTGTGAATTTTGAGAGGATCACTCATTAACATTCCAGAAGGAGTCAGAGCTGTGTAACATTTTCACATCTGCACAACTTTGCATTTCAGAGATGTTAAGGACGCCGTTTAGGAAGCGTTTCTTGTTTGAAACTGCTCCTTGAATATTTTTAGGTCTGGAACAAGCAAATTTGAGGTACAGCCTTGGGTGGAGAGTAGGGTCCAGGCAGGGGGAAGAAAGGCTGTTTTGTTTTTAATTTTTTAATTTAAAAATTGTTTAAAGATTTTATTTATTAATTTATTTGAGAGAGAGAGAGAGAGAGTACACAAGCAGGAGGAGAAGCAGGCAGAGGGATGAAGCAGGATCCCACTGAGCAAGGAGCCCAATGTGGGACTCGATCCCAGGACCCTGGGATCATGATCTCAGCCAAAGGCAAATGTCCAACTGACTAAACCATCCAGGTGTCTCAGAAGGGCTGTTTTTTTTTTTTAAGGGATTCCTTCAAGTTGGGTGATTTCCCCCAAATCTAGTCACCTCTTCAGAAGTTCCAAGTAGTGGGGTGCCTGGGTGGCTCAGTTGGTTGAGCATCTGATTGTGGCTCAGATCAAGATTTCAAGGTCCTCGGGATGGGGATGGGGGCTGTGGGCCCAGCATGGAGTCTGCTTGCACCGCCCCGCACTTGTGCTCTCCATCTCTCCCTCTCTCAAATAAATAAATAAAATCTTTAAAAAAAAAAAAGTTTCACGCATGTAGTCCCACATGGCAGAAGAAAAGTCGTCGCAGGTATAAACGGAGATGCATAGTTTACAAGCATTTCTTTTCTGAGGTAGTCCTAGTGACTCTAACAATACACAAAGCAGCATGGAGCAAAACAAACAGATTGAAGAAGGATATACCCATCGTTTGCAGGAAGTTTAAAAAGGTACAGAATAACATCACGTATTGTTTATGAGTGCACGCATGCAGCGTAAAAACACAAAAACTTGTATGGGAATGAGAATCTTTATAGTCAGGACCTCTGCAGATCATAAGAGAATGAAGATCAGGAAAATACACAGAAGTTACACTTGTGTCTGTCTGTATTTTGGTAAACATTATTGAAATATAACATGTGTTCCTCCTAAAAAAAGAACACAAAACAAAGGAGCACAGCTCAATCAATGTTCACAAAGTGAACACACCTGAGTCACCAGCGCTCTATCTGTAGTTCTGCTTTGTAAGCTGGTTGGTGGATATGAGAGTGTTGGTTCTATTATCTATACTTTTTATATGCCTGAAATGATTAATTTAAGGCCTTTTTTTAAACTCCATAAGGCTATAGGTCAACGATGCTTCATTTCTTAAAAAAAGGTTTTATTAGAAAGAGAGAGAGAGAGTGAGAGAGCGTACAAGCAGGGGGAGCAGAAGGAGAGGGAGAAATAGGCTCCCTGCTGAGCAAGGAGCTCAATGCAAGGCTCTATGCCAGAACCCTGGGATCATGACCTGAGCCCAAGGCAGATGCTTAACTGAGCCACCTAGGCACCTCCATAACGCTTTGTTAAAAAACAACAACAACAAAACGTAATTCCACAAGCACCTAAAGTGGTTAGACCACTAATCTTTTTGATTCCCTTCCAGCCAATAAAAACCCAATCAAAAATAGGATCATAGTGCAAATTGAACGAATAACTATAATTGCTACAAGTTATGTCCTTTCTCATTTGATGTGATTTTAATGTATACGCTAATATCCAAATGTAACAAATTGTAGTGATTTGGATCCGCAGGAAGGAAGTTTAACGTGTCTGGGGGCAGTCTTGTTCTTTCCCTTCCACAGCCACCTCCCAGCTTGACCCTGAATTTCCACACCACTGACAGGGGGTTCTGGTGTCTTTTGCCAGAGAATCCCCTGCCTCCTCCACTGACCAGAAAAGGAACTTGGTTGGGTTCATGGTCCTTTCAGCTTGGATGCTGCTGACGCTGCCCTCTGCAGGCAGAAAACGCAACTTGTAGCCCACGGGTTACATTCTTTTCCTATCCATCTAGGCTATCTCCCATTTGTAAACACCACGTGCATGCTGAAATGCATTGTTTATAGCCTGCTGGCATCTTCCCATAAACAGAAGCACTGTTACACATGGTGGTTGGCTCCCAGGATCATCCCCTCCTCCCCACCAAATCCACAAGGTAATCCAAACCTACCCAGGTTTCTATGGAGAATGCTTTCAGTTAGCATCAAGTCTTTCCCAAGCGTCCCCAGTGTGCAAGGCACCGCAAGGCTACCAATATGATTCAGGCAGAGTGTCTGTCTCCAAAAAAAGTGATTTGTCTTATAAGGGGAGCTAGGACCCTCATGTGAATGACCAGAAGAAGCAGACTGAAGTGACACATGGGATACATGCAGAGAGCAGCGAAGATGGAAAAGAGGAAAATTAAAAAAAAAAAAAAAGATTAGAAAAGAGGAAGATACCCCATCTGGGGAGGAGAAACCAGGGAAGGTTTTAAGAAAGCAGTGGAACTGGAGACCAATTATGGCAGTAAAGGGGGTAGGATGTTTCAAGGAGATGGAAGAAATGAGGCAAAACCATGGAAATCGGAAAAACACAAGACGGGGCATAGAAAAAGGGAATAATCCCTCCTGTGAAGCTGGAGTATTAGGGGAGAATCCAGATGTGTGACTTGAAGATCCCGGGCTATCCTTGATGGCAGAAGCAGGGACAGCCTCCATCTCCCAACTCCTGTTTGGAGCCGGGCGATGACTCCTCTAGTTTAGGCAAGGCAGCTTGAGGGGGTGAAGGTGGGGAGCCCAGCAGGTTGAAGGCTGGGAGTTGCTGGGGAAAGGACTCTGGGTTGGAGAGGAGGCTTGGGGGTTTGGAGGAGAAGCTCTACGTGAGGTCTGAAAAATGAGCAGAGCTTAGTTACCCCCACTTTCTCCCATTCTGCCTTCCTTTTCCTCTCCCCTCTCCCTCACCTCTGGCTAGCCCAAGAGACTGACATGGGGAATGGGCCAGAAGTCTCCCCATGACACCACTGCCTCCTGCTGGGAGGGCTTGGGGTAGTGCTGGTGGCGGCGGGGCGTGGTAGGCAGTTGACAGAAGTTGTGGAAGGCGCTGGTTGAAAGGGATTTTCCCTTCATTCTTCTTCACCTTTCAGAATTTGTTTTTTGTCACTGCCAGCCCTGCTGGGCCCCAAGCCCTGAGCCCACAATGGGGGAGAAACGGAAAAGGAGGGGCACATTTTCCAGCCACACACAGAGGCCATAATTCCTCGGTGGCAGGCATGCGTGGTTAGTCGCCCACAGATCAACAGAGGCGCCTTCCCTCTTCTACTTTAGTGTAGAGGAAAAGTCATTGCTCCGTTTGGAACATTCCTTGTATAGGAGAGAGCAATCAACCATCACCAGCAAGGCTAAGGAAGCAAGAGTCTCAAACTCAATCTGATAAAGTAATGGTAACAATAAAATAGCTAGCATTGGTTAAGGGGATGCTGTGTGGCAGGTACAGAACATTCCTTAGCTCATTTAATCCGCACAGTATGAACAGTACAGATGAAAGCCCTGTGGTCAAGACAACCTGAATTTGAAATCTTCACCCTGTCACTTAGTAACAAAAGCACAGTGCTTGACAAAGGATGAGAACTCAATAAATATGGAAGAAACATTAATCAATTAATTGAGCAATTGGTATTAATAATTTACATGAATTAATATCACAATGTATGTGTGTACACACACACACGCACAATCCCAAAGATCAAGTGCTATCATGACTCTCGTCTTATAAGTGAGAAAATTGAGACCCTTTTACAGCATCTCTCAAGTTTACACAGCTACTAAGTGGCAGAACCTAAATCCAAAATCTGTTGTCAGGACAGAGTTTCCATTTGGCATGGTGAAAAAGTTCTGGAAGTGGATAGTATTGATGGTTGCACGGCATTGTGAATATGCTTTATGTCCTCAAACTGCACACTTACAAATGGCTAAAAACGTAAATTTTATGTTATGGATAGTTTACCATACATACCAAAACCTTCAGTTGTCAGAGCTGGGCTCTTAATCACAGTGCTGTATACAGTGTCTCTCAGTGAACATTAAGTGGCCGCCGTTCATAAGGTCCTCCAGTGTCATAGAACAAGGACTAGATCTGCAGTCAAAAGGCCTCTGTTCACATACCGCATCTGCTTCTTACTCATCATGTTATCACTGAGTGACTAAGACTTGCTCGGGTTTTCTTCGATGGAAAGGGGAACCAAGTTCCATGCAAGCTCCTCTCCAAGGGGTCCCATAGGTTACAGACACACAAGTCCTGGTCATTGCTGACCAACCTTGGAGAGAGGTGGGCAGGCATCTTTGAGCCCCCAGCAAGGAGGGATATTAAGTTTGAACCAGTTTATCCATTCTTTTTTTTTTTCATTATTGAGAGAGAGAGAGGCAGAGGGAGGGCCAGAAGGAGAGAGAGAAAGAATCTCCCCAACACAGACTCCCCACTGAGCTTGGAGCCCGATGCGGGGCTTGATCCCATGACCCTGAGATCATCACCTGAGCTGAAACCAAGAGTTGGATGCTCAACTGACTGAGCCACCCAGGTGTCCCCAGTTTACCCATTCTTAGTTACTCCTTTCACCAGAGTGAAATGTGGGAACTTCTAGAAGGAAGTGAGCCAGTTACTGATAGCGCCGCTGGGGTAGGGCTTCCTTTGAAAGGAGAAGGAAGATGAACTCATTCTGAGATAAACTGTCTTGGTGGGGAGGCGGGGTCACAACTAGATAAAGCAAGTGTTGTCACAGACCACAGAAAACAACGGACACCACAGGCAATTCCAGTAGCTACTCCTCCCACACAAAAGGTGACTCTTTTACACAAAGTTCTTTGGAAAAAAAGCCAAAGTCCTCGTCAGCTTTCCTGGCCCCCCTATGATTTTTCACCATGCTCAGTGGAGAAAAGAGACCCTCATTAGTAACTGAGTCCCCGGACACGCCGTCACACTGTAAGAGAACACGACACATGAGCAAATCCACCCTCTTTCCCATTTTCCAGTCCACAACCCTCTCCATGTCCCTAAAGCTGTCACCAGACTGGGCTGAGCATGTGGCAATACCACCTGCCAGGTGCTGCCCTCTGTCGGAAAGCCGAGCCTCGTCACCAGTGGCAGTGACAGGCTCGGCTGCTTAAAAGTCCTTTGGTGGGTTCATGGTTTGTGGATCATAACACACTTTCCTCATAAAAGCAGTTCAGGGGGCCAGGCTGTCCCCTGAAGTGTATTTGTTGTGAAAGGAGGATGTGCAGAACGTCTTGCCGGGGCACACGTCGGAGTAAGTCTGCTACCCACTCGGTACAGGACACACAGTGCCTAGTAAGCCCAGATGGAGGTACAGAATGCCTCACTCGTTGTCCGGGACCTGGACCTATTAACTAAGGTCAGTGTCCCAGAGAAGTACAGGTGTGTGAACCTAGCTGGGGACATCGGATACCCCTGTTCTGGATTTGTCCCCTTTTAATGCCACTGCCACAGGCTCCTTTCTATGCACCTTGGTTCTCTGAGCCGCTATGTTCTTGATACTCCCACTCTGTCTCTTAGCCACGTCCCTCCACATCTGGAACTCATCCAAGCTCTTGTAAACTCTGTTAGTTCCCCCACAGCCCCACACACTCATCCCCTTGGACTGAGCTGGCCTGATCCCTCCGGCTGGGGAAACCAGAAATCGGCTCTTGGCCACTCAGAAGCCATGTTTATGCTTGGACTTGTGCTTCAGCGCCAGGCAAGGAGGCCGTGGCACTATTCCCGCAGTCATCTTGACCTGGTCCCCTCATCGCCAAAGGTGCCATCACCTTAACAAGAGAACTTGCTGGATGGCTCAGACACAGTAGTGACCGGAAACACGGGGGTTTGAAGGGTCCCAAGGGCATAGCGTCCTCCTAGCTGGCAGGAAGGTCATACGGTGGGATCTTTTCTGCCAGCGGGAATAGGCAGGAGTGACGCTGGCACGAGGTAGAATATGCTCGAGTTCTTCAGATTTCTGAACTACCTGCCGAAAGATTCCATGGCTCCATCTGGCTAAGGGATAATCAAGTCTGCAGGAAACGGGATTCGGGATTCGTTTTCCTTCCTGAAGCAGGAGGTGCCGCAGGTGGTATGAAATGAACTGGCAGCCCCATTCTTCCAAGTCCCAAAGGGATCGACGTGCAATGAATTTTCCGGATCAGCTGAGCCCAGGGGCCTCTGGGAACGAACAGATTTTACCTGAAGCTGAACGCCAGCCGCCCCCACCCCTTGCTGGCCCCCACAGCAGACGCTGCCATCGAGGCCCAGGGGAGGACAGAATTTAAGTAGTTGGCTGCCCCCTGGTGTCTGCAGGCCGCAATGACAGGAGGCTGGACAGTAAAGATTACGAGGTCCGGAAGCAGGGCTGTAAGGGTTGCAGGCCTTAAGGGGCCAAGCTGAGGGAGGGGTGTGAGACTGAAATATTGCCTGTCCTCTCCCTCACCAAGGCTTGTGCCCCACACAGGGCTGCATCCGCCAGGGGGCTGACCTCTTCTTCGAATTTGCCCAAAGGAGCCATCTTTTTCTAATCCTCATTTAGAAATCTCCATGGTGTTTGAGAGTAGTAGGACACGTTAAAACGCCTTAAAGAGCAGAATAAACATTGGATAGGGAGAAGTGTGCAGATGGCAATGGTAATTCAATATTGAATAACTTTGCTAAAATAACATGGGATTTCCTTTTCTGAAGATGTCCAGACTAGGGTATTTTCCTTATAAAATAAAGGTATACGTGACTATTTATAAACATTATCTCTTAGACATAGTGCTGCAAAGTATCTTATTGATAACTGGATGGAAGTCCTTGTAATAAATTGTTTTTCAACAACAACAGCAAAAAAGAGATTCCTAGGTTCTAAAGATACCATATAGGCTACCACAAGCCCAATACCACAGGCCACGCAGTCCAGAATGCACTCAGCCTAGGGGAGCACCATTTTTAATTTTGCAAATTCAGGTGTCTTAATAACAGCTTGGAGATGGGACACCTAGCCTCAGTCAGTGAAGCATCTGCCTTGGGTTCAGGTCCTGATCCCAGAGTCCTGGGATCAAGTCCCACATCGGGCTCCTTGCTCAGTGGAAAGCCTGCTTCTCCCTCTGCCTGCCACTCTCCCTGCTTGTGTTCTCTCGCTCTCTCTCTCTGACAAATAAAGAAGTAAAATAAAATAAAATAGTTCAGGGTGTGTGTGGAATGCACGAAGAGGAAAGAAAATGTCTAAGCCTTGTTCTACACCCTGGGTATACTCAGGAGCCTAGGGAAATCTCATGCTCCAAGCTTTAGTCCATCACCTCTCCTATACATCTGACTGAAGCCCACTTTTGCATGAGTGGACACCAGCGGGTGCCTGGACACCAGCGGGTGCCTTATTAGAGCACTGGCGATTCTGAGCCTATAACCCCTACTGGCAACAATTGGCTAGAGCTAAATGGGGCAACTTCTTTGATACAGGTCACACGTTCTCCGGTCAATTAAGGCTGTTTCACTATTTTGCCAGCCTGCCTCCTATAGACATGTGAATTCATGATCCCAGTCTCCTAGATCAGGAAAAGCAAAGAATGTGGAAAGCGCACCTTGGCAAGAGTATATACACATAATCATATGTGGCAGACTGCCCATTAAAATCTATTCTCTTCTTCTGTGATGTTAGAATTGTAGCTGTGACATGGCTCCACACCTAGGAATTCCTGTTCCCAGCCCTAAAACCCTTTGCAATTATAGCAGTGGTCTGACTGAGTTGTCGCCAATGGCAAATAAACAGAAGCAATGAGTACAGCTTCCAGGTCTGGCCTATAAAATCTTGCCAAGGGCTTCTCTGTGATCTTTCCCCTCCCATGAGCTGATTCACACAGGGACACCTGACCTGGCTGTGACTCTCCTGCTAGGGCCAAAGTTCAAGGGGGGTGATGGAGAAATGGAACAGATTGAACTTGTATCTCTGAGTGACCACATGGAGCAGAGTTCCCAGAAACTTGAACTACTCTCCCTCATTGTTATTGGAGAGAGAGACTAATTTCTTGAGGCCACTAAACTATTGTTGGATCTTTTTTTAAAGGAGTCGAGACTTATCCTAATTAACAGAGCCATCAGTGAAAGGACCTTTGTCTTCTGTATGAATTACTGAACAGAGTAGTAGTCATTCAGGCAGACATTTTGGTATATATTGCCTAATCTGGACTCAAATCAACCTGGACTAAGTCTGACAGAACCATTTCTGGGCCATTTGGGAAAAAAAATGTCCAAGTGTGCAAGTGAAATTTCTTAAAAAGACAAGCATGGTGCCAAACAAGGTCCTAGGCTTGGAGGCTTTCAGGATGATTAAAGTTGTCTGGCAATTCTCAGGTTTTCCAGAAACTGTCCCACTGATTCGTGCTGTCTTTCTCACCCAGATAACACTAATAACTCATCTGAAAAGAAGGAAGCCATTTGCCTACTGACCAGTTATCACATTCTAGCTTCCAAAAAGACTCCTCACCTATACTCCAGTCTTGGTGAATCTCAACCCAGCTAGAACCTACACCCTCAAAACCAAAACCTAATATATGCCATCCTGCTCAAGGAAGATACATGACTGCCATCTTTATGCCTGTCTCCAGAAAGTTGGTGCTAGTCAAAGCCAATTTCCCAGTGGAAATGAGAGTCAGTGACCAGCTACCCCTTCGAGGTCTTGGAGCCCAGCTATCAGGAGCCCAACACCTCTTGTCTATAGATCATCTATCTTAGGGAAACCAAGGCAGACCCTAAAACTCAGCCCATGCAGGAGAGTTAGATCACCCACTTCAAGTAGTTTTATTGTTCTTTCCCATACATAGCAGGAAGACCAAGCTACTGAGAAGACATAGTAATTGAAAAGCTGAAATAACAGACAGTAGAATAAGCCCATTCTGGGAAATCCTCTGGACTGAGAACTTCATAGCCATCCATCCAGCTATGAACTTCTGTCCACTCTACCTCAAAAACATATCCTGAATCCATCCACTTCTTTCCATCTTCACTCATTTCCAATCCAAGCTACCAGAGTCTCTTGCTACAATGGTAGAAAGAAAAGAAGAAAGACTGGTCTACCACAGTGATCTCCAACCTGGTCTCCGTGTCTCTACTCTTTCCTCTCTACACAGTAACTACAATGATTTGTTCAAATATAAATCAATTCATATGTCTCCCTTCCAATGGCTTCCATTAAGTTTTTATCCACTAAGTTCCAGAAATACTGGTCTTTTAATTCTTTTTAAGATTTAAAAAAAGATTTATTTATTTTAGAGAGAGAGAAGGAGAGAGAGGGCATGCAGAGGGGCAGAGGGAGAGGGAGAAGGAGAGAAGCAGACCCTCTGCTGAGCATGGAGCCCAATGCAGGCTCCATCTCACGACCCATGAGATCATGACCTGAGCCGAAACCTAATCAGATGCTCAACTGACTGGGCCACACAGGTGCCCCAGGAAATGTTGACCTTTTTTTTTTTTTAAATAAACTTTTTATTGAGATAATTGCAGAATCACATGCAGTTTTAAAAAATAATAGAGATCCCTGTATACTTTGCCCAGTTTCCCCCCATGGTAACATTTTGCAAACTATAATATCATGATGAGTTTACTAACATTGATACAATCCACTTATATTATTCAAATTTCTCTAGTTTTACTTGTATTTGCATGTGTGCATGTGTGTGTGTTTAGTTACCTGTGCAAGTTCATGCATGTATCCACCACCACAGTCAGTCAAGAGGCTGAACAGTGCCATTATTACAAGGATCCCTCGTATTCCAGTTTTATGATCATACTCACTTTCCTTTCTTTGCCACCTCCTTAACCCTGGGAAACCACTAATCTCTGTTTCTATAATTTTGTCTTTTCAAAAAAACATTTACATGGAATCATCCACCATGTTATTTCTGGGGATTGGCTCTTTCCATTCAGCCTGACTTTCCGGAGATTTATCCAGGCTGTGGCATGCATCCGTGATTTGTTCCTTTTTAGTGCCAAGTTGTATTCCATGGCATGGATGTGCCTCAGTGTCTCCACTGAACCCTCAAAGGGCATTTGTGTTATTTCTAAACAGTCATGGATGGGTCCTGGGTAAGTAGAAGTTTTCATTTCTCTGGGATAAATGCTTAACAGGTGCAATTGCTAGGTCCTATTATAAGAACATGTTTAGTTTTTAAAGAAATTGCCGATTTGTTTTCTAGAGTATTCCCACCAGCAGTGTTAGAAAATCCAAACTCTTCCCGGGAATTACTAGAACTTGGATAATCTTGCCTCCGCTTAGCTCAGGCCTGAAAGCAGCACGTATCACTTCCATTCACTTGCCATTGGTGGAAACTAAGTCACACCACTGTTCTCATTGCAAAAGAATTTAGGGCTAGGAAAGGGAGTTCTTAGCTGGACAGCCATGTTGCAGGCACAATTCTATTATTATAGAGGAAGGTGCGAATAGGTTTTGATGAGCAGTCTTTGCCACACATGACTAGGTTCTTTCACTTTTCTTTCTTTTTTTGTTTTTGCCTGTTTGTTTTAGAGAGTGGGGGGAGGGGCAAAGGGAGAGGGACAGAGAGAATCTTAACCAGGCTCCACACCGCGAACAAATTCCGGAGTGGGCTGTCTCAAGCTCATGACACTGAGATCATGACCTGAGCCGAAATCCAGAGTCAGATGCTTAACTGACTGAGCCCCCCACGCGCCCCTCTCCACCTTCCCTTCTTTTAATTACCACTTTCTTCAGTATCAGATAGTATAATAATTTTTGTTTAACCACCATATATGATTTGTAAAACTCACAAGGAAAAGGATAATCAGTTATATGCACCCTTATGTCTGCTCTAGTTGCTGTTTCTTCTTCCTGATGCTCCAAGATTCCTTCTTTTATAATCTTTTTCTGTTTAAAGAACTTTTTTAAACCATTGTTTAAGAGTAGGTCTGCCAGTGAAACATTATTTTACCTATCTCTCATCTGAAATTGCTTTCATGTCTCCTTTATTCTTGAAGAACATTTTTGCCCATATAGAATTCGCAGTTGACATTTTTCTCTCTCAGCACTTGAAAAATGTATTGTCCCTTCATTCCTGTCCTCATGGTTTCATTTGGAAATCTGATGTAATTTTGAACTGGTGTTCATTGTTTTTTCCTGGCTGCTTTCAAGATTTCTCCTTTGCCTTTAGTTTCAAAAGTTTAATGAGTGTGTGTCTTGGCATGGATTATTTTGGGTGTATCCTGTTTGGGATTTACTCAGCTTCTTGAATCTGTACATTTGAATCTTTTGCTAAATTTGGGAAGTTTTCAGTCATTGTATTTTCTTTCAGCCCCACTCTCTTCTTTTCTCCTTCTGAGACTCTGATAATATGAATGTTAGAACTTTTGGTATTGTCCTACAGGTCCCTGAGGATCTGCTTACATTTTTTTCAGCCTGTGTTTTCTCTGTTATTCAAAATGGGGAAATGCTATTGATCTGTCTTCAGATTCATTGACTCCATCCTCTGTCATATCTACTCTGCTATTGAATCTATTCAGTGAGTTTTTCATTTCTGCTACATGTTTTTCAGTTCTATAATTTCCATTGGACTCTTTTTGTGACTTCTCTTTCTTTGCTATGCTTTTCTCCTTTTCATTTGTTTCATTTGTTTCAAGCATTTTTATGCTGGTTGCTCTAAAGATAATTCCAACATCTGATTAATCTCAGTGTTGTCAGTTAATTGTCTTTTCTAATTCAAGTTATGGTTTTCTTAGCTCTTGGTATGATAGGCGACTTTCAATGACATCCTGAACATCCTGTCTACTATGTTGGGAGACTCTGGGTCTTCTCTAAGTTTTTTTAATTTTCCAAGCAGTTACCCTGTTTAGGTGTAGCACAGCGGTCTTAGCCTACTTTTGTGGGCTGTGTTTCCAGTGGTAGTTTAATTTTAAAACTTAGTGTAATTTTCTATGAATCTATGAAGTCAGCACCAGGGAGGTGCAGTTGAAGTAATAAAGCATGCATGCTATGAGTAGAGCAGCAGCAATGAATGTAGAAATGTCCAAGCAGGTGAACCAACACCTCCAAGAAAGAAGGGAAATTGGAGAGTCATGGAAGGACTGGCAAGAGAAAGATAAGTTTCTAGCCTTAGGAACTGAGACACAGGGCAGGGCAGGTAAGAAAACATAGGCTTAAGTATCAGGGTGTACTTGTATTAAGAACAAAGACCAGGTACTAGAGACAAGGTGAAAAGTTAACTTCCAAGTAGCTAAGAAAGCTCCTTATCTAATGCCCTTCATCTGCCCGCGCTATTGGTCTGGGACAAAAGGTACCAGTGAGTAGGAAGTGTGGAAAGAGGAAGACTGTGCAAGAAAGGCCACAGTGTCATGATTAAGAGGATGGGCCAGAAAGCCAGAAAGAGGTCTTCAATGAATTGCTGAGGCTCTCTGAGCCTCCATTTCTGCAAAGAAGTTAATAATCACGTCAATCTGTAGGCCAAAGTTACGGGTTAAATGAGATCCTCCGTGGATAGAATTGAGCCTAGTGCCTAACACATGGTAAGTGTCCAGGAAGTGTGAGCTAATGTTCTTACCCCTCACCTAACACTGACCTTGAATCATGCAAGCCCCTTCTCAGTAGTTCCTAATTAGTGACAATGAAAACAGGAAACTTCATGGTTGTTTAGAAGTTATAAAATATCATTCTCAGCAAAGTGCTCATTAATATGCTTGCCACCATTTCTTACAGACAGCACCAGAGGCTGAGATTTATTGAATGTGAACAATTTAAAATAATGATTTCTGTAAGCATACACAGAGCCAGCTTTCAATTACTCACTCTAATGGAGAAGATCAGAGTCATGAGTAATCCAAAACTGTGCTGGATCCAAAGTTAACTCTCTTTGGCTTGGGAATGGACTGGATGACCTTCTTTGCAGCACACCTACCTTTTGGATTCTTTCCTGCTTTGGCTAAAAATAAAATGAATTTACATTCTCTAGGCACACTAGCTGGCATCAAGTAAAAGTGCACATAAATGTTCTTGGGGGAAAGGGGAAGCTAAGGGGCACCTGTGTGGCTCAGTTGGTTAAGCGTTTGTCTTCAGCTCAGGTCATGATCCCAGGGTCCTGGGATCGAGCCCCATGTTGGGCTCCCTGCTCAGTGGGGAGCCTGCTTCTCCCTCTGCCTGCCACTCCCCCTGCTTGTGCTCTCTGTCAAATAAATAAATAAAATTTATAAAATTAAAAAAAAAAGAAAGAAAAGGGGAAGCTGAGATCATGATATTAAATTTGTTGTGGTGAGGAAAGGATTCACTATACATTTTTGTTGGTGGTTCTCAAGATTTAAAGGAGATAAAATCACACGGGGGGAACTTGTAATTAAAAATACACATTCACAGTCCAACCCTCGAAATTTTGTTTCAATAGCTCTTGGCTGGAGTTTTGAACTCTGCTTTTCTTTTTTATATATTGTGGAAAAACTACATAACATTAAGTTTACCATCTTAACCATTTCATGTGTATAGTTCAGTAGTGTTAAGTATATTCACACTGTTGTGTAATAGATCTCAAGAACTTTTTCACTTTGCAAAACTGAAACTCTTTACCCATGAAACATTAGTTCCCTCCTCTCTTGTCTTTCCCCAGCCCTTGGCAACCACCTTTCTGTTTTCTAGTTCTATGATTCTGACCACTTTAGATACTGCATACGAGTGGAATCATACATTTGTTCTTTTTTTAAAAAAAAAAAGATTTTATTCACCTATTTGACAAACAGAGAGGCAGAGAGGCAGGCAGAGAGAGAGGGGGGAAGCAGGCTCCCTGCCCAGCAGAGAGCCCGATACAGGACTTGATCCCAGGACCCTGGAATCATGACCTGAGCCGAAGGCAGACCCTTTAACCCACTGAGCCACCCAGGCACCCCATACATTTGTTCTTTCGTAACTGGTTTATTTGACTTTGAATAATGTCCTTGCGTTTAACCCATGTTATAGATGTGACAAGATTTCCTTCCTTTTTAAAAAAAAAAAAACTATTTATTTATTTATTTTGGTGGGGTTGGGGAGAGAGGCAGAGGCAGAAGCAAAGAGAGTCTTAATCAGACTCCACGATGAGTGTTGAGATCCATGCAGTACTTGACCTCACGACACTGAGATCACAACCTGAATGGAAACCAGGAGTTGGCTGCTTAACTGACTGTGCCACCCAGGTGCCCCAAGATTTCCTTCCTTTTTAAGGCAGAATAATATTCCAGTATGTGTAGAGACCTATAGACTACGTTTTCTTTATCCATTCATCCATCAATGGATGTGCTTCTTCTTCTTCTTCTTCTTCTTCTTCTTCTTCTTCTTCTTCTTCTTCTTCTTCTTTGGATGTACTTTTCTAGAAAACACTTTCAGTAATTGTTATGGCTGGATCTTTCATACCCCACTGTGGGAATCATGGTGTAGACCATAAACTTTAAGCTTGGAAAGACCTTTACATGAGAATCAGGTATCATGCTCCATTTTATAGGTAAACAAGCTGAGGTCCAGAGAAGAGAACTGATCTGTTCAGTGCCACAGAATTAATGCTAGAATAGATGTGGGACTCAGTTCTGGCTCCTCATATAATGTAGGTGATAATGGAGGTTTCTGAGGAAGAGAGGAGAGAGAAGGTCAGATAAAGGACCTAATATTGGACCTTGGTGTGCATTCACATTAGGTGGGGTGACAGAACACAAGAATCAAGAAAATGATTAGAGTGAATTTCTTAGATCTTGGCTGATCTATTCAGAACCTTCTAGCCCAGCAGTTCTCAAACTTCCATGCATCTAGGTCAATTTGGGCACTTGTTTAAAGCATAGACCCTCATAAAAAGTACAGAAAAGGGACTATAGTCAATAATATTGTAATAACTTTCTATGGAGGCAGATGGTAACTACACTTACCCTGGCAAGCATTTTATAATGTATAGAAGTATCAAATCATTATGTTGTATACCTAAAACTAATATAAAATTTTATGTCAACTATCTGTCAATAAAAAAAAAAGTGTAGACCTCCAAACACTTTGATTTAGTAGGTCTTAGTTGGGGCTCCAGTTCCTGTTTTTTTTTTAGAGAGAGATTTTATTTCTTTATTTGACAAACAGAGAGAAAGAGAGAGAGCACATACAGGGAGAAGTGCAGGCAGAGTGAGAGGGAGAAGCAGACTCCCCGCTGAGCCTGACATGGGGTTCGATTTCAGGACCCTGGAATCATAATCTGAGCCTAAGGCAGATACTTAACCGACTGAGCTGCCCAGGTGTCCCTTTGATTTATTTTTTTAAGTAGGCACCTCAAGTGGCTTAGAATCTAATAGATGGAAAATTACACTTGGTAAAAACACTTGTCTAACCTTTTGTTAGTTGTTTGTTGCCAAAGTTTGTTGCCAAAACATTTTAAGGAAATATCAAGATCTTTGATAGTTCCAGACTTCCCTTACTGAATGGCTTGGGAGCTGGAGTGGAGTCTGACAGCCTATAAGGGGCTCTGAATGATCTGTTTGAATAGGACCAGCATGGGATGTTGCTTAAGGATGTGGGATTCAGGGCTGCGCTGGTCTGGGTTAAAATCCTGCCAGCACCACTTGCTAGCTAAGTCATCTCAGGCGAGCTTTAAGTTTTTTTGCCTTTGTGCCTGATCTATAAAGTGGGAATAATGATAGTATTTGCCCCATAAGGTTGTTTTGAATGTGGTACATAAATAAAGAGCTTTTAGCAACCACTTAAACGCAGCTTAAATTCCTGCTCTTTTCAGGGTTGTTTGGAGAGCAGGTCCTTTGCTCAGGATCAATTTACTGAAGTTTCTAAGGGAGCTAGAGTGGCCAACATTTCCCGGGAATGCACGAGTTTTGGTGCTAAAACCAAGACCGTCCTGGGAAAACTGGGATGGTTGGTCACTCTAGTGGCAGAACATTTTTTGAAGCTCTTCGAGTACTCATTTACATACATTATTTTTATTGGTAAACAGTAGCTAGCTCTAAGCCTCAGAGGCTTTATTAATTCAATAAGCAATACTTGCTGAAAGTTATCTGAGAATTTACGTATCTATTAGCTGCTCCAGCTACAATTCCTACCTTGCTGGACCTGGAGAGAAGGGCATGGGAGGGAGTGTATATCTAGGTTTCCTGGAATTCCCTATATTTGGAATGTGCCCAGCTATAATGTCTCTATTTCTTGATTAGGTGATATATTTCTTTTAGTAAAAACACAGGTATGTATTAACAGTCTGGACTAGTCTTAAGATGCTATTTGGTGGTGCAATGAATGTTAGGTGGATGAAGAAGTGACTACCAATGAAGACGGTTTGACTTGGGTGTTTTGGAGACTTTATTTATGAAATGGAGAGATACAATTTGGAAGTCATCTCCTTCTCAGACAGCAATTTCCTCCCTTGTGCATCACTAATTCTCTCTTAATGTGGCTTCCCAGAATACAAGTATGATACCAGTCACTTACGTTGTCCTGGTGAAGAGGCCCTTGGGATGTCCGTAAAGAGCATTTGTGGAATTTCTGAATACGGCCATAAGTCATCCGAGTTGCATATACATAAACACAAACATATGCGTATACATACATAGTATATCCATCAACAATGCCAAGCTAAAGTCATCCATCACCTCTAACTATGTTCCGGGTGGGACGTGAACTTGGCTGAACACACATTTTTGTAGGGTAGTGCTTTGGGCCTGTTAGGGCGGCTGAGGGTTGAACCCCCTTTTCTTTTATTTTTTCTTTTATTTTTTTTATACCAAAAGTACATATTTATTATTATTAGTTAACCTACAACATAGTAATACCTGGCATTTATGTGACTGAAGCAATTTATTTATCCAAAAATTAGGGATGCGTTGAATGTGTATTCAAATAGATATCATTAACAAAGGACTTTGTATTTTTCAGAATACAGTTAACGTACAGATATTTTTAAATAATTTTTAAAATTTATTTTCAGCGTAACAGTATTCATTGTTTTTGTGGTCCATATACACTATGGAGTATTATGCCTCCATCAGAAAGGCTGAATACCCAACTTTTGTAGCAACATGGACGGGACTGGAAGAGATTATGCTGAGTGAAATAAGTCAAGCAGAGAGAGTCAATTATCATATGGTTTCACTTATTTGTGGAGCATAACAAATAGCATGGAGGACAAGGGGAGTTAGAGAGGAGAGGGGAGTTGAGGGAAATTGGAAAGGGAGGTGAACCATGAGAGACTATGGACTCTGAAAAACAATCTGAGGGTTTTGAAGGGACGGGAGGTGGGAGATTGGGGGAACCAGATGGTGGGTATTGGAGAGGGTACGGATTGCATGGAACCCCCTTTTCTTTTTAAAGATCCACCTTACTTCCTCCGACCAGAAGGATTTGCCATTTTCCATTCACCACTAGATGGCCCATCATTCAAAAAAATCCTTCATTCAGAAAAGGTCTATTGATCAAGTTTTCCACAATCATTTGAGTATTGCTTTCATGAGTTTCAGCCCTGTCATAGCTTATTACTATATGCGCTTTTGTTTTGTTTTGTTTCATCCTTAAGATTTTTATTTATTAACTATTTATTTGACAGAAAGAGCAGGAGCACAAGCAGGGGTAGCAGCAGGCAGAGGAAGAAGCAGCAGTGGGCTCCCCACGGAGGAAGGAGTCCGATGCAGGGCTGAATCCCAAACCCCTAGGATACCAGGCCCCCAGGATCATGACCTGAGCCGAAGGCAGATGCTTAACCCACTAAGCCATCTGGGTGCCCCTACCATATACTCTTTTGAATATATTTTTTGTAACTGGCTTAATTTTTAACTTACATATGCCTATTTTAGAAGTAAACTGGAAGATGGTGGGGCAGGGGGGAAGAAAGAGGCATACATAGATGAAAAACACAATGGCCCCAGAAAGAAAGAGCTGCAGCAAAGACTGATGGGAAGAAATCTTGGGTCTGGAGGTGGTGATCCAGGAGACAAGGGACCAAGACCAGTCGACAGCAGAAAGATGGAGGAGGCAGATGAGTAACAAGGGATCTCAAAACTGTGAGGGGAAAGCTGGACAAAAGACAGTGAGGGGAAGGCATAGAATCTTGGGATGAGGAGGATGTGAGGCTGGTATAGAAACGTTGGCATAGGGTGCCTGGGTGGCTCAGTCATTAAGCGCCTGCTTTGGCTCAGGTCATGATCCCAGGGTCCTGGGGTTGAGCCTCATATTGGGCTCCTTGCTCAGTGGGAAGCCTGCTTCTCCCTCTCCCACTCCCCCTGCTTATGTTGCCTCTCTCACTGTGTCTCTCTCTATCAAATAAATAACTAAAATCTTTAAAAAAGAAAAAAAAAGAAATGCCAGCATAAGAAGTTTGCATAAGATGAGGCTGCTGCTGAGTTAGGCAAGCCAGATGCTGAAAGAAAGGTGGAGCTCAAGGGAAAAGTATGGGCGTGCGATCTGAGGGCTTGGGGAAGATTATGATGTGCATCATTCTTGGCCACTTACCCAGTTTCCATGATGGCTCCCTTCCTTCTTTCCCTTGGGGGAACATTGGGAAACACTGTTCAGTAACAAAACCCCAGACTGTGGCCCAATAGACCACAGACTTATCATGCCTTACCTGTACACCTTGTGACCATGCGTGTTTGAGAATATACAGAATTGTTGGGATTTTAGAAAGGTAACGCGAGTACATGCTAGATCTTAGATAACATACCCAGTGTTGTCCGGGGCAATGCCCCATAATTGAACATGTTAATATTTCTGTAGCTAAACGCATGATCTGTCACACTTAGTGGAATAGACGAAGACTAGGAAATAGCCTCAGGTCAGTTCAGATTAGGTTTTGGCACCGAAGGAATTTTAATGCCAAGCTTAAAGCAAAACAAAACAAGACACCCTCTTGATTTGGCATCTTTCAGATTGCACACACTGCTTATGTCTTGATTTTGAAGCTGGGTCATGGGTACTTGGGAGCTTGTCATGTTACTGCTTATACCTTTTTGTATGTGTAAAATAATAATTTTTTTAAGTAGACTTCATGCCCAGCATGGAGCCCAGCACAGGGCTCAAACCCACGACCCTGAGATCCTGAGATCGAGACCTCAGCTGAGAACAAGAGTCGGACCTGTCACCGACTAAACCCAACCAGGTACTTCTGTGTAAAATATTAACTTTTAAAACCTTTGAATGACATAGGTTCACGTATGTTCTGAGAGAGCACATGACATGGTCCTCCATTCACAGCAGGTTTGCTAAATACTTGTTGAATGGAATCAACTTGATCTAGCCTTCCCAGCCTCATTGTTTGTTGTCCTTGCCTTACAAAAAGCAACAGATGCTCTGCTGGTTAGGGAGGTTAGTCTGGCTGTGAATATAAATAAGAATTAAGCTGGAACAAAGACTGGCCCTAGGAAAAATTCATTTGTTCTTCTATTCATTAATTTGACAAATATTTATCATGGACTACTATGAGTCCAGCACCACACCAGAAGCAGAAAAGTCATTGGAGGCACCATGTAAACAGAATTTCGTCCCTACCATTGAGAAATTCATGGTCTGGTGGGACGGATGAGCCACTCATATCTGCCTGTGATTTAATGGGCTGAGTGAGAGACACTGAGGTCAATGACAGCTCTAAGCAGATGTACCCTCTGCCTGGTGTATGGACACCTGTGTGTCTTAATAGAAGAGCTGTGATTTGCAGTTTCCATGCTGCTACGGTTCAAAATGGCAAAGTGCTCCTGGTGCTTGCCGACCTGTGGGGGTTCATGTCTTCCCAAATTCAGGGTTCCAAGGTACCCAAAGCTTCCTCTGAACCCAAGAAGGAGAGCAATGGAAGCCCGTGGTTGGGGCCTTCCAGTGCTTAATGAGCATCATCTTAGGACCCCCTGAGGTAATGATGACCTGATGACCCATGGTCTCCTGGATGATAATCTGAAACACCCCTGACCTTATCGTCCCTGCACTAGACAGTCCTGCCCCGACAACCCGCACAAGAAAATGCCTTCAAAAGTCTCCATTCCTCAGAGAAGAGTTTTTCCTGGAACCAGAGGCAACCAAGGTTTTCCAATAACAAGATCTTGGTTTACTTTTTGCTTGATCCTGGCCTGACTCATCTCAGCCTGTGTATAGACTGTGATGTGGGCCACAGAGATTCTTAACTGGGGATAATAAAGAAGCTGACATAGGTAAAGTGCTTAACATAGTACTTGGCACATAGTAAGCCCTGTAGCATTGTATCTACCTCATAGGATTGGTGTCAGAATTCAATCAGATTTCCCATGTAAAGGGCTCAGCACGCAAAAAATAATGGCATCTATGACAATGGTGCTAATATGGTAATGATGCTAATATGATAATCATCCTGGTCAGGGAATGCCCCAGTCCAGTGAATTCCACCCCATAATCTACATCTCTAAGAAGCTGATCCTCGCGAGGTCAAAGCTTGGCTTTGGAAGAGGAGCTGGGACTCAACAAGGTCTGTAATTCCCATGACGGTGAACTCAGATCCTAGAGAAAGAGGCTGGGACCCCTGTCTCTCCACTCCAAAAACATAACTGTCACAGAGATTACTAATGACCGCTTCCTTGGTAATTTTGATTGACCGTTTTCAGCCCTTATCTCTTGTAACATTTTTCTGTCAGCAGGCAACAGTGGCATGGTCAAGTCTTCCTTTTCTTCTTCATGACACATTGTGTTGACGGAGATGACACCACACCCTGAGGCTTTCCTCTTTCTGGCTCTTCCTTCTGACTCTCCTTTGCAAGCCCTTCTTCCTCCACCCATCTTTTTTTTAAGATTTTATTTATTTATTTGACAGACAGAGATCACAAGTAGGCAGAGAGGCAGGCAGAGAGAGAGAGAGAGAGAGGAGGAAGCAGGCTCCCCGCTGAGCAGAGAGCCCGATGCGGGTCTCTCATTCCCAGGACCCTGGGATCATGACCCAAGCCGAAGGCAGAGGCTTTAACCCACTGAGCCACCCAGGCTTCCCACCTCCACCCATCTCTTAACTCCTGCTAACCGTCAGGATTCTTTCTCAGACAGTCTTGTTTTCCCATTGGACATACTCTCCCCTGCATCATCTTTTCCACACCCATGGGTTCAGTGACCCAAAATGCTGATGATTTCTAAATCTCTAGCTCAGATCTCTCTTAGGAGTTCTGCACCCATAGATCCAACTGTCAAGTGGACATTTCCTCATGGATGTCTTATGAGCACCTCAAATCGACCTGGTTCTAATTCAAGTTAGGTTCGTTTGCCTATGAACAGAAGACCTTGCTTCCCCTCCTGTGTTCCCTATCTCCCTCTCGCTCATCACCTACATCTAATCAATGTAGATAGATAGATAGATAGATCTTCTAGAATATACTCTGAATGCATCCACTTCTTCCTCTTCATTGTCATCATGCTAATCCGGGTCACTGTCATCTCTCACCTGAAACAGTTTTCTAGTGGGTCTCCTTCCTTCCTGTTTTTCCCCTACTCAGACCTCTCCCCACATGAAAGCTAAGAGGGGTTTTCTGAAACAGCAAAATGATTTGGTCAAGCATCTGCTTAAAATCGTTTGGCAACTCCTCATTGTTTTTAGGTAATAATAATTACAACTTGCATTTATGTAGTATTTAATATATGCCAGGTATTCCTCTGAGATATAAATTGACAACATCTGATGAAGAACTGAGGCCTAGCAACAACTATGTGAGTGAATTTGAAACTGGATTATCCAGTCCTAGCCGAGCCTTGCGAGATGACTGCCTCAGCCAACAGCTTGATTACAGCCTGAGCTTGAATTACCTGGATAAGCCACTCCTAGATTCCTGATGCTTAGCAACTCTGCAAGATAATGAATGTTTGTGGTTTCAAGCTGCCTGTATTTGGGAAAGATTTGTTACACAGCTGTAGATAACTAGGGTACTACTCTAGTATATTACTTCAAACTCCAGTCATTCATTCAGTCATTCAGCCAATAGCCATTTAATGAGTACCAAATATGAAAAATATGAGTACCAAATATGAAAACTACATCTCTGCTCCCTCTCCCTTACCTTTGTCCACCCCCATAACAGTAATAAGGAGCTATCCTTCAATCCCAAAAGGTGACATGAGTTATCATGTTTTTGTGCTTTGTGCTGAGCTAGCCTTTGCCTCTTTCTTAGCCCAGCTACCTCCCAGTCTTCCTCGAAGCTGGGTCCCTGTATCCCCTTCAGTCAAGTTGCCTACTGCTCTCTTGTGCTCCATTAACACTCTGTACCCGACTCTCCGCACTTATCTCAGCATTTTTCTTGTCCAGCCAAACTGAACCTTGAGGAAGGAACTATGTCTTACCCATCTTCACATCTCCCTGCTTGAAAGCCTGTAGAATGAATGAACCAATGGGTGAATGAATGTAAGCTCTGGGGAGCAGGGCAGCTATCTTCGCCTTCTTTGTTCACTGATGTACCCCAAATGTCTAGCATAATGCCTGCTGGAGAGTAAGTGCTCAATAAGTAACTGTTGAGTGTTGTGGAAGGTTTAACGAAGAAACAAGTACATGAATCCAAAGCAAATAGCCCTTGAACATAGGAAAAGGCATTCAATCACACTTCTACTAAATTAAAACTAACTTAAATTAAATTAATATAGTAACTAAAACCAAACTTGCAGACTATTTCCTTTCTTATTTAATTGGCGCAACTCTGAACATCTGATAGTACTCAGTCGTAAAGACTTGGGGAAGTGAACACTCTCACGCATTGCTGTTGGGAGTGCAAAATGGCACAACTCCCATGGAGAACAACTGGGCAAGACCCATCAACATTTAACAAATATTTGCTCTTCTGGGTATCTGTCTTGCAGGTAGCCTTTCACACTTACGAAACAACTCACAGACTGGGGTATTTGTTGCCGTATTATTTATAATAGCAAATGGTTGGAAATAACCCAATGTTCATCTACAAGCATTTGGTTAAATAAACTGTGGTCTATCTGTACAATGTAGCATCACACAGCCGTTAAAAGAAGATGATCAAAGGAGCTGCCTCAGTGCTGTAAATTGAAATATCTTCATGATCCATACTATGGTGAAGAAAGCAAAGTACAGAAAAGGAAATAGAGCATGCTACCTTCATGGAAGAAAGCAGAAACATATTTTAAAAAAAGATACATTGATTTGCACAAATATTAAAGAGTTATACAAGAAGTCAGTAAAGGTGGTTACCTCTTTGAGGCAAGAGGATTGGGCAAAAAACGGAATAAAATGAAGACAAGGTGGGACGCAGACCTTCTGAATGTATTCCTTTTTAATAGGTTTGAATTTTGAATCATATGAATGTAATACTTCAAAACACTAAATCACAAGAAAAACAGCCTGCTTGTAGCTAGCTATGCAGTTGAAAAGACAAACTCTTTTGCTGAAACATAGGAATATGCTTTTCCCAAGGACACGTGTGTTCAAACAGGGACTCAAACCAGAAGCCAAAGAAATCAACCACGCATGGTCAAATTTCAGGCGTCAGCAGCAGTATAGTGAGGGAGAGGGGACGGAGCCTCTCAAGGCCCCCTGTCATCACATCCTTATCCCCTGTTCGCCATCATGACCACACATTCAGCAAACAAAGCCTAGAAGGAAGCTCTTGTAACCCAGGGCTAATACCAGGCCCCAGTTGTCCCGATATCTACAAATGCTAGCCCTGGGTACTATAAATGAATTTCTTTTGCTAATGGAGAATCAAGGCTCTTTGATGAAATATATGTGCAATAGAAATGTAGAAAGGTGCCCTTGGTCTTCCAGAAACAGAAAAAAAAAAAATAGACAGGAAAAGAAAAAGCCATAGCCAGCCATCGATATCAAAGCCTGAGCAGTTTATCTGGTGCAAATCCTGTGATCATGAATGTCTCAGAGCTGTAATTCTGTCTGATTACCCTGTGTTGTCAGGAGGGTGGAAAAACCCAGAAGATTAATGTTTTCTGTGACAATAAGGTGGCAGGCCTGCAACTCTGAGCTTATCTTCCGTGAATCAGGAGCCGGGCTGAGAGGTTTCAAGAGACAGCAACATTTTATAATGATGCGTGTGTGTGTGTGTGTGTGTGTGTGTGTGCACGCGCGCAGTATGTAACGAGACCTGTCTAGCCCAGATTCATTAGTTTCTGATGCCATTGGCTTCCTCCGCCAAATGTCTCCATGCTCAACCTCCTTCTCCAGGTTGTTTAGTGGCACCAGTGTATCTAGGACAGAGTGGCATGTACACCGGAGGGGCCGGGGACAAGGCTGATTTGGGTATGGGCTCTGGTTTCTAATCCCTGTCAAAACACAGATGCCTCAGGAAATGTTGAAAAGCTGTTTCAATGGGAAGCCCACTTCAGTAATTGCTCATAGTTCTTTCCCAGAGCACCCAATGAAAGGGGGGCCCATTTAAAACAAGAGTAACGGGTGCCTGGGTGGCTCAGTCAGGGTTAAGCGTCTGCCTTTGGCTCAGGTCCCCAGGGTCCTAGGATGGAGCCCTGTTTCCCTCTCCCTCTGCTCCTCACCCCTGCTCATGTACTCGCTCTCTCTCGCTCACTCGCTTTCTCTCTCTCACTTGCTTTCTCTCTCTTTCTCTCTGAAATAAATAAATAAATAAATCTTAAAAACAAAAATAAATAAATAAATAAAAATAATAAAGCAACTTCCACTTTTTAAAAAAAAGTGAAACAAGAGTGACTGTTCAGGGGGCGCCTGGGTGGCTCAGCTGGTTAAGCACCTGCCTTCGGCTCACATCATGATCCCAGAGTCCCTGCATGGAGTCCCACTTTGGGCTCTCTGCTCGGCCAGGAGCCTGCTTGTCCCTCTGACCTCTCCCCTCTCCTGCTCGCTCTTTCCCATTCTCATTCTCTGTCTCAAATAAATAAATAAAATCTTTAAAAAAAAAAAAAAGAAAAAAAAAGAGTGACTGTTTAGTTGGCCTGTCTGTTGACCTCAAGTATTTAGGCTCTAGCCCCTAGAACTTCCAAACAAACTTTGTAAATCTGCCCATTTTAAACAACAGAACTATCCAAAATTTGACTGTAAAGCTAGACTACATAGAAGCTGCGGGACTCTGGAAAAGCCACTTAACCTCCCAGAGAGTCCACTTATCTATAAGATAAGGATGGTAATATTATCTAGCAAGGTTCTTGTGTGGATGGGATGAGATAGGTATGCCAGTGCGTCCTGGTGCTCGGTAGGTAGCTGTCATTACAGCAGATACCTGGGGTTCAGAAATTGACTCCGTAGCTTACTAACCATGGGACCTTTGGGCAACTTACCTGATTTCTCTAAACTTCAATTTTCACAACTATAAACCCGAGATAAGAATCTTCACAACCCTATGAGGCAAGCACCATTAAACACAAGTTAAGAACTTAACCACAGTGCCTCACATAGTAGTCATTCAAGAAGTGACAGTAGGAGCAGTAGGAGTAGTTATTGGTGAGAAAGAAAGAGGGAGAGGAGGTAGAAGAAGGAGTGGGAGGAAGAGAAGGAGTGGGGGAGGAAGAAGAGGAGGGGAAGGAAGAAGAGGAGGAAGGGGAGGAAGAGGAGGGGGAAGGAAGAGGAGGACGAGGGGGAAGCAGAGGAAGAGTAGGGGAAGTAAGAGGAGGGGGAAGAAGAAGAGGCGGAAGGGGAGGAAGAGGAGGGAAGGAAGAGGAGGAGGAGGGGGAGACAGAGAAAGAGGAAGGGAAGGAAAAGGAGGAGGGGGAGGCAGAGGAAGAGGAGGGGAAGAAGAGAAGGAAGGGGAAGAAGAAGAGGAGGGGGAGGACGAAGAGGGGGGAGGAAGAAAAGGAGGAGGAGGAAGACAGAAATGTACATAAAGGCTACAGGAAGAGAAATTTGACTCAAACACAATAACTTAGTGACTCCAAATTTGTTTTCAAAATTAAAAAATCATCTCACCCTTCCTCTCACCCCCACCACACACACACTTAAAAAAAAATCTGACTCCAAACTCTTTAGCATTATGTTCAAAGACTTTTAGGATCTCTGTCCCCTTGATATTTTCCCAGGATCATTGTCTTCCGGTCTTCTTCCTCTATGCTGCAGCTCAGACAGGAAGTCCCACAGAGCTCATGCCCTGAGCTCATAGTGCTATTTATACTATTATTATTAAATTGTTATTTATTTATATTTATATTTAAATTGTTATTTATATTTGCCACACGTAAGCTTCTTCCATGTGTTATCCCCACCAGACTGTAAGCTCAACGAGGAGCAAAACCACCATCTCTATCTATTTACCACTCTACCCCAGTGTCTAACACGGTGCCGGACACATGCAAGGTCCTTGATAAATAGTTCCTGATGCTTGAATAAATAGAATCCTCACAGCAATTCTACAAGATAGGTATAACCATCATTCCCATTTTACAGAAAAGAAACTAAGGCTTAGCGCCATTAAATAAAAGTCAGGAAAGTGTGGAGCTAAGGTCAGACCCGTGTTTGTCAGACTCCCCAGGCTCTGCCTAGAGCCACTCTCTCACACAACTTATTTTCTCCAATGCACACAGTCCGTTCTCATGTCTTCCTTCCACTGCTCATGCTGCTTGAAATAGCCCTTCCTCTCTGTCCATCTGATAAACTCATCTTGGTTTTTTTTTTTTTTTGGAAAGATGGAGAGCCTGTGTGTGGGGGAGGGGCAAAGGGAGAGAGATAATATTAAGCAGGCTCCACACCCAGTGCAGAGCCTAACTAGAGGCTCAATCTCCCCACCCTGAGATCAGGACCCGAGCAGAAATCAAGCTAGATGCTTAACCGACTGAGCCACCCAGGCACCCCGATAAACTTATTTTTTAAGACTTGCTTCAAGTGTAATTGTCTCTTACAATTAATCTACTTTTTGTATTATATTTTATTCTAGAGAGTATTTGAGATGGCTTTCAAAAATGCGTAACAGGGAAAAAACCTCAAATAAATGATAAAATCATAGCAAAGAGAAACACAGAATTAGGGGAGAAAACAAAGATCCAGCAAGGCAAGATTCATCGAGGAAAATGCCTGCTGAAAGATTCTTCTGTTTCTAGAAAGGTAGGCCACACATTTATTTCTAAGCGTACTGGCAGCCAAGGCAAGGATAGGTGACCTGATCTGTTGCAGGATTCATGGTGTCTAAGTTAAAAAAAAAAAAAAAATTCTCCCACCTTTCCATTTCTAAAAGAAGTTCAGTTTTTCTCTGGAATTTGAGAGAAATATCTTCTGAAGCTTCTCGAAAGAGAAACATACCCTATTAAATAAAAATTTTAAAGAAAAAAATTCAAAAATTAAATAAAATATTTTCACCAAAAAAATAAAATAAAATAAAGAGAGGGGCACCTCTTGATTCCGGCTCAACTCTGATCTCAGGATCTGGGATCAGGTCCCATGTCAGGCTCCATATCAGCAGGGAGTCTACTTGGGGATCCCCTCTCTCCTTCTTTCTGTTGTTCCCTCTGTTCTCTCTCTCTCTCTCTCAAATGGATGGATAAATCTTTTGAAAAGATAAAGAGAAAATACCTTAAGATTTGGTGCATGCCATTCTCCATAACAGTCCTGTGATAATTTTTTTAAGGTTTTATTTTTTAAGAAATCTCCATACCCAAGGTGAGATCACAACCCTGAGATCAAGAGTCACACACTCTTCACCGATTGAGCCAACAACGTAGCCCCTATGGTAAATTTGATATCAAATTGCTTTTTTAAAAATATCATTCATTGCAAAACAGTGGCTTCCTCGGAGGGGCTCCTGGGTGGCTCAGGTAGTTAAGTGCCTGCCTTTGGCTCAGGTCATGATCACAGGGACTTGGGATCAAACCCTGCATTGGGTTCCCTGCTCAATGGGGAGCCTGCTTCTCCCTCTCCCCACCCCCAACTTGTGCTCTCTCTCTCTCTCTCAAATAAATAAATGAACTCTTTAAAAAAAAAATGGCTTCCTCTGAGAAATCTTTGCTAGCTACGACCCCCAACTTCTCAATGCTTCACTAGGGCCCTTCTGTGTTCCCATAACATCTTGTCCTTCCTCCTCTCAGGTTACATTATAATAATTTCTATATCTACATTCCTCATTAGGCTGAGAACATTTTGAGAACAGGTAACATGTTCAGGTTATCCCTGTATGTGTGCCTCGATTTCCTTACCTGTAAAATGGAGATAATTATGCTACTTCCTTCCTGGAGTTGTCACTATCAGTAAACAAGTTAATGCATGTGAAACACCTGGAACAGTGCGTGGCATATGGAAGATATACAGTGAGTATGGACTATTGTCTTATTCTTGGCAACCATAACACCTAGCACCAGGCATTCAACCTGTAAGTGTTGGGTGACTGCATAAATCAGTGAGCTTCGGATCGAAGCTTATGGATTCTCTTTGCCTTGTGAGCTCTCAAACTATGGAAGAAAACCATTAGTCTCAATTTTTTTTTACCCACTCCCCTCCTTAGGTCTTTATTCAAAGGTCACTTTTCAGTGATGCTTTACCTTGACCTCACTACCTAAAATTATAGCTCGCCTCAAAACATTTCTTAGATCCCCTTCTCTGCTTTGCCTTTGCCTTAGCACTTCCCACTATCTAACACACTATATGTTTGATTATTTTCCATGTTTTTTCCTGCCCCTCTCCATTAGAATATAAGTTCCAAAAAACCAGGGCTATCCTTTGTTTCTAGACAAGAACCTGGCAAAGAGTAGATGATTGGTAAGTATCAACTGACAGCATAATTGTATGGCAACGAGGCAGGGCAGGCACTACAAGGAGGCCAGCGAGGTGCCCAGGGAAGAACATTTAAGGAGGTGCTCACTCCTGGGACAGTGTTCTGGGCCAGACTTGGATGACCTTGAGAGTGACTGCCACCTTATACATTGCAGCCTAGGCACTTCCCTTGACCACCCCTACTCCTAGCCCGGAAGCCGGGAATGGACCAGATGACCTTGTGAGATTCCCTTTGGCCCGGGCAGCAGAGTGCTGGTAAGTGTTTACCAACTGGCTCTTGCGTGTGTGTGTATGTGTGTGTGTGAGTGTGTGTATGTGTGTGTGTGTGTGTAAGGGGATACCCCAATTTGCACAGCAATGTGAGCCGATTTCTGTGGCATAGATATTCCCATCATGGCCAATTTCAAGCTGTCACAATACGATGTCTCTGAAAATAAGACTTGCAAAATATGCCCAAACAGCTCTGTGAGCTGGTACAAGTTGACTCCAACACACCCCTGGCCAGGATACTGGGACTCATACTAAAGACAACCAGGGCCAGCAGGAAGAGTGGCAGAATTAAGAACAATGGATGAATCAGTCTTACCCATCTCCACCACAAAAAAATGGCCCACGGCTGCATATCCTGAATGCATGGTGAGTGGCATCACTTTCGAAATCCAAGGAATGAAAGGAGGAACTTTGGCATTTTCTGAGGACTATGAGCCAGTCCCTCTGAGAAGCCTGAAATTGTTTAAAGTGGCTATTACTATTATGCCCATTTTACAGATGAGACGGCTAACGCATAAGATATGTGACTTGCCCAAGGTGATGCATGGTGCAAGTAGTAGAGCCAGGATTCAAAGAGAAGCCTGGTCGATTCCAAGACCCATATGTTTTGTTTTGTTGTTTTGTTTTGTTTTGAGAACAGTTTTAGATTTACACAAAAATTGGGAAGACTATATAGTGCTCCTATGTATCCTACAAACAGTTTCCCTTCATCAACATTGTGTAAAATGACATTTTCTACAGTCAAGGATCCAATATGGATCCATTACCATGAACTAAATTCTATATTCATTCAGATTTCCTAACTTTTTACTTAATGCCATTTTTCTGTTCCAGGACATTCCATTGAGTGGTCAGGTCTCCTTGGGTTCCTCTTGACCATAGAGGTTTCGCAGCCTTTTTTTGTTTTGGGTATCTTTGATGGTTTCATGTGTTTTCTCTTACACAGCATAATATAGTTCTAGGGCCTCAGAATATAGTGAAATCACCAAAGGTATGTATTGAGGAGCTTTTGCAAGCCCACGCATGTCTCACAGGCTGTATTCCAGTGAATTCCGTTCTCCCTATCTGCCCAGGCTTCCATTGGCTCCAGGGGACAGGTGTCACACCTGCCTTGTTTTCTATATTCAGTGACTAGCACCGTGCCTGGCACATACAAGGTACTGATTAAATAATTGTCGAAGATGAAAAGGAGAAAAGTAAAGAAGGAAAAGGAATGAATTTTTGGCCCATGGATACTGTTGGTGTTTATGGATCCCTGGAGAAGACTTGAGACAAGAAATTTGCTTAGATAGATCCAAGCGAATTCCTCTTTCCAACTTGTATTAATGAGATGAAGCTAAAGCCAACAGATGATTTCCTCTTACCTGTTCTGTCAGAGAATCACAAGAGCACAGGATTTGGCGATGGATGCTGGGATTATCTTCACCACAGCATGGTTTTCCTGTCGTGTGCATGGGTCAGTGCCATGTGGGTGCCCATTCCAGTGTGGGTGACTGGCAGGCAGCATCCAGTGATAGCTTGAGTGTCAGAGGAAGTGGCCACGGGCTCCAGAATTCCCACAACAAATTCCTAGAGCAAGCGATCCATCCATGGATGATTGAAGCGTGATTGAATTCAGTTCCTGGCTACATTTCAGGATTCTTCAACTGGGAGCCTTATCCAAACACTTTTCATGAGATTGTTAAGAAAGGGGGCGGGGGTTATCTCTACGTTGGTCATTTTCCTCCCTCTCTCTCCATTTCTCTGTCTCCTCTTCATGAACATGGAATCATTGCCAGGTCCAAAGTTGTCCAGACTTAAACATTCTGGACTGATTCAGCAGCTGGGGTTGGATATCTGACGGCCTGCAGCAGAGGCGGCCTGCGGGCTGCGTGCATCCCAAACATGTCTTCTGCCCAGGCTGCTTGACATTTGAGAATTATTTTTTGACCATCTGAAAATAGCAAACAGCCAGGGGAGTTGGCATTTAAGAACATCAGCTCTCCAGATGGTAACTAGACGAAGCATGGCGATCCTTTTGCAATGTATACAAATGTTGAATTGTGATGTTGAACACCTGAAATCAATATAATATACGTCCATTATACCTTGATTAAAAAAACAAAAACAACCACATCAGCTCTGTTGGTGTTTCTCGACAATCTGAAGCTTTGCCAACTTTTGACATGCAATCTGATGTGAGGTCACAAGGGGCTGGTGCTGGCTAGCGGCTGCCCTGCTTGAACAGAACACGTGTTCCTTATCCAGCTCTCCTTATCTGTCCAGCACTGAAGCAGGGAGTCAGGTATCCATTATTATCTTCCTCTGCATTAGTGTTTCATAATCTGGATGGGCATGCGCTCTCCCCTTCGAGCCCACCATGTCTGCTAGATTTATTTATTCCAACTGCCTCGCTGGGTCCTGTCGTCACTAAGTCTGTGTCTGAGTCTCTAACTCCTAACCTTGTCTAAGTCCACAAGGCTGATGTGAGACTCAGGCAGGGTCTGTGGCTGCCAGCACGGATGGATGGATGGATGGATGGATGGGTGGGACAAGTTGCCACTAGTCAGCCCCTATGCCGCGAAAGTAGTTTCCTGGTGGTGCCTGTCTGAAATTCACACCGTCAGTCCCGTTTTAGGATTAGGGCTTCATCTTGCCCTTTCAAGATGAAAACGTGTCCCATGGGAGGTTAGGCTGTTATGGCAGTTCCAAGTTACACAAAGGGGAGAGGGTCTGCCCTAGAAGTACCTTGGGAGATATTTAGGATTGCTAACATTGGCTCATCTCCAGCAACAGAGAGACAGGGAGAGGGAGGGAAGGAGACCCAGGACAAATAAGCTTTGCTGAGGTGAGAGAGTGAAAAGGAACTCAGAGCCTGAGGGCACAGCCCTGGCATGGAGGCGCTGGTGGGCAGGCTTGGGGTCCTGTCGGGGGAGGAGAGTTGGAAGGAATTGCTTCAAAGGAGGAGAGGCAAGTGCCAAAAACCATCCGCCTTCTGTGGCCAGTGGGCCCTTCAGAGAAAGAACCGATTCGTTCTTTCGAAAAGATAGCTCGGTGGCGTGTAACTCACAGGTGGTGTGAAGGCCGGAACTCTATAAACAGACCCTCTTGCAGCGACCAGAGGCTATTTTTGATTCTCACAACATCATATGCTGGGCAGACAGTGGCCCTGTTGGCAATCTGAGAGAGTGAAGAGATGTAGCAATTGGCAGCTCCCTGGGGAGAGGGCTTTTTGGTGGTTTTCCCACTCCCAGCACACTCTGCGCTGCCCCTTGGCCATTCCCATTCTAGGAGCCTGTCCTTGAATAGCACACCCCCTCCCCAGCATCCCAGAGCCCTGAGGAATCTGTGTGAACCCCTGGGGAAGGTGACGCTCCTCCAGCTGGCAGGCAACTGCCCAGATGAACCCATCCACCACTCCCTGCCCTGCTTCTCCAAATGCCAGCACGGTTCCAGAACCCTCCTTGTTCCTTCACCTCTCCCCTCTCAGAGTCCTCCCTTGTGGGCAGCTCTTTCTTGCTTCTCCCAGCCGGGCTTGCTTTCTGGGCTTAGTTAGAATGGCTCAGCTCTCCAGGGAAACAGCAGTTTTGAATGTGTGGTGCAATTTGGAATACACAGCCTGGGGGCGGGGGCAGCCAAAGCTGGGGTTATTATTCTGGTGTTTGGGGACTACCCGTCAGACACGGTCTATGCAATCCAGGCAGTGCAGAAAAGGAAGGGAGTGGATGCAGGGGGCAGGAGGGGGTGGAAAAAGCAGGGGGACTTCGCCTGCTGTAATGTTTTTCGCCACATCTCCCCATCTTACTGACTTCCAGCCTAGGCCATATCCGCTGTGCCTCTCTGAGGGTGCCCTGCACCCCCCATACGCACACCATTGCTCAGGGTCCCAGCTCTGTCCCCCACATTGCCTCCTACCACCTGGGCACAGACTGCATCATACTGATTTACAGATTAGTCAGATGAACGCTTAACACCCACCTCCCCTCAGGCTCGGCACCTTGCATTTCCATGAGAGTGACAAGAAGGGTGGAGATACTTATTATCTACTTCATTTTATATTGAAGGCAATCCTCCCAGGGCCCACACTAGTCCCCTCTAGCAGTGGTAGGTACTTGGAGAGGCTGTACGAACTTTTTAGGCCACTGGGAACGCTGGGGAAGTGGTAATTTATTAGAGTCAACCCTTGATTCCTCCCATGAATTATCCACTTGGCGGGTTATCTGCTGCTAATGCCTTTCCCTAAGCTGGCTTCCCCTGCCTCCCCAGCTGATTTCTGAACTGTCTTTTCCCCCTGCTCTCTTGACAGCCTGTGGATGTGTGCTTAAGGAATGCAAACTCGAACATTTGCCTACGCAACATGGAACTACAGAAGAAAATTGGCTGGGGGCGGGGGTTGCAAAGTTCTAGTTCTTTCCTATGCCAGCCAGAAATGATTGGGGGTCTTCAATGAAATCCCCAAATTCTGAGGGCAGACTGTGTGCCAAGGCCTCAGTTTGGTAGCTAGGGAGGGAGTCCTTTTATTCATCCTGGTTGCTTTTTCCATCAGGCGTCCCAAGCTTGGAAGAGGGTAGCTGTCTAAGAAAAAATGGACACATTATACAAATTCTACCTCATCATCATCATCACCACCACCACAGTCATCATCACCATCATCGACTTCATCATCATCACAAAGACAGCTAATGCTTTCATAGAACCTATTAGGTGCCAGGGATGAACTCACTCAAATGTCAGAGCTCTTGATTTGAGATATTTTTAACCCTGACTTTGAAGCAAAGAAACCGAAGTACAGAGAAAATTGAGTGACTTGTCCAGGGTCATGCAGCCGGCACCCAAACAGCCTTTATCCAGGGATCGCTGGCTTGTTGCTACACCACGCTTCCGTATACTACACTAACCTGCCTCTCGCTACACATATTCTGTTGTTTTGGGTTTTCATTATTACAAAACTACCCCCGAACTTCATAGCTTAAAGCAACAACCATTTTCTCCTTGTCAGTGATTCTGTGGGTCAGGAGTCCCAATACAGTATAAATGGCTTGTCTCCGCATAGGATGTCTGGAACGTCTACGTACATAACTCAAAACAGCAGGGCCTGGTCAGGATGGCTTGACTGGGCCCTTGTGTCTGGGACCCCAGTTCCTTATTGTCTGCTAGGCTCCCAGCTTCTCCTCCACATAACCTTTCCATCCAGGTAACTAGAGCTTCTTTGGAGCGTGGTGGTCTCAGAGTGATCGGATTTCTTCCATGGTGGCTGGCCGCCCCTGAGAGAATGCGGACACTTTCACACTTCGGGAACTAAGCACAGTGTTATTTCTACCACATTCTAGTAGCCTAAGGAAGGCAAGAGACCAGACCAGTTTCAAGAGGAGAAATAACAGACTCCACTCCTAGATGAATGAAGTGGTATGCACATACACTGAAAGAATTAATTCATGGCGGCCAACTTTGGAGACTACCACACCACTTACATATAGAATATAAAAATATATATAATAATAAAAATAATATAATATATATTATATAATGCATTATATAATATATATAGTATATATGTGTAGACAGTGAGGTGATATATATAATATATACACAATATATAATATATAATATACAATGCATATACTATATGTATACTACATATGCTACATATGCTACTACATATACTATATATGCTACTCCATATACTACATATACTACACAATATATAATATATAATATATATTATATTAAATAATATAATATATTATATAATAATAAAATACATATAATATAAATTATATATATAATTTATATTATGTTTTATATAAGGTAATATATTACCTCATATGTTTTTGTACAGACACACACACATCAAAATTTATGAAAAAAGCCAAAAATTGCAGATTTTTTGACCCATACTCTGCCACCATTTACCCTATGTCAAAAGGCTTACTGAATATTGATATCCATTCCCAGACATAGATCCCACTAAGTGTTTCAGTGCCCCTTCCAGTAGCTTAGCCAGGTCTCCCAGATCCCAATAACTTAGAGGACCATGATTCTAGGGCCGACCCTGAGTCCTACCTACATGGAATGGTTTCTTTCTTCTGAGACGGACACCAAGGGAGCTCCTCAAATAGAGTTCTATCCCAGGGCAGTAACCCACTGGGACTCACACTGGGAAAAATCATCCAACCTAGAAGATCCCATTGCCTCAAGTGAAGCTTCTGCCACTGAAGATTGCTGGCTGTGTGGTGTCAAGGGGAAAGAGTGGACCAAAACAAAACCCTTCAGGAAACCTGAACTTGTGATTCTGGTTCAGCTTTTCGTCATGTGAATGGGGGGAAGACAAGAAGGAGGTAACCTGAAGATACAGCAGACATCTCTTCGTGACTTATCATGTCACCTCACTGTCTACACATCCCAAATGGCCATGAATAAAGTGGCTTTTTTATCTCCCTCCCCTGCAGATGTGCTTTTGTTTTCTTCTTTTCTCTCCCCAAAAATGGCAGAGCCTTTGGCAGGAAGTGCCATACTCCACTACCATGCTCAACCTCTTCCTGTTCTAAGCCTGGCTGTCACCTTTTGCCTATTGCTGAGAGCTCATTCATTCATTCATTTGTTCAATACTTATTGAGGGCTACTGTGTGTGAGGCCCTATTGTAGGAACTCAAGATACATCAATGACCAAATCAGACCAAAATACCTGCCTTCAGGGAGCTGACATTCTATTGAAAGGTAACAGACAATAAACTAAATAGGTGAAATAAACAGAGTATGTTAGGAGATGAATGCTACTGGAGGAAAATAGGACAGGAAAGGGAGGCAGAGATGCTGGGATGGTTGGGGGAAGGGTTCAGGTTTAAACAGTGTGCACAGGGAAGGTCTCTCTGAGAAAATGACATCTGAGCAGAGAACAAAAGGTGAAGCAGGGACTTGTGTTGAGAATAAGGTCTAGGAGGAAAAAGACAGAAACAAGAACAGTTGGAGGGGATGATAGATTGGATTGTTATTCTTAATTTTCACTCCCTTCCTGCTTTAGAATCTTATATACATTTCCTGGCCACGTGACTTTGCAGCACTTCCTTCCAGAGCAAGCAGACTCTATTTTGCTGATGCACATGGCCACATGACTTGCCACATCCACCGGAATGTTGGTAGACATGATGCTAGCCGATATTTTAAACGTGCTTGCCTGATTTAGCTTGGCCTCTTGCACACCTGCCATCTGCCTTGAAAAGAACATGCCTGAACTGGCTGCTGGTCCCAGAACGAAGAGATACAAGGACAGGATACGAACTTGATTCTTTTTTTTTTTAAGACTTATTTATTTATTTTAGAGAGAAACAGAGAGAATGTGTGCATGAGGGTGGATGAGCAGAGGGAAAGGGAGAGAGATAATCTCCTGCAGACTCCCTGTGAAGCAAGGAACCCACCATAGAGCTCAATCCCACAAGCCTGAGGCCATGACCTGAACCGAAGTCAAGAGTCACTGAACCGACTGAGCCACCCAGGCTCAGAGTTCAATGTTTCTCCCATAGACTGTCCTGAGTTCTAGACTTTGAAAAAGCAACAATAAGGGCACCAGGGTAGTTCAGTCAGTTGGTTTTGGCTCAAGTCATGATCTCAGGGTCCTGGGATGGAGCCCCACATTGGGCTCCACCCACAGGAGGGAGTCTGCTTGACATCTCTTGCCCTCTGCCCCTGCCCCCACTTGTGTGTTCTCTGTCTTAAATAAATAAATAAATAAATCTTTAAAAAGAAAAAAGAATAAAGAGCAACAATATCTCCACTTTCCTGAATTGTTTGAATGCTCTGAAGCTTCCACCCCAGCCTAACGCATCACTCCATTTCCTCACCTAGTGGTGATTTTGAAATTTCTATGTTGAAGCAATCTCTTTTGGAAGGCAGGCAGGGGACTTTTCTTGAAGCTGCCTTTGTGTTAAAAGCACATGGCTTTCACTTGGGTTATGTGCTACTCAAAGCAATAAAAAGAGTAATTTTTTTCTAAAGATGGTTTTGTTTATATGTTACATAAGACTGAGAAAATATCCATTTTCTATATCACATAGTACAAACCAGAAAGACATTCTTATGGTCAGTCTCATATGAGAACAATGCTTTCCAAGAGCCAGTGGCCACCGGGCATCACTGATAGGATGATCTACTTTGTTTCAGGAATTGTGCTAGGTGCTGAGAATACAGTGGTGAGGCAGATTACTGTTTAACTATTTTGTCACCCAGCCCTGAGAGTGTTGTTAAAATCAGGAGTGGCCATGCGACCTGCTTTGGCTAATGAAATGTGAGTGGAAGAGACTGTGTCACATCCAAAGAGATTCTTCCAGAGCCATAGAGTGATAACACTAAGGTCTGTCTTCTCTCTGCCATGACAACACCAATATCTCAGGTAGGGGCTATTCTGTGAATCTGGGTCCTGGAGTGAAGACACATAGAGCACAGCCATAACCAACCCATGGCCGACATGCAATATGAGCAAGAAATGAATGTTTGCTTGGGGAAGTCATTTGTTATTGCAGCATAACTTAGACTATACTGACTACCACAAACTGGAAATGAGACAGATGTAGTCATTGTCCTCATGGAGATTATAATTCTGTGAAAAAAAAAACATAGTAAATAAGGAAGAAGAATCAGAGAAAGAGGGAAAAAACTACTACAAGAAATAATATTTGCTGAAAGGGAGTATCAGTGTGCATGGACGTGTGCATGTGTGCATGCCTGTAGACCCCCTTTACAGAGATAATCAGGTCCGGTAGGTTGCTGAACCTTGACCTATAGAGCAAAAGCCAACCCTCCTTCCTCTCTCCTCCATCTTTTCCCTTTTCCTCTTCTCTCCCTCACATTTTCCTCTCCTCTCCAACATACTTTCTCCAAATCCTGTCCTCCTTTTCTTTCAACTCTCCACAGTTGTGTGCATAAGAATACATGCACATATGTGCACACTCACATGAATGGGCACACATGTATACACACACACACGGAAGAAGTGCCTTTGAGACTGAACTTGATAATCATAACCCTGGGAGCCCTGCGCTGCTTTAATTACAGCCATTATTCACAATACCTCGTACATTTTCTGTCTTGTTGACAGTATTTGGGAAGCAGCAGCTGCTCCCTTACTTTCACATTGATTGCTACTGTTTTGCCTTGCAAAGGAATATTAAATATCACAGTTAAACAAAAATCTTCAAGGCAGCTTCTGTTCCCAGCCATTCAGATCTTGTCTCTCTCATTCAGCTGAGCTCTGCAGAGCACTTTCAGATTGGCTCCTCTGATCAAGTTATTTCAAAATGTCTGGCTTTGGTTTGATTCCAGCCTCCTCCTTAATCCCTCAACATCTCTGCTGCCTTTGCTAGTGTCTTCCTCTCCAGGTTTCCTTCAGTCCATTTCAAGATGACCTACCTCATCCAGGCCAACTCTCTGTGACTTTGGTCATGAACTCCATGTGGTTTTTAAGGACTCTGGGAAAATCCCTGCCCTCCACCTTAGCTCATTGTTCCTGAAATGACATGATTACAAGTGCATTCCTTCATCTGAAGGCTTCCAGGGTAACTGCTTAGTACATTTATTTTATTATTTTAATTTTTTAAAAGATTTTATTTATTTATTTGAGAGAGAGAGAGAGGGAGAGAGAAAAAGAGAAAGAGAAAGAGAGCATGAGGGGGAGCATCAGAGGGAGAAGCAGACTCCCCTCTGAGCACTGAGCCTGACATGGGGCTTGATCCCAAAACCCTGGGACTGTGACCTGAGCCAAAGGCAGACATGTAACCGACTGAGCCACCCAGGTGTACCTTGTGCTTTTTTTTTTTTTTTTTTAAAGATCATGTACCCAGGGGCTCCTGGGTGATTAAGTCAGTTGAGCTTTTGACTCTTGATTTTGGCTCGGGTCATGATCTCGGGGTAGTGAGATCGAACCCTGTGTAGGGCTACACACTGAATATGGAAACTTCTTGGGATTCACTCTCTTCCTCTTCCTCTGTCCCTCCCCACTCTCTCTAAAAAAAAAAAAAAAAAGATCATGGAACCATTAACTATCTGATCAGATCTATGATGGCTTTTCTTGGAAAATTGCACATCTCCATACCATTTTATGTACAATTTCAGAGGATTCTTGGTTTTCCCAAAGCCCATTCATGCACCACCTCTTTAGGGGCACAAAAGTCCCAGGTAAGGTTAACCAATGAAAACACCCATCTCCCTGGGACGGGTAAGCATCTATCAGGGTGAATGAGTATAACAGATTCAATCCAGAGTTTTTAACAAAGAAGATAACATGAGGACACAGGGAAATTTAGGTGACTAAAAGGGTTACTTAACTTAAAGGTCTGCCTTCCTCCCACTTTCTCCTTTCTGCAGTCTGACCCATGCTCACGATCTTTCTCACTGCAGTCTTCTTTCAGAAAGCCCAATGCCCACAGGCATCTCCCCAAAGCACACAAGATGGACAAACAGGCCTGACATTTCCCCCACGTGTTTTGAAGTTCCAGGCCACTTGTCAAGGCTGACGCAAGTACCAGCACATTCCCCACACTCATCTTCTCATTTCTGAGATCTGTAGGAAGCATGTGCTTTCAACTAAAGGCTAGCACAATGGTGTGAAAAGGATGGCAGTGGACACTGACCTCTGAGTTGAACTTCTGAGTACTTATTTACATGGTTGTGGACTCAACCTGGCCAGTTTTGGAAAGCTGCTGATTTTAATTCATGACTAGTGAGTTCTGACAAACAGAAAAAAAGTAATGCAGATGGGAAATGGTGTGCTTCCTGCCTTGGAAAGCATTCTAGGGCTTCCCTTGACTTTCATAAGTAAACAGGCAGATGTGGGGGGAGGATAAAAGAGAAGATATACAAAATTGCAGTTGAGAGGCTGGATTGAATGAAAACAAAAAGGGAGGAGTTCTTTTATGAGATCCCACAAATGCAAAGGAGGTATTGGGGACCGTGTGTATTGAGGCTGTGGTGGAAATGTTGGGGGACTTGAAGGGTTCCTAGCCTACTATTAGCTCTGTAACCTTGGACAAGTCACTTTCCCAGCCTGAGAGGCAATTTCCTAGGCGTCAGAATCTGGTAGATCCATTGTCCCTTCATCTCTAACTCTGTCATATATGTGCTTTCTGAAACTCCTTGCCCAATCAAGCAAGTGGTGTGGCTGCCTGTTCATAATCCCTCTTCTCTTAGAGGGATGCCTCATGGTGAAGTGGTTGAGAGCACAGGATCAGGAAGAAGAATGGCTTTTCCACTTGTGTGACTTCAGGCAAATCCCTTTGAACCTCTCTGAGCCTCCATTTCCTCATCTGTAATACAGAAATGAGAGTATCCCCTCTTCAGGGTGTCATAAGGCTAACATAAAATAATGTATGTTAAATACTTATATCAGCTCCTGGCATGTGGTAAGCACATTTGTGTTAGCCATGATTATTATCCCCTGAGAATGACCCATTTTATACATAAAGGTGGACACCCCCTCCCACACACACAAAGTAGCTATGCCTATGCTAAGTGACACTGCCTTCCAGTCATAGCTGAATAATTCTGGGATAGATCCCTGGCTTAGACCGGACCAGTGGAATTCTTACTCCAGGAAACATGAATTTTGAATGGAGTACGGCAGAGAGGACAAGCTGTTGGAGTTGTCCCTTTATGGCAGCACTTTGGAGTATGTTTTGTTTGGCCCTTACAGTGTTTTTTCATTTTTAATATGGTGGAGGAGCCAATATTTAACAACTAGGGAATGTCATCTAACAATCCACAATTCTGACTTCACTCAGTCCAGCAGCACTGGGCCAAATTCCTATATGGTAACAATTGGCAAAGGAAGTAGCAACTGGCCTGCTTACTATAGGCTCCTTCAACTCTGCTTGAGCCCCTGAGTTTGTGATGCTTGCACCTCGAGGGCATGCTACTAGGTGCCCTGATTTCTGCTATTCCTGTGCCATGACTACCATACTCCACCTTTGGGTCTATAAGATACTCCAGAATCCCATAAAGCATTCCCCTCAACACTGTATATTCCCATGAGCTACCTAGAGTATCTGTTACTTACAGACAAAAGATACAAAAGATGCCAGGATGGCTAGACTCCCATGGCAGAGCCTCCAAATTAGCTCTCAGTATGATTGGTTCCAAAGAGCTGGCAAATTCCATGAAGCAGTCTGCAGATATGCTGATTTATCTGATTGTCAAGGGTTGTAATAATAAATTTATCTATCTGGAGTTTCTGTCTACTAATATCTAAAAGAATGTGTAGTCTGACCTGATTTTCCCAGAGAGATACAAATTCAAACACTTTGTTCTGTTATTCTTAATATTACCATTGTATTTTTCAGATTGCATGTCCTAATCTGGGGGTTAGAAAATACACTCACCATCTACTTCAAATCTTAGTATTTTTTTTATCATTTGAAGTAGCCCTGAAAAACATTAGGAGAGTGCATAATGGTATCACTTGAAATCAATTTTAAGATCTTGATAAGCTCTCTTTAAAAGTGGTTTTCAATGGATATCTTCTTGGACAGAAATAATATTATGTACTCTCTGCCTAAAAATCACTACTTCCCTCTCCACACGTAAGAGCCCTACTCAAGCTTCGAGGTTCATCTGAAAAGCTGTCTTTCATGGGCATCTGGGTGGCTCAATTAGTTAAGCATCCAATCCTGTGTTTCAGCTCAGGTCATGAGATTGAGCCCTGTGTCAGGCTCTGTGCTCAGTGTGGGTTCTGCTTGAGATTTTCTTCCTCTCCCTCTTCCCCTGTTCACGCTCTCTCTCTCTCTCAAATAAATAAATAAATAAATACATACATCTTTTTTAGAAAGCTATCTTTCAGATAAAATTGCTCCCACTCACTTGGGGGAGACTATTCACTTCCACCAGTATGCTCCTAATAGCCCTTTGTATACACTCCGATTTTAGGACCTAGCATGTGGTTTATTTATCTTTCACACAGACAAGTGAGGTCTCTTGCCTAGAGTTTCTTGAGGGTAAAATTCTTGTCTTAGTCATCTTTATAGACTGAGCACCTAACTCATAACAGAGGCATCACTAATGCTTGATCTATGGATGTTTGTTGTTGAATGAATCAAAGACTAGAAACATTTCTGGGAAAGATGTCTCTGTAGGGTTTACATGGAGGTGACAAACATGGATTGCAAATATGGAATGGCAAGAGATAGCAGAATCTTTGGCATCACCTACAAATGAAAAACAAATGGCATACATCACAAGTAACTGGGGTGGGTTTTTTTTTTTTAACTATAAAGATAGATTAAGGAAAATGACATAAAGCTATTAGGAAGAGATAGAAAGAATGTTAAGATCTTGAAAATAAATATATTCCCCTAGTATAGGCTTCTGTGAAAAATGCTGCAATTGTTTAGATGATTATTTATGGAAAAGTACATGTGCTTTCAATTAAGAGTGGCTGTTTGACAAAGTTCTGCTTACTAAAGCATATGAAAATAATGTTACAGATTAGAGATGGTGGAAGGCTTGGGGCAGAACATAGAAGTTTCTGGAGGTAGTTACAGAAACTTCTATGTTTCAGAAAACTTAGGCCAGAGGAAGAATGAAGACATGGGTAGTGTGAAAGACTCAGAGTGGAATACTCATTCCCAGAAGCCAGAAAATTGAAGCTGAGACCTGAATAGCTCTACGAACTGAAGCTAACTAAATAAACCAGTTGGGGCTCTGAGAGAGGCATCTGTGAACAGCTAGAGACTTCACAACTGACCTCACTTGGAACCTCAGAACCCAAGACAACTTTAGGAGAAATGAAACACACCAAGATAACTAAATGCAAGATGTCAGAAGGCGAAGCCAGAGTCTGCTGAAACTGTACTGTAAAATAAGTGAGGGAATAAAATCTTGTGTCTGCTTATTTATTTTTTCACTTTATAGCTGAAATTGGATGCCCAAATTCTGTGATTGCTGTAGTGGGCTGGCGATCCAGGAAGACATAAATTTGCATAAATTGATAAGGGTGGTGTAGATTTGGGAGTGGAGGAGGCAGGGGTCTGAGGAGTGATGAGGAGAATGGAGGAAATATTTTTCTATGAGTTATCTATTGCTGCATAAAAAAATTAACATAAATTTAGCAGCTGAAAGCAACGCATCTCTTATCTCACAGTTTCTGTGAGTCAGGAGTTTGGATATGGTTTAACTGGAGCCTTTGCTTCAGGGTCTCTTTCAAGGTTGCAGTTAAAGCGGGGGCTGGGGTCTCACTGGAAGGTTCAACTAGGGAAGGGTCCACTTCCAAGTTCACATGGTCATTGGTGTGATTCAGTTCATCATGGGTTGTTGGACAGAGAGCCTTGATTCCCTCCTGGTTGTTGGTTAAAGGTCTCCCTCAATTCTTTGTCATATGGGTCTCTCCAACAGGCTGCTTGCTTCATCAAGCCATGTAAACAGTGAAGACAATAGAAAGAATCAGCTAGCAAGACTTAAGGCCTGCAGTAACTTCTTATTACCGTTGCCATATTCTTTTGGTGAGAAGCAAGTTGCTTAGCCAGACCACACTCATGAGGAGTGTATTATGCAATGTTATACCAGGAGATGGGGATTATCTTAGAGTCTGTGCACTACGGTCACTGGGTCTGTGCTCTAGTGGTTCTAAAGAAATTGATTTTGGGTCCAGTTAAAACAAGGTGTTAGAAAACCTATGTACTTTGGGTGATTTTGCACATAAAGTGTGTTGCTTCATGGTTCAGATGACAAAGTGAGTCACAAAGTTGGGGAGAGACCAACCCTCCCCTTGCTTACTACTCTGCTATAGACAACAATGCTGTGCATGGTCCAGAGTGTTCTTATGGGAGAAGAAGCTATGACAAGGGACTCTAATAAGGAAGTTAAGGGGTGCCTTTGGCTCAGATCATAATCCCAGGGTCCTGGTGGGGAGCTGGCTTCTCTCTTTCTCTCTGCTCCTCTTCCCACTTGTGCTCTCTCCTATGTGTGCTTTCTCTCTTTCAAATAAATAAATAAAAGTCTTTTTATAAAAAAAGGAAGTTATATTAAAGAATTATTAAATATATTAAAGAATTAAAGAACATGAGAGGACATGTTTTTAAGCATAAAGTGAAATGCCCATTGAGACTCACAAATAAAACTGTTGGAGTCTTTGAGGCCAGTCTGTGTTCCTCCTCATGTAAGTGTCTCTGAGACCCTGCATTTGGTGTCATTTGGGCATTAAATATTCATGCGATCTCTTCATGAAGCCTCTATTCGTATCTAAAGACAAATTTATTATCTTTCCTCTCCAACTAGCTCCTCCTCCAACTTCCCTATTTCTGATAGTAGTCGTTCAGTTTCAATATGTTGGGATAATCTTCAACTCACTGGTACTTTCCTAGAGTCGCTGCTGCCAAACTATTGATAGTTCGGTCTCTCAATCTCATCTGTCATGTCACCTAGTCATCCGTCCATTATTGCAATTCCACATCAGTTTTCTCCTGTATCAGTTATAATACAGGTTCAGCCACACACAACAGAATACCAAAAATAACAGTGGTTTAAGCAAGGTAGATGTTTATTTCTTGCTAATGTTAACATAGGAAGTCCAGGGTTAGTGATAGCTCCACAATCACTGGGATCCAGAACTCTTTTATCCTGTTGCTTCTCAACACACAACTTCCATGCCTGGGCCAATGTCACATCATGATTCAAGATGGTTGCTCCACCCCCAGTCATAATGTCTGCATTCCTACCAGGAAGAAGAAAGAGGAACAAAGAGGGAAGTTGTATCCACCACCAAAACATAGCTCATAGCTCATTGACCAGAACTTAGTCACTTAGCCACCCATAGCTCCAAGGGAGACTGGAAATACAAAGTTGATTCTGGCAGCCATATTCCCAGGTAAAAATTGGAGGTTCTATACTAAAGGAGAACTGATAATGGGAGACAAGTATCAGTCTCTGCCTTAGAATATCAAGCTGAGTTGGTTCCAAACTCAAATTCAAATTTAATTCTAATTTTAGAACTAGAAGAGAGACCTTTAGAGGCCATATGTCAAAATCTTGATTTTAAAGAAGAGAAAGCCAGAATCCAAAGACAAAGTAACTTGCCTCTAACCAGTTAGTGGCAAACCTGAGATTAGAACCTGACAAATTTATCTTCCTAAACTCTCCTACAATTGTTAAGAGAAAAAAAATGTGGTTGAAAACCAGAGGCTGGGGAGGGAAGAAGGTTGTAGTCATCTCAGCCATGCCATCAGCAAGTTATGTTGCATTGAACAAGTCACCTCATTCTCTTTTGCCTCAGTTATATTCCCTGTAAAATGAAGAGATTGGACTACATGTCACCTAGTCATTCCTCCATTATTGCAATTCCATATAATCTTACAATTTTTATGATTTTTCTTCACTTCCAGTTATTCAGTGGTGGCCTATTGCTTGCTGATTGGGTATTTGAGGCCTTCCTTGAGGGGTCCCAACCTACCACCCCCCTCTTCACACCAAACACTCATTAGTCCCTGAACACAGCCCACACTTCTCATTTGCCCCTTTGTTCATGCTGTCTCCTCTCTTTGTAAAATAGACTGTCTCATCAACCCCCTTCTTTGGCTGTCAGTAATCTTCTCCATGTGTTTTTAGGAAAATACATACAAACATAAAAATTACTAAGCACTTATTATGTGTTAGGCTTTGCTCTGAGAACTTTACATGTATTGATTCATTTTATACCTACAATAAGTCTATAAGATACATGCTATTATTAGCCCATTCTACAGAGGAACAGACTAAAGCACAGGAAATTAAGTAACTTGCTATGACACAAAACATGCTATTCAAATGTCTTTCATCTGCCTCTTCCTGGGCACACATTTCCTACATTTGGCAACTACCAAATGGGAGAAAATATTTGCAAATGATGTGTTTGATAAAGGGTTCATATCCAAAATTTATAAAGAGCTCATACAACTCAGTGGACAAAAAAATGAACTATCTAATTAAAAAATGGGCAGAGGATATGAATAGACATTTTCCCAAAGGAGAGATACAAACAGCCAACAGGTACAAGAAAAGGTGCTCACCACCATTAATCATCAGGGAAATGCAAATCAAAACCACAATGAAATATCACCTTATGACTGTTAGAATGACTACCATCAAGAAGACAAGAAATAACAGGTGTTGGTGAGGATGTGGATAAAAGAGAGAACCCTCATGCACTGTTGGTGGGAATGTAAATTGGTGTGACCACAATGGAAAGCAGTATGGAGTTTCCTCAAAAAATTAAAAATAGAACTACCATATGATCCAGCAATTGTACTTTCAGGAATTTATCAGAAGAAAATGAAAATACTGACTCAAAAAAGATATATGCACCCCCACTTTCTTTGCAGCATTATTACAAAGCCAAAACATGGAAACAACAATATCTGTCAGAGAAAGACAAATATTGGATGACCTCATCTATAATGTGCAATCTAAAAACAAATCTTGTGTGAGTTTAAGGTGTACAACATGATGTTTTGATACATGTATATCTTGGGAAATGATTAATATGATACAGTTAGGCAACACATCCATTACTTCACATAGTTACCTTTTTTTGGTGTGGTGTGGTGAGAACATTTAAGTAAGATTATACTCTCAGCAACTTTCAAGTGCATAATACAATATTGTTAACTATGATCACAATGTAGTATATTATGTCCCCTGAACTTATTCATCTTTTAACTGGAAATTTGTACCCATTGACCAATCTCTCCTCCATTTCCCCCTTCCACCTAGTCCCTGGCAACCACTGATGTAGTCTCTGTTGCTATGAGTTTGATTTTTTTTTTTTAGATTCCATCTATAAATGAGATCATATAGTATTTGTCTATTTCTGTTTAGATTTATTTCACTTAGCATACTGCCCTTAAGTTCATCCATGCTGTCACAAAAGGCTGGATTTCTTTCTTTTATTTTTAAAGATTTTATTTATTTTAGGGCCCCTGGGTGGCTCAGTCAGTTAAGCGTCTGCCTTCGGCTCAGGTCATGATCCTAGGGTCCTGGGATGAAGCCCCGCCTCTGGCTCCCTCTGCCCTCTGCATGCCACTCCCCCTGCTTGTGCACTCTCTGTCTGTCAAGTAAATAAATAAATAAAAAGATTTTATTTATTTTATTTTAGAGAGAGAGTGCACGTGTGAGTGGGGGGAGGGGCAGAGAGCACGTGAGAGATAATCTCAAGCAGACGGAGCACGGAGCCCATTGTGGGCCTTGATCTCATGACCCTGGGATCATGACCTGAGCTGAAACCAAGAGTCTGTCACTCAACCAACTGAGCCACCCAGCCCCCTGAATTTCCTTTTTTTGTAGTTGAATACTATTTTTTGTATATACACCACATTTTCTTTATCCATTCATTCACTGATGAACACTTAGGTCATTTCCTTATCTTGGCTCTTGTGAATAATGCTGCAACGAACATGGAGGTACAGATATTTCTTTGAGATAGGGATTTCATTTTCTTCACATATATACCTAGAAGTGGGATTGCCAGATCATGTAGTAACTCTTTTTTAAATTCTTTGAGGAACTTCTATATTGCTTTCCACAATGGCTGCCCAATTTACATTCCCAGCAACACTGCACCAGGGTTCCCTTTTCTCCACATCCCCGCCAACACTTGTTATACCTTGTCTTCTTGATGACAGCCATTCTAACAGCTGTCAGTCAGGGTTCTTAGCTGCAAGTAACAGAAACGGAACCTAGTTGATTCGAGCAAAGACTAGGTGTTTTAAATGTAGTTTGCAGAACAGTTGGAAGGAAGGAAGGTAGGAAGGAAGGAAGGAAGGAAGGATAAGGTTGAGGGCAAGAAGCCACAAACAATAATCTAGAACCACACTATGGGCTTATCCCAACAATATCCCGACACCACCACTAATAAAGACTCCAAGCACTAGGTGCCACAGTTTGTACTGTTTGAATCCCTGCTGATTCCCACATTCAGGCAGAGGGTTAGAAGCAGTGCTGATAATATCTGGAAAATGTTTAGAGACTTACACTTTCTTGGTGTCCTGACAATTCCATCTCATCATCATCTAATGAATCAGGGAACAGTAAGTTCCCAAAGAGGAATTTGACTGATCCTAGAATGAAAGCCGAAGTCTTGGTTCTATCATTCATCGTCTTACCAGAAAGAAGGCAAAAAAGAGCCTCATCCTCCCATCCTCTCCTGTGGCTCTTCCAGAAATATATCCAAGGTTCCTAGGCTCGGAAAACTTCTGAGCATTGGAGGCAGAGATAGCACTGCCTCCATCAAAAGTTTTTACTCCTGTCATATAACTCTTCTTCATTTGGACCCCATTCTCTCCAAAGCTAATCTGATACATTAATTTTATTTAAGAGGTTAATGATTCATAAAGAATTATGGTGTAATATCTTCTCCTTCATTCTAATAAAATCTATCAATTCATTAATTAATGCTTTCCTTCCTTCAGCAAACATTTATTAAACTCCCATTATGCTCTAGGTCCTGTGATAGATGCTGGAGACACAGAGAGAGCTAAACAGACATGGTACCTGCTCTAATGGAGCTTGCAGTCTGGTAAACACAGACAGACACGGAATTATAAAGAGATGTATGATGGCTTTAAATTTTATCCACAAATTCTCTTATACTCTTCCTTTCAAGAGGTGAAACTCAATGTCCTTCCTTTTTTTTAAAGATTTTATTTTATTTTACTTTCATCTTATTTTATTTTAGTAGGCTCTATGCCCAGCATGGAGCCCAATGCAGGGCTTGAACTCATGACCTTGTGATCAAGACCTGAGCTGAAATCAAGAGTTGAATGCTTAATGAACTGAGCCCCTAAAGATTTTTTTTCAAGTAATCTCTACACTCAACATAGGTCTTGAACTCACAACTCTGAGATCAAGAGTCACACACTCTTCCGACTGAGTCAGCCAGGGACCCCAATTCCTTTCCCTTTGAGTGTGGATTGAATTTAGTGACTCACTTCTAACAAATAGAATGTGGCAGAAGTAATGATGTGTGACTTCTGAGACGTGGTCATAGAGGCACTGCAGTTTCCTTCTTCCTCCATTTTTTGGATAATTTGCTCTAGAGGAAGTCACTGCCATTTTTTAATTACACTCAAAAAGCCTTATGGGAAGGTCTGTATAGCAAGGAACCGAGGCGTCCTGACAAATGCCATGTGAGTGAACAGATTCTCCAACTCCAATCAAGGCTCCCAACGAACATCTTGTCCACAGCCTCACATGAGATCCTACGTCAGAATCATCCAGCTAAGACACTCCTGACCCACAGAGACTGTGAAGTAATAAATGCTTGTTGTTTCAAGCCACTAAGTTCTGGGGTAATTTGTTGTACAGCAATAAATAATGAATATATAGTGTAAATGTGCTATGAAAAAGGAACTACAGTGTGCTATAAAAACATATAAGAAAGGACCTTAATCTAGTTTGGTGAGTCAAATGAGTTCTTACTGAGGAGTTGGTTAAGCTGACCTCAAGAGAAAGGAGGAGTTAGACAGAGCATAGGGAGTGATGTAAAAGAGGAAATATTCTGGGCACAGAAAAATTTATATGTGGAGGCAAAGAGAAGAAAGTAAGCATGATGTTGCCCTCCAATGGGTGTGAAGAAAAATCAAGATGAGTTAGAAAGACAGCTTCAGCCATTCAAATGTAAGAGGGTAGGGACTTGAACTAGGGAAGCGGCTGTAGAGGTGATAAGGAGTGAGTGGATTTGGAAGTTATTTGGGAAATAGAATCAATAGATCTTGTCTACCTGGAGATTTGTTGGAAAGAAGTTGCAGAAACTCTCTTCTGATAATGATTTTCTCCTTGAACAGGAGGTGAGGTCATTTGTTCAGATGGGATTGGGAGAAGTAGGAAGTGCAGTGCTTTGAAGGATATGGAGAAGATATGAAACAGCTGGAGGTGTGAGCAGGGAAATGCTCACAAGGAAAGCAATATCGGGATTGACAGACAGCATTGAGCACCTATACGGAGGTTGGAACTACTACAGATTTATGCAAACACCACTGTGCACAATTATTTGATTTTCTCTATCTATGTTCAACAGTTCAGGTACAGGAATGGAGAGGAAGTTTACCTGAATTCACTTAAGGTTGGAGGTTTTGCCTGGACAGGCCACACAGAAAGGCAATGCAGCAAGAATTTGAGTACAATTGGAGGGATGATGGTATATAAACTGAGTAGGGGAAACAATGAGAACAGGAAGGAGACTAATAGACTGAGGTATGGTACACATACCTCACATACACATACCTGGGTTGGGACGTGCAACCCTGATCACCTTTCAGTGAAGGACTTAAACCTTAGTTGCTGGAAATGCTGTCACAGACTTCATTCAGTTGTCCTGCCAGGTCTTTCAGGGATTGCTTCATAGCTGTAGAGAGCTAGTTGTCTTATCCAAAGCCACACCCCTTCTCCAGTGGCCCACTTCCAATGACTGAGACAGGGGTATAAAGGCCAGCTATCTTGGCCCAACTCCGAGCAACACTTAAAGGGCCTTTGTAGCCTCAGAGCCTCTCTGAGGGATTGAAAAAAGCTGTCACTGAGCTTACAGCGTATCCCCACTCCTGCCCATTTCTGCTTCCTTTGCCTCCTTCCTACAGGTATGTATTAATCTCAAGGGCACTTCTTCATAAATGTCTTGCATGCTAATCTTTCTCTGAGAATTTGCTTTCTGGGGCAACCAACCTGTGACATGATGTCTCTGGACTGAGTCACAGTGAGGTTGAAGACTAGTATACTGGGAATAAGTGATCCAGTTTGAGGGATGAAAGGGTGTGGGCACCAGGTAAGATATCTTGACTGGTGATTTCAGAAGTGGAGCAATTCTGGATGATGACAAGGACAAGGGGGGTAGCCAAGAGATCTGGTGGCTCAAGTGGGATGAAAGGCAGAGTCATTGAGAATGGGGAGGTCACCAAGAATTCAGTAAATCAACGGGCATTTATTGAGAATCTACTATATTAGCTATTTATTTCTGTGTCCAAATTACCCCCAAAGTCTACAGGCTTAAAAAAGCAAACATTTATTATCTCACAGTGTCTGTGGTTCAGGAGTCTGAGCATGGCTTACTTGTCTCCATCTGAACATCTCTTACAAGGCTTCAGTCAAGGAGTTGGCCAGGGCTATATCTCAAGGCTCGACTGATCCATTTCCAACCCCTTTCAAGCTCACTCACACGGCTGCTGGCAGACCTCAGGGGTTCTCTGCATGTTGACCGGAGATATCATGATGTTCTTTGCTACCTGTGTCTCTCCACAGGGCAGCTTACAACATGGTGGCTGACTTCACTCTTTCGCTGAGCAAGCGAAAGAGTGAGAGAAGGTATTCAAGACAGAAGCCACGGTCTTGTAACCTAACTTCTGAAGTGACAGTGGCGGTTCCATGGTGTAGTGGTTAGCACTCTGGACTCTGAAGTGACATTTATCACCTCTGCTGCATTCTATTTGTTATAAGGGAGTCAGAGTTCAGCCCATACTCAAAGAGAGGGAATAACACAAGGGCATGAATGAGAGGAGGTGGGGACCATGGGAGCCATCTTAGAGGCTCCCTACCACACCTATCTTGTGTAGGGTACTATTCTAGATGCTAGAGGTACAGCAGGGACCAAGCTTTTTTTCTTAACACATTCAGGTTGGGGGAGACAGACAAAAACAAGTATACAGACAAGATCATTTAAGGACATTTGGGCTATGAAAATAATAAAGTAAGCTATTGTGAAAGAGAGTAACTGGTTGGGAATTATTTTGTATATGGTGGCCAAGGAATGGCTCTTTGAAGCAACATTTCAGTTGTGAACTGGAAGGATGGGAAATATTTATCCATGCTGAAATTTGGAAGCAAAACTTGCCAGATAGAGGGAAAGGCAAATATAAGGGACTTTAAGGAATGAACTTGGTGAGTTCATGTGCTAGAGCAGAGTAAGAGAACCCAAGAACCCTAGAAGGGAGACCGTGAGTAGTTGGGAATCCAATCATGCAGGGCCTTGTAACCCATGTATGGTGAGAAACACAAACTTTATCCTAAAAGCAATGGGAAGCCATTGGAAGGTTTTAAGCAGATGGGAGACATGATCTAATTTCTGTTCTAAAAATATCACTTCACTATAGGGAGAGCGTAGACTGAATTTGTGAAGTGCTGAGTGGAGATCTAGAAAGACTACAGGATTTGGGATGAAGAGGAAGACAGAAAGGTAGGTACCTACACCTTCCTTGAGTAATGGAGACTTTAGCAGATAGACCACAGTGAACAAGGGGGAAAACAGGGTATTGTTAGCTAAAAGGAGCTTCAAAGGGGTAGAGGTTTTGACATGAATGTGGAGGAATACTGGTCTGGAAGCAGCACTGGGGAGCGAGGAGGGCACCTACCCGGCCACCTTGTGTGGAAGTTGGTAGGTTATGAGGGACTGAGGTGCCTCTGAAAGACAGGTCTGCTAAGGAAACCAGGTTTCAGTTAAAGCATCAGGACCCAAGGACATTGGGTGAGGAAGTAAATGCCCAAACCAAGTGGCGGAGAGCACTTTTGTCATCTGGCATCACTGACTCATTGCAAAGATTACCCAGGGCCCTTCTCTGATTCAGAGCCCTTTTCTGACCCTCATCAAATTTGAAGCAGAAAGAGACACTATAAATTCTGAGAATTCGGAGGTGTTAGCAAGATAAGCTGCTTTTTCAAATTAATTTAGGCTTTGGGCTTTGGCCTTTGAAATTCCAATTAGGTTATTAGCCAGTCACCCTTCACGAATCTTCAACTGTCCTTCATCCTTCTACCTACTGCTTCCCTGTAAATGACTCAGCTAGGGCAGTCTGCCCAGGAACACGTTATTTTCTGGCTTACTACAGCAGGGCCCAGAGAAAATAACAGGCCCAGCTGGAAATAAGAAGGCCAAGGACCAGATCTGGTCCTGGAGTTGGAAGTTCTTTACCTTTCCCCTAAACCAGTGATTTTCAACCTTTTTTTTTTTTTTGTATTATCATTCCACCAAGGAGACTTTTTAGACTTTTATTCCTAATGTCTTCCCATGAAATGTTAATGCCACAGATGTAGTGGAGATCTATTTATGCACTGTTGCCCTTTGGAGGGCCACACCCCACTGTAACATCTAAGATCCCTCTACCCCCAAGAACCAACGTTTGCCCCCTCAGGAGTGATACTGCTCCCACTGAGAATGGATCCTCTAATGCAGAGAAGTACTTCTAATAGTGAAGATTGTAGGCACAAGTGCAGAGCCCGTTGTGAGATGCTTTAGAATTAGGGCCTGGAAGAAGTTAGCCCTCTACCCAAACCACATCAAATATGGAACATATTGCTGCTGTGGTTAGAATTGTCACTGATACTTAATAAATGGGAGGTCATTTGCTCATCTGTTTTGTTTCTTAAATTCCACATATGAGTGAAATCATATGGTATTTGTCTTTCTCTGACTGAGCAAAGGATTTTAAAAAAGATCAAAGGTGCGGGGCAAACAAAGAAATAGACTCTTAACTCTAGAGAAGAAACTGATGGTTATAAGAGCGGGGTGGGGGGGAATGGGGGACATAGGCGATGGGGATTAAGGAGAGCGCTTGTCCTGATGAGCACTGGTGATGTATGGAAGCACTGAATCACTGTACCGTGCACCTGAAACTAATATAACACTGTATGTTAACTATCCTGGAATTCAAATAAAAAACTTAATGAAAAATAAGTAAATAAATTGGAGGTCAGTTTGGAAATCAGTCTCCTGTGCTTTGCTGATATTATTGTTGATTGATTCCATTGGGACACGATGGTTCTTCTTGGGACTGATAGCTGAATTGAGTTCCGGGGTGATGGAGAAAATCCTGCACCAAGGGTGACCACCTCGAGGTACACTGTCATTCCATGGGCCATGATGGGCCTCTCTCACCATAAGACCTGGCAGTGGCTGAATGTTCAGTGGAATCTTCCATCTTCCACGTACACACTAAGCAGCCTGTGCATCCTGCCTCCATCCCCGCCCCCCCCTTGCTGTGGCTCTTCCAGCCACCTAGCGAGAGGAGCACGTGTGGCCCTCCAGGAGGGCTGCCCTCTCTGTCTCCTCAAATATTGCTCATCGGCTGGAAGGTAGCAGGGCAGAGGCGGGGAGCCGGACAGCTCCCCAAAGAGCAGCCTCTACCTGAGCTCCCTCAAGGGGGCTGGGGGATCCTGCCTGGGGAATGGAGCTGGGGAGAAGGTGCCTCTCCTCCAGCAAACACGCTCAGGCTGTCAGAAATGAGACAGGCTGCCATGACCAGATGCTCTGTTATTAACTGGGCTTTGGTTCACCTGAGCCTCCTCTCCCCGCCAAGCAATGCAGGCTGTCCACTTCAATGTTCAAGCACAGGTTTATGTATAGAGGGCTACAGACTATAACTATAAAGAGAATCTCTTAACAGCTCTCAGGCTGCCCTATCCTATTCTCTCATCTTCCAAGCATACCCAGGTTCCCAACATGCTCCCTGATGTAGTCTAACCACAGAATAAAACAAAATTGGCATGTTAGACTCCTTACTCGAAGACTCCCATATTGGGCCCATGTGATGGTCCCTAGCTCCTTGCACTCCCCTGAACTCACTGACTTCCCTTGGAAAGAGTCCTATGGGTACGGAAGGATACCCCTTAGTTAATACAGGAAGGAACCCTCCAGCAGGGTTCTTAAGTCTGACCTGTATGTCCCCTACTGCAGTATGCATCAGAACCATCTGGGGAGCTTGTTTGGGCAGAGGCCCAAGAGATTCTGGTTCAGTAGGTCTGGGGTGAAGCATAGGCCCTGGGGTTTCTTTCTTTCTTTTTTTAAAAGATTTTTATTTATTTATTTGAGAGAGAAAGAGAGAAGAGAGGAGAGAGAGAATCCCAAGCTGACTCTGTGCTAAGTGGGGAGCCTGACATGGGGCTCAATCTCAGGACCCAGATTTCTAACAAGCTCCCTGAATGATCCAGATGCTTAGCCATCCAAGACTAGAGTGTGGGAAGTAGTGTCCTAGGGAGCTCATGGATGGGCTTCAGGAAACCCACAGACCCCCAGCATCCCATGCAACTTGTGTGTTTGGTGCTTGTGTCCATGTAGAGGCCCACACAATTAAGAGACACTACTGTAAGAGAGTAGTCAGAACATACTGTTTATTTCATGGGAATAAAAAGGAAACACCAACCCACAGAGGAGGCCAGGGGGTCCCCTGGGGGAAGCTGTCTGTTGAAGGAGAAAGTGCCACCAACACAGGAGAATGACACTGTGGCATCCAGGAAGCAAAAGCAAAAGCAAAAGGTCTGGGGAACCCTGTGAAAAAAATCAAATGTTCACCAAATCGTCTATATGAATAGCTTATTTAAGTAAGACTCTGCCTCTATGAAAGCCTGATTGCCCATGAAGGACTTCCCCCTTCAATAGCACATTTCCCTCTTGGAAAGAGGATGTGCTTTGCTTGTATTTTAATGAAAGAAGAGAGAAAGAGAAGTGGGGGTGGGGAGAGGAGGAGGAAAAAAGAGGGAGAAATATTGAAAAGGTCATTTCTGATCTACGTATCAAAAAAGATAGAGCTTCACATGTGATTCTCCCTGTCCTTCTCTCTCTCTCTCTGTCTCTCTCACACACACACACACACACACATAGTAGGATGGTGTTATAACTGATGGACCCCATGGCATAATTTTTTTAAAGATTTTATTTATTTATTTGTCAGAGAGAGAGAGAGCAAGAGTGAGCACAGGCAGATGGAGTGGCAGGCAGAGGCAGAGGGAGAAGCAGGCTCCCTGCTGAGCAAGGATCCCGATGTGGGACTCGATCCCAGGACGCTGGGATCACGACCTGAGCGGAAGGCAGCCGCCTAACCAACTGAGCCACCCAGGTGTCCCCCCCCATGGCATAATTTGAGAGGCCACTGTGCAAGTGTCACTTTCCGCATCCGTTGCTCCAACTTTCTAGCTTTGTTTGTCTTGAATCCTAAGGGGGTGTTTTTTTCCTCTTTCAAATTTTCTCATAAGAATTTAAATACTCTGGTTGGAGATGGAGGTTTCAACCAGCGGTTCTTAACCTGGATCCATGGATGCCACTAGGCTGTGGGATGCTTCTTTAGTGTGCATCACAATTAGCATGACGTGTTTAAATGCAGATTCTATGGCCTCATCCATTTGCAAAGAGTCTAGTTCCTTCTCTCTAAAGTGGGGCTCAGGAGTCTGGATTTTAAACAAGTTTCCCAAGAGATTCTTTATTTATTTTAATGTTTTATTTATTTATTTGTCAGAGAGAGAGAGCATAAGCAGGGGGAACAGCAGGCAGAGGGAGAAGCAGGCTCCTCATAGAGCAAGGAGCCTGACGAGGGACTTGATCCCAGGACCCTGGGATCATGAGCTGAGCCAGAAGTAGACCCCCAACTGACTGAGCCACCCGGGTGTCCCAAGTTCCCAAGAGATTCTGCTACAGATTCTCCTTAGGCCATGGTAACACCACTCCAGATGGTTGGGAATGCCCTAAAAGTAAATGTAAAGTTGTAGGTGTGTTATGTGTGAGTCTCTCTCTAAGTCACAGCTTTAATCAGATTCTAAAAGATCCCTTGACTTGAAAGAAGTACATCACTAACCAGCAAGTTTTTTGCAAGGAATTGCAAAAATAGGATGCAGAAGAAAAGAAACTTCCTTGGACTGTAGGTAGATGCAGGAAAATATTCTCAGTATAGTCACTTTGCTACCTGCTCTGACTGAGTAAGGGGAGAAACTATAAGAAGTATCAGGACTACAGTGAAGGATCTTTAACTTGGGAGGAAATCTATTTTCAATCTACATCACAAAGAGCTGATTTTCTGACTCCATAAAGAGCTGCTTCACATTAATAAAGAAAAACTGAGGGGTGCCTGGGTGGCTCAGTGGGTTAAGCCTCTGCCTTTGGCTCAGGTCAGGATCCCAGGGTCCTGGGATCGAGCCCCGCATCGGGCTCTCTGCTCAGCAAGGAGCCTGCTTCCTTCTCTCTCTCTGCCTGCCTCTCTGCCTGCTTGTGATCTCTCTCTGTGTGTCAAATAAGTAAATAAAATCTTTAAAAAAGAAAGAAAAACTGAGCAATTGATGGAAACAGTCCCCAGAAAAGAGAACATAAATGACTCTTAAATGTATGAAAAGATGCTCAACGTCACTTCTCATAAGAGAAATGCAATTTAATATTGTGATGAGACCTCATTTTTCAGCTATCAGATCAAGGAACATGAAAAAGTTGAATAACACACTGTGCTGGTAAGGATAACGGGCAACGGAGCCACGTGTCTCAAAGTTACAAAAGTCTGCACCATTCAACGCAACCATTCCACTCTTAGGAATTTATCATACAAATATACCCCACACAGGTAAAGAATATTCATTAGCAGAAGATGGCAGAAAACCTTAATATCTGTCAATAGGAGACTGGTCAAATAATTCGCGACAAACTGCCCAAAAGAATAGGTGCCGCTTTAAAATGGATAGTCTTTGCATGTACTTATGGAAAGCATTGCTAAGATGCATGGTTCTGCAAAAAAAATTAAAAAGCAAGTTGCTGAGCAATGAGTACAACATGATGCCATTGGTGGTAAGAGCATGGGCCCGACTGCTCAGGTTTGCATAGACTCTCTCCAACAGAATACACGAGGAACAGTTACCAAGCAAGCAGGCTCTGGTTGCAGTGTGAAGGGGGAGTTGGCAGAATGGGAGACTGGAGTGGAGATTCTCCCAAGAAGCATGGCCCCCTAGCGGAGAGGTTAGGCCACACCATGGCAACCTCTGGCTCACAACCAGTCATGCCGTCGGTGCTCCAGAAATTCGGAAATATGAATGGATGAGACATGTAAATAAACAGTCCTCGGGTCTGTTGGGTGGAAACAGGATTGAGAAGCACTGGGGCCCAAGTAAGACCTTTATGAAAGCAGTTACTGAGTACCTGGGTAGCTCAGTCAGTTAAGCGTCTGCCTTTGGCTCAGGTCATGATCCCAGGATCCTGGGTTCAAGTCCTGTGTTAGTTTCCTTGCTCAACCAGGAACCTACTTCTCCCTCTGCTCCTCCTCCCTGCTCATGTCCTCTCTCTCTATCTCTGACAAATAAATAAAACCTTAAAAAACAAAAAAGCAAGCAGGTCCTTAACTGTCCTCTCTATACCTTAAAATCAACTTCACCTTCAAGGCCTGGTTCATAGGCTAACTCCTTCATACAGACTTGCATGACCTCCCTCCCTGAGGCCCCACCCCCATCTCCTATGTGTTAAAGCTCATTTCGCTCCTCTATGCCTCCACGGCATTTTCTTTAATCTCTCCTCAGTCCACTTTATGGTTTAGATAATACTTTGTATCCTGGTTTCTCCCAGATTAAAAACAATCTCAGTGGGGGCACCTGGGGGGCTCAGTTGGTTGAGCGTCTGACTCTTGGTTTCAGCCCAGGCCACGGTCTCAGGGTTGTGAGATCGAGTCCCACATTGGGCTCTGCACTTATCGGGGAGTCTGCTTGAGGATTCTCTTCCATCTTCCTCTACCCCACACTCCCAAAATAAATAAGTAAATCTTTTTAAAAAATCATAGTGGTTAGAGCTCTCTTTTCCCCATCTCTGTCTGTACCCCTCCGTGTCAATGTAATGAATGTAGATGGTTCACAGTAAAGGCAACACAGCCCTCCAACACACACCTCCCATCAGGGGTGTGCTCTAGATTGTACTACAGGAGACATTGGCATGATGGGTGATAACAGTCACAAAAATAGGCCTTAACTGGGCCACCTTCCCATGAGTCACTTGATTCACTCAGATGTTTGAAGGAATGTCTCTCACCAGCCAGCCAGGCATTAGTGGATAGGACTCAGCAAATAGTCTGCATTTCTTAGATATCCTTCCCAGTTTGCCAGGCCTGGAGCAGAGTGGGGGCCCTTATGCTTCCTGCTCTCTCTTCCCATGCCCAGAGCAGGCCTTATTAATCAAGCAGACTCACTCACTTTTCCATTCACCCCAGATGTGGCCTTAACATCCCTCTCAAAAGATGGCAGCTACCTACTACAAAGCAAAGCAGAATCTATTTGCCATTCCAGGCCTTGAGCAAATTCATACCTCCCAGGGCAGAGTACCCTGCCAGCAATACCCTTCCAGGGGCATTGAGTCCCAGGAGTATTCTAGGCCTGCAAGAGTTTTGAACAGGCTACTTGGGAACCTTGGACACTGAAAGGCAAGTATACCAGCCCTGGCAGTGCTAAGCCCCGATTGGTGGGCAAGCTGGCTCTGTTGGTAACTTAGAGGCAGGCAGACCTCTTTTAACTGGAATCCCATTCATCAGAATTTCAAGTCACCGGAAACCTCCGGATCTTTCTCCAACCTCCCTCCCCAAACAAACAAAAAAACCCCACAGTATACTTTGGAGAAGTAGAAGAAATAGAAAGGAAACAAACCCCTATCAGGATTTCTGGGATTTTTTCTAATTTTTAAGAGAAAGCACACACGAGTGGGACTTGAGGAAAGAGAGAAAGAATCCTAAGCAGATTCAACCCCCCGACCCATCCCAGCACAGAGCCTGATGCGGGGCTTGATCTCAAGACCCTGAGATCATGATCTGAGCTGAAATCAAGAGCCAGTTGCCTAACCCACTGAGCCACCCAGGCTCCCCAGGATTTCCATTTTAAAACAATACTACCGGAATATGTCCTGAGGTCTGGCCACAAGGGGCCAAGTCCCCAGCAATCCTTCTCCTGGGGTGATTTCCTCTCCTATGTCTGGTTAGCACCCAGTGGTATTCACAATTATGACCCATGAACTTGCAGGACACCCACCTCAACAGAGCCTCAAATGATTGTCACATGTTCATGATCTCCAGCCCTCCCATTCATTTAAGTCAGGAGTCTGCAAACTGGAGCCCAAGGGTCAAATCCAACTCACCACCTATTTTTGCAACTGAGTTTTATTGGAACATATTTTTGCTCATTTACATATTGTCTATGGCTGCTTTCATGCGACGATGGCAGAGTTGTACAGCTGTGACAAAAACTGTATATAAAGTATTTACTATCTGGCCATTTAAAGGAAAGGTTTGCAGACTCCTGACATAAGCCATTTCTTTTTTTTTTATATTTTTAAATTTTATTATTATCAATATTAAGTAATCTCTACACCCCACATGGGGCTTGAACTCACAACCCCAAGATCAAGTGTTCCATGTTCTGCCAACTGAGGCAGCCAGGTACTCCAAGATCATTCTTTTTTTTTTTTTTTAACATAGGCTCTATGCCCAACAAGGGACTTGCAAGTCACATGCTCTACCGACAGAACCAGCCAGGTGCCCATGGCTTAGACCCATTTTAGAACTGGTCCTATACCAGTGATGGATGCTTCCTTCTTCTTCCTGCTCTTCTTTTTAACTCCTTCCCTTCCACTGACGCTCCTCAGATACACATGCACACACACACACGTGTGCACACATGCACTGCTGAAGGGAAACCTGTACTGGCTAGGATAAAGGAGAAGGAGAATGGGAAAGCAGATGTAATTGCCTTTCTCAGACTAAGCCACCTGTACGTGGAACACAGAGTTAGAGAACCGTGTATTTCTTGGTGCACACTTGTCGGGGCAAAGGGGTAGGGTCAAGATGAAAAAGCATGTGTGGGCAGTGGTGCTTTTATGCACACATAACAGGGGTGTGGTCTCCAAGAATGTCACTAAATCTCAGGCTGAGTTGGGAGAGCCGCCTGCTCCCCTGCAACCCTGAGCCACCTTCAACTGTCCGCTCCCATTTTCAGCTAGGCGTTGGGTATTGTGATAGGGATGGTGCGGGATGGGACACGTAGGGAGAATTTCTTCAGACAGCTCTTCTCTCTCCTCTCTCTCCAGCCTCCTCTCTCTCTTTCCCCCAGCAACTTTGGGTGGCAACATGGAGAAGCCAGCTGTTATGAACACACCAATTCGCCAATAAATCTGGGTAACAGATAAAAGGTTTAGCTACTAGTGGATGCATATTGATTTGTTAGATTTTTTTTTCTTTTTCTTTTTTTTCAACTGCTTTGAATGAATGGCAGCTAATTTGCCCAAATCGCCAATTTTGCAAGTTCCTAAAAAGAGGAGTGGAGACAGAATGGACCGAGGACTGAAGACAGGGTGATGACTTACATTCTGACTACATGAGACAACCAGGTTATATCAACACCAGGTCCCTCCAGTCCGCCTGTGGGCTTCAGAAAGTTCTATCAAATCACAGATGGGAGCGTGCAGTGGTCCTCAGCTGAATGGTCAGGCTGTACTAGAAGCTTTGGCAACTGTCTGCTCTAGTTGTTCAGGAAAATAGATCTAACCTCAATCAAAGAAGGCTGCTTGGAGGAAGTGACAGTATGAAGGAACTTTAAGAGAAAAGTCTGAAAACCTGATTTTCATGAAGTCATGAGAGATATTAGGAGGAAGGACTTGCCTGGTTCAGAGCTTACAGGAAAAATGGGGAAAGTCTCAGACACTGTTTTAGGAGGGATATCAGAAATGAAACAGAACCTGATGCCAGTTCTCTGGTTCTTGCCTGCATTGCATTAGTCAATAAGTGCCCCAAATTCTGCCCCCTGACCGGGTATGTCCCTGCTCTGGCCACTTTTCTGCCTGTCAAAACCAGCTGTCAGGGGGAACCTGGGTGGTTCAGTCAGTTGAGGGTCTGCCTTCAGCTCAGGTCATGATGCTGGGGTCCTGGGATTGAGCCCCGCATCGGGCTCCTTGCTCAGCAAGGAGTCTGTTTCTCCCTCTGCCACTCCCCCTGCTTGTGCTCCCTCTCTAGCTCTCTCTCTCTCAAAGAAATAAATAAAATCTTAAAAAAAAAACGCAGCTGTCAGGAATGGAACCGAAGTATGTTAATTCCATCTGAAGTGTGAAGGGCTGAGAAGGCTAAATGTTTTAGCTCTTCCAGGGAGGGAAGCTGCCCGGAAGTGTTCTGGGGAACAAAGAAGTTTTCTCCATCCCCTGGATCACACCAGTATTGCTGGAGCGCTGTCTGCCTCTGACTCGTCAGCTGTACCATGGGACTAATAGCCTTCTTCACTTTCTAGTGTTGTTCTGAAGATTAAATAAGATAATGCATACAAAGTATTTAGCACAGTGCTTGGCACATCATAAGAATTAAGCAAATGTTAGATCTTTGTCTTGACTATACCACCTACTCATAATGGTGGCCATGAAAAAACAACAACAACAATAACAACACATATTCTTACACTGGGCGCTGCCAGCCCTATAATTATCGTATGTAGGCTGCACACACATACAATGGTGCAGTGAGCTGGAGAAGGCACAAGAAAGCAAGCCTCCAATAATTGTGGAAACATGGGCTGTTGTCTAGGGGAGTCCTAGACAGATGATCTCTTTTCTGTGGGAAACGCAGAAGGGGATGCCATCAAAAGGTATAATTCAAGAGCATCCAGAAAGTATGGGTAGAGAGGCCATACAGCATATTGGTTAAGCACTTGGGACTCCGGAGTCTGATAGACTAGGGTTTACATTCTGGCTCTGTCACTTATTATCTTTGCGACCCTTACGATGTCATTGTGAATCTAAACAAAGACCAACCAAGTAAGAATAAGCAAAGGCTATTTATTGTGAGCTTGCTGTAGCAAGAGTCAGTCACTTTCACGTAGGCTAAGGCAGAGACTCGAAGGCAGGCAGAGGAGTGGGAACAATTTTATGGTGGAGAAAGGAAGGGAGTCAGGTGTGCCCCGATTGAATGCTGTGGGCCTGGACAAGCTGTAGGCAGGCTAACTAGAAGCAGGATATCCTTTTAAAAAAATTATTTTAGAAGTCTTTATTTAAATTCCATCATAGTTAAGGTACAGTGCAATATTAGTTTCCGGTGTAGAATTTAGTGGTTCATCACTTATGTACAATACCCAGTGCTCATCACAAGAGCCCTCCTTCATCCCCATCACCCATTTAACTCATCCTCCTGTCTACCTCGCCTCCAGAAGCCCTCAGTTTGTTCTCTACAGTTAAGAGTCAGTTTCTTGGTTTGCCTCTCTCTTCTTCCACACACTCATTTGTTTCTTAAATTCCACATATAGTGAAATCATGTGGTGCTTATCTTTCTCTGACGGACTTATTTTGCTTGGCATTTTATATATATATATGTGTATATATATATATATATATATATACACACACACACACATATATATGTATATAAATATTCTGTATATACAGCCTCTTTATCTGTTCATCAGTCGATGCACATTGGGGCTCTTGCCATAATTTGGCTATTGTTGATAATGCGGCCATAAACATTGGAATGCATGTGTCCCTTTGAATCAGTATTTTTGTATCCTTTGGGTAAATACCTAGTAGTGCGATTGTTAGATCCCAGGGTAGGTCTCGTTTTAACTTTTTGAGGAGCTCCCACACTGGTTTCCAGAGTGGCTGCACCAGTTTAGGAGCAGGGTGTCCTATGGGATGGGGTAGAGGTGCGTAACGGACTTTCTGTGGTTGGCCCTAAATCGGAAACAGGGAAAACAGTTATGGAAGCTGTCAGTTATTGATCACATCCTGGTCATTTGGGGCCAGTTGTTACAGGCGTTATTATTTGGCTCCCTGGATTGTGGCTAGAGATGGCAGTCTGACTTCTTACATGTTTAATTTATAGCAGGCTGCCTTCGTGGCCTGGCTGTTCTACATTTACAAATTTGGTCATTGCTTCACTTCTCTGAACCTCAGTCTCCTCAATTGAAGTGGGCTGTTAAAACTGATTTCGAGACACCTGGGTGCTCAGTCAGTGAAGCGTCTGCCTTCGGCTCAGGTCATGATCTCAGGGTCCTGGGATCGAGCCCCACTTTGAGACCCGCATCGAGCTCCCTGCTGAGAAAGGAGTCTGCTTCTCCCTCTTCCTCTGCCCCTACCCCCAGCTCTCTCTCTCTCTCTCTCTCTCAAATAAATAAATAAAACCTTTAAAAAAAAAAACCTTGGATTTTGAGGATCCGAGATTTGTGTATAAACAGACTCTGGAACCTAAGTGCTCGATACATGTTACCCATTAGCTTACTGGCTTGTCAACTAAATCCTGAAATAAATGAACTTGGTGAAGTGGTACTCCTCACAGTATAAAGGAGGTAATATTCGCAGGAAAATAAAAGGGAAAACTTAGCATGCCTTACAAAAGATCTCAAGCATATAATTCATGCCAGCAAGAGCTAATGCATATGAGCCAGATACTAATCCAAATAGGATTATATATATATATATATATATATATATATATATATATATATATACAGTATATATGGTATATCCCCATTCGACAAGTTAACTTTGACACAAAGAGGTTAAATCACTTGCCCGGTGTGAGCAACCAGTGTGTGGGCCAGGCGGCCGGGGGCTAGTCTACGTGCTCGACGAGTCTACCATTCTCACAAGAGGTGGTGCACGCGAAAATGAAAAAAGGCTTCAGGAAAGGGTTGCATTAAAAAAAATTTAATTATTTCTCCATAATCTGAAGGGGAAGATGGGGCTATTGGGGATTTTTATTTTATTAAAAGATTTTATTTATTTATTTGACAGAGAGACACAACGAGAGAAGAAACACAAGCAGGGGGAGTGGGAGAGGGAGAAGCAGGCTTCCCGCTGAGCAGGGAGCCTGACATGGGATTCAATCCCAGAACCCTGGGATCATGGCCTGAGCCAAAGGCAGACACTTGACGACTGAGCCACCCAGGTGCACCTGTTTGGGATGTTTAGAATGTCCTTAGTCTTTGAGCATGGTGACAATACAAGTCATTTGACACAGGCCTCTTCCCACACTGCCATTCAACCATTCACTTCCGACTTGGATCACAGTTGGAGGCCACTTCCTCAGAGAAGCCCTTGCTGATCTTCCAGACTACGTTTCCCCAACCTCCATCCCCCTTGATTTCGGCTCAGGTCATGATCTGACCGCCCCCACACCTATCATAATTGATAAGGTATGTAATTATCTAAAGTCTGTCTTGCACGCTAGACTGAAGGATCCAGTGGGTCTGTTTTGCATACCATTGTATCCCTCATTCCCTAGCACAGGGCTTCACAACCTGTTTTGGCTTGTGGGCCAAATCCAATCCAAAGTTTGTTTTTATAAATAAAATTTGAATCGGCACACAGTCATACTAATTCATTTACATGTTGCCTGTGACAGCTTTCACACTACAAAGGCAGAGTTAAGTGGTTGCCACAGAGAGCGTGTGGCCTGTAAAGCCTAAAAATTATTTACTGCATGACCCCCTACAGCAGAAGCTTTCCAACTCCTGGCTAGCTCGTTGGATGCTCAACAGATATTTGTTTAAAGAATGAATATACCTATTTATGTATTTAGCAACCATTAACATAGCACTTAGTATAGTCACACATGGTTCCAAGTGCTTTACAAATATATTTTTTAAACATTTTATTTACTTATTTAATGTTATTAGAGAGAGGGAGAGAGAAGAGCACGAGAGGGGCAAGGTGCGGGGAATCTCAAGCAGACTCCGAACTGAGCACAGAGCTCAAGGTGCTACTCAGCCCGACCCTGAGATCATGACCTGAGCCGAAATCAAGAGTCGGATCCTTAACTAACTGAGCCACCTAGGCGCCCCCAACTGCTTTACGAATATTAATTTATTTACGCCTCATACAACCCAATAAGGTAGGCAGTATTATTATTTCCATTTTACAGGAAGAGAAACTGGGAAACAGAGAGGTTCAGCGTCTTGCCCAAAGTCACACAGGTCGTAGGTAGCAGGGCTGGGATTCAACACAGGCTTTCAGGCTCTGGAGTCCATGCTGTCTATGTGGTGTAAAGAGTTCATAGGTGGGACCTAGTGTTTCTGGTGTTCTTAGGAGAGAACTGCTGAATGGTTTTGAGAAGAGGAAGGAAGTGGTCAAAGCAGCAACAGGAGATAAAGTGGTCTAACTTCACATAGCCCCTAGGACTTGGTTGACGACAAGGAGATGCTAAAAACTACAAATTAACAAAGCATTGTTAGGCTCTCACCATAGCTCACAGAAGCAAGCAAGTTTTCTCCAAAAATGAGCTGGCTTCATTATTGCCTCTCCACTTGGGATGGTAACACCGTGGATTAAAGCTTCCACCTCTCTCCCACTGGAACCAATTGTCTTTTACATTCCACCCAGGAACAAGACAATAACAAGCCATTGGTCTGGGGCAATTCACCTCCACTCCTTAAAAAACAAAAACAAAAAAATGTGTGAACTATGTTTATTGTATGAGACTCTTCCTCTTTCTGTCTCCACACTGCCTGGGCTGTATCCCAGCTGCTAGTAGGGAGGGGCGGCAAATGACATCAAATACAATTATAGCTTCAAGATAGAATCCTGGGCCACCAATGAGTCATGGCCGCTGATTTGGCTCCTTAGTGGTGTGCTGGGGGAAATGAACTTGTTGGCAAGGTTTGGGAGACCTTGCTGCACATGACTGAGGATGAGGGATCAGCAGAAGCAGCTAATTGAGAAAGAAAAGTCCAAGAAAGACCAAGAGAGTCTGTTATTTTCTTCCTGGTGGGACAAACAGGAATGCCAGAATACCATAGCCATGCTGGGGGCCTGGGCTGGGAATCTAGGTGGAGATTGGGGCCTTAGGTGGAGATTAGGCCTGCCTGAGGGGTTCAGAGCTTGATACCAAGGGTGATCTGAAAGCCAGTGATCAAGGGAGAAGCTGAATTTTAAATCCAAGCAGAGGTGTACCTGGTTGGCTCAGTGGGTTGGGCGTCTGCCTTTGGCTCAGGTCATGACCCCAGGGTCCTGGGATTGAGCCCCGAGTGGGGCTCCCTGCTCAGTGGGGAGTCTGTTTCTTCCTCTCCCTCTGCCCCTCTCCCCCACTGCCTGAGCATGCTCTCTCTCTCTCAAATAAATAAATAAGCTCTTTTAAAAATATCCAGGCAGACAGTCCAAATGAAATGCCAATACCAATGGGCAGACAAGAAAATCTGGACTCTTCCAGAGAAAACCAGACACAGAAGACCAGAACAAGAGAGACAGGGACAGTGGGTCAAAGGCAGAGCCAGTGGTGACTCCCTGAGTTCTTGGGACAGAGCTGCAAAAACTTTTTATTGGGTTTGAGTAGCCCTGGCTTTGAGTAGGGATGACCCTCCCCCCACCACCAAAGAGAAGCAGTACGGTGAAGTGCTTAGGAGCACAGATTGTAACATCACACTGCCAGAATTTAAATCCCAACTGTACTGCTTATTAGCTCTGTGGCCTGTGGCTAGTCACTTAGCCTACTTAAGCTTCAGTTTCCGTATCTGTGAAATGGACATGGAAAACACCTCGCAGGGTTGGAAAAAGTAAGATAACATGGTAAGTGCTTAGGACACATACGCAGTAATAAATGTTGCTGAATATTGTCTTTAAAGGGTGCCCAATTGGCTCAGTGGGTAAGAGTAAGACAGTTTCAGGCAAAACCTGCATATTACCCACACCCTGACCTGAAAACACATAGGCAGGTCCCCTTAACTGGAGGCAGAAGTTACACCCACAGCTCTATTCCTACGGCTGGATCTGCAAAGAGCACTGGTGGGAGTTTTCTCTTTCCCAACAACACTTATTCCTCCAAACGAGCAGGTCCTGCCGGCCTAATTCCGTGAAAGAAAAGGAAAAAAACAACCCCATAGAAACATAGGTGCTGGGGACGTACTACTTCTCACCATAAAGAAGTATTTGGATTTTTCAAAGAAGGGTTTGGTCACATCCCTGGGATATGTAGGGAGGTAGAAAGGGAAGGGATGGATTTGGGGACCTTACAGTTTTGGAATGATATGGGGCTGCTTGGCAGAAAAATCGTTAAAGGGGAGGCCCTACATTACATTACAGGGATCTTGGCCAACCTTCCTGTTTTGCAGTGTTTATGCCAGTGTTTTTTCTAAGTAGAGTTTACTCAGCACTTACATCAGAACCTACCGGGGGAACTAGTGAAAAATGCAGATTCTAAACCCCTAGACTTCTGAATCCTTAAGCTCAGTCTTTTCAACTAGCTTCCAAGTAGGTTCTGTTATTCTATTTTATTGTATAATTTTTGAGCAGGTACATTCACATGGCAAAAAAATTCACAGGCCTTAAAATGTATAGAGTGAAAGTGCCTTTTAGCAAGCCCGTTTCTTCCCTTAGCTACCCAATTCCCACCCTACCCTGCCCCCACTGGTCATAGGAACCTAGGTGATGGGGGCTATTCATTTCTTTTAAATCCCATCAGAGTTTCTATAACAGATACTTTCTTAGATATCAAGCAAAGGCAGACATATGTTTTTCACTTCCCCCTAACAAAGGTCAGCTCTCTTTACATGCTGTTCTGTGTCTTTAAGAAAAAATAATATAACTTACAAATCTGTCCATATCTGCGCCAAAGGGACCTTTGTGCACTATCTTTGGGAGTATAAATTGGTGTAGACACAATGGAAAACAGTTTGGAGGTTCCTCAGAAAATTAAAAATAGAAATACCATATGACCCAGTAATTCTATTTCTAGTTATTTACTCCCCCAAAAAAACAAAAACACTCATTTGAAAAGATATACCCACCCCCATGTTTATTACAGCATTATTTACAATAAGCACGATATGGAAGAAACCCAAATGGCTGACGTTAGATGAATAGATAAAGAAGATATGCATATATACAATGCATATGTACAACAGCCATTAAGAAAGAAGGAGCTCTTGCCACTTGCAACATGGATGGACTTAGAGGGTATTATACTAAGTGAAATAGAGAAAGACAAACACCATGTGATTTCATTTACGTGTGGAATTTAAAAAACCAAAACACATGAACAAATAGGCAAACAAACAGAAAAGCAGAAACAGACCCATATGTACAGAGAACAAACTGATAGATGCCAGAGGAGACAGGGATGGGGGGAGATGGGTAAAATGTGTGAAGGGGAGTGGGAGGTACAGGCTTCCAGTTGGGGAATGAATAAGTCCCAGGGATGGAAGGTACAGCATGGGGAATATAGTTGGTGGTGTTGTAATAGGGTCTTATGGTAACAGATGGTAGTTACACTTGTGGTGAGCAGAGCATAATATACAAAGCTTTCAAATCACTATGCTGTACACCTGAGACTAATGTAACATCTTGTATCGAGTGTACTTCAATTTAAAAAAAATTAAAAAGTAAATTAGAGGCACCTGGGTGGCTCAGTCGGTTTTGGCTCAAGTTATGACCTCAGGGTCATGAGATTGAGCCCTGAGTCAGTCTCCACCTTGGGCATGGAGCCTGCTTAAGATTCTGACTCTCTTGCCCTCTGCCCCTCCCCCAACTCACACTGGTTCTCTCTCTCTCTCTAAAAAATATAATAAAATAAAATAAATAAAAATTTAAAAATTAAATATACTTATATAAATTAAGGAAAAAATATATTTTCCTATCCATCACAGAGAACTTTCTAGTACTTTTCTAAGCTCTATAGTATTCCATTATGTGGATGTTCCAGACTTTATTTCACCTGAGTCATTTTTGGATGGATGCATGGGTAATTCATACCATCAATGGATGGAATGGATGACCTTGAACATGAGTCATTTTTCAGATGTAGGATACTTTTCTGTAACTAGAGTTTCTTCTCTGGCTGATTCTGGTGCACATTGGAACTTACGAACCACTGGCTTAGGGTTGCTGATGTGATAGAACCAAGTTACGTTTAAGCTTTGCTGTTAGGACTCACAGAATGGCAGAGATGAGGGGACCCTGAGAGATCTTCTTCCTCATTTTACAGATGAGGACATTCTCAGGTGGGGAGGGGAACTTGCCCAAGGTTACACAGCATGTCTGTAGCAGAGCTGAGACTGGAACCCCAGTCTTCTTCCTCCTCAGCCAGTGCTCTTCTGCCTGTGATTACCATTGACAAAGAAACAGAGGGTGCCACCTACAGTGTCCAAGTGTCTCTAGCTGGAGCCGATAAGCCAGGCCCTGGAAAGCTAATATAATGTAGCCTCTGTGAAATATACGAGATCTCTGTGGTCATGGCATGGCAGACTTTCAGAAAATAGCAGAATTCAACAGGCAAACTGTTCTACAAACTATTGTGAGCCCCCAACTTCTTTCCGCAGAATGGAGAAAGGCCTATGGTTCCCTACAGATATCATTTAAACCAAATTCAGGAAAAAATGACACCTGTGGGTTTCCATGTTTCCTTAATAGACTTGCTGGAGAAGGGAAAGTAGCTGGTGCCTTTTACTGAACACTAAACTCCTGAGGGGGATGATTTGGGGTTGGTAAGTCTCCACGGAGGTGCAGTTCTTATTCTGGAAACCCATTTCACAAAGTAGAAAATGCGTCTTCGAGCAAACCAAGGTCTTCTAGAAGGAGCAAGTGACCTCTCAGAGCCCCCCTATCCCTGAATCTCTTCCCCCAACATCAGAGATTTACATTTCAGTGATGGCCTCTAAGGAGATGCTCACTGTCTCTGTCGCCTTTTATTCACCTTGGAGGTAAGGTGGGAGGGGGTGAAAGCAAACCTCATCAAGCTTAAAGCTTTACAGATCCTTTTGTGTCATCTTCAACCTCGTTCTCACTATCTTAGCCAAATTAAGTGGAAGTCTGTGTGTATGTATGTGCGCGCGAGCGCACCCTCACATAGGGGTGGGGGGCCGGCTCACCAGGTTAATCATTTTGTGAGGTCCTGTGCAAAAAGGTCCTGTCCTTAGGTCTGATCTCCATGTAAAAGGAGCCAACAGGCTCTGGGGTGGCTCAGTAGGTTAAGCATCTGCCTTCTGCTCAGGTCAAGATCCCAGGGTCTTGGGGTAAAGGGTCCTGGGGTCGAGTCCCACGTTGAGCCCCATGTCCAGCTCCCTGCTCAGCAGGCAGTCTGTTTCTCCGTCTGCCCCTGCTCATGCTCTCCCACTCATTCTCTCAAATAAATAAATAAAATCCAATATCCTCGTTGAAGCGTTCCCGGCAGGCGTCGGGGGAGCCTGGGATTCTGAACTGCGGGGGCCGTGAGCATGGGCCTGAGAACATGCCTTCTTTATCCCATTATCAGCCACTCTATGGCTCTCGTTTTGATGAGAGCAAGACCATTGTTAAGTGGAGTGCTCCTCGCTTAACAGCTTAATCAACCATAACTATAACAGCCTTCCTTTTGTCTGGTCAGCAATCACTTGTGTCTCCTGAGGGAGGGGAGTGGGAGTCTTCAGAAAGTAGCAGGTAAAAGCAGCTGAAGGAAGTCAAATTGTGTTTGTCTTTAACTCTGAAATACGTGTGGCCTGAGGCAATCCAGAGAGCCCAAAGCTGGGAGCCCTTCACCCCACTGTTTCTAAGTTCCTAGATCACTCTTTCTTGAGGTATAGTCCTTGGAGCTCATGTACCAGAATCAGCTGGAAAGCCTGTCAGGAAATGCTTCACCTCAGACTACTGACTACGAATCTCTAGCATCAGCACTCTCTCACGTTTACTTGGGATACAAACTGCTGCCGTTCCTGTGAGGCACAGTGGTTTAGGGGTTCCTACTCCTTCCATTCAAATAGGTTTCAAGTTTGGCACCACAGAAAAACACCATGATAATGGCCAAACATATTAACTGAGCACTTACTACATGCCAGCCACCGTGCTGTGTTCTGCCCATTACTATTGCATATATAATCCTCACAATGACCAAGTGAAGCAGGGAATGCTATCTATGGTTCAGATTTTTTTTTTTTAAATCCAGATTTGAAGAAGCAAAAGAAAAACAGCGAGTAACTGGCGGACCCAGGATTCGAATCCAGGTGGAGCCATCTCCAAAGGGGGTGATCTGAGCCATTATTGTACCTTGACTCCAACAGTTATTCTAAAGCTGAATCTCATGGCACTTAGTGGTCCTTCAGAGACACCAGAAAATGGTAGGATGCAGAATCGTCAGTGCTGTGGAGGAACACAGCTTATCTCTGATGTCATTTTGTCCCCAGACCTTTTTTTTTTTTTTTTTTTTTTTGCTTCCCCAAATCTTCTTTCTCTTTCCTTTTATACCACCTTTGGCCCTCTCCCATGCTTGCCACAGGTAAATCAAACTCCTCCGCTTACTTGACCTTTCAGCATTCTGGACACTGATATTGGGGTGGCTGGTCCATTGCAAAAGTGAGTGAATTCAAGGCATGCTTTCCATGTGATAGGTGTTGGCACACTCTGTGTACTTGCCATCTGACTGCCAACCTCACCAGCTCTGAGTTTCCTTGAGTTTCCTTCAGCCAAGTTCTGTGATTCAGTCCTGGAGGTGTGGTTGTGCACTTATACTGATTCCCAGAAAAAAAAAAAAGTGCATGATAAAACTCTGATTATCAAACTGGGTGTTACTATTTTACAGTTCAACTTACCATGTCATAGTATGGTTGTTTGTTTTTTTTTAAATATTTTTCTTATTTATTTTTTAGGAAGTGAGAGAGAGAGCATGAGAGGAGAGAGGTCAGTGGGAGAAGCAGACTCCCTGACGAGCAGGGAGCCCGATGTGGGACTTGATCCCGTGACTCAAGGATCATGACCCGAAGTGAAGGCAGTCGCTTAACCAACTGAGCCACCCAGGTGCCCAGTATGGTTGGTTTTTAAAAACAACCACCACAGTCTACCAGTATGTTGGCCTTCAAGGGGCCATCATAGACCTGCTTTTAGAAACTGACCTATTTGGAAACAAGCACAGGTTGGGTTCCTTATTTTTAGAAAGGGCACTTATTATTGGCCTCTAATAATGCCAAGTACATAAATAAAGAGGAGAAAAAAAATAAAGAGGAGAGCCTCCCTGGATGGTAACAGATGGCAATCCCAGTTGCCTGGGTAGTCTTCACAAGTCCTTTCTTCCTCTCTGGGTCTCATCTGAAATAGCAGGACCTTGGATTAGATGACAGATAAAAGTCCTTCTATTTCTAAACCTTTAGTGCAAAACGCCCAAAGTAGTCCACCTCCCAGAAAAATATTCCTATGAGTAATATTAGTTACATGCCCAAAGGCTCTAATAAGAGACCATAAACTATTGTGCTTGAGACAAAATAGCTTATTTTTCATTTACTTAGTCCAAATAGGTGGTCCAGGGCTGGTATGGAGGTTTGAGGAGTACAGGTTCCTATTTTTTTTGCTCCCCACCCTTTTGACATGCCAACTCATAGGAGGGCAGAGCATGGACAGTGGAAGGCGTATTTTTTTCCTTCTTTTTTTTATGCTTCTTTCTTTTAAGGGTTCAATTCAGAAGTCACACAAATCACTTCTACTTGAGTCCTGTTGACTAAGAACTTAGTCACTTCAGGATGCCTGGGGGGCTCAGTTGGTTGAGTGTCTTACTCTTGGTTTTGGCTCCGGTCTGATCTCAGGGTCTTGAGATTGAGCCCTGCATCAGGCTCCATGCTCAGCGTGTAGTCTGCTTGAGTTTCTCTCTCCCCACTCCCAACTCTCTCTCTTTCTAAAATAAATAAATCTTAAAAAAAAAAAAAAAGAACCCAGTCACTTGGCTGCATGTAGCTGCAAGGGATGTTGGGAAATGCAGTTTTTACCTGGGCTATCATATGCATCTGGATTCAAACGATAGGCATTGTTGGTAAGGTGTTAGTAAGAACAGGTTGTCAATTTTTCTTTTCAGTCCACTTATTTGTATTGGCATACATGTCATTTACCATCATAAAGAGCTTAGTTTTGGTATCAGATTAGTGTGACTGAGGAAATCTTCACTCTGACCTTTAGTTTCTTCATTTGTTAAAATGCAGTAAAACCATTTAAGTGAAGGGATGGTTGCAAGAATTATGCAAGCCAGGGACTATGAAATCACCCAGAATATTGTACATATTAGGCACTCAATAAATATCCTTTGTATTAACACTAACAATACCATGAATGATTCATTTATTAAACTGCTCATTATGTATGTGCCAGGCAGTATACTAGCTTCTACATAAATAACTGGTTCATGTGTGTAGTTTTTAGTATCTGGGAGTCATAGAAAGCTCCTTTACAAATAGTTGCTTAATTAGGGCATTGTGAATGAATGTGGATTACTGCTCTCACTTAATAGAGAGCAAACACTTGCTGTGTATCTGGCAAGGGCTTGGATGGGCAGAGGGTGCAAAGACAGAGTAAACCAATGGTCCTAATTTGGTGATCATTTCCATTTCTTTCTTCCTTCAATAAAACAATTTACTGAGCTTTCCCTCCTTTTTTTTTATAAAAGATTTTATTTATTTATTTGATACAGAGAAAGAGAAAGATCACAAGTAGGCAGAGAGGCAGGCAGAGTGAGAGGGGGAAGCAGGCTCCCCACTGAGCAGAGAACCCCATGCGGGGCTCGATCCCAGGACCCTGAGATCATGACCTGAGCGGAAGGCAGAAGCTTAACCCACTGAGCCACCCAGGCGCCCCTCCCTGCTCTTTTGATCCTTCGCCTGTCAGGTCTGTTAGAGAACATCTGGTACCTCAGAACTCTAAGTCTTAAAAATCCTTAAAATTCTCCCTCTCTGGATCATGCTACCTTGAGATTAGTGTGGTACGGTTGACCCTTGAACAACATAGCTTTGAACTGCGTGGGTCCACTTTTTTGATATAGTACTGTAAATGTATTTTCTCCTCTTAATGATCTTCTTTTTTTAATTTACTTTTTAAAGGTTTTGTTTATTTTGACAGAAAGAGAGAGAGAGAGCGAGCTAGCACCAACAGGGAGAGAGGCAGGCAAAGGGAGAGAGAGAAGCAGACTCCCCACTGAGCATAGAGTCCAATGCAGGACTCTATTCCAGGACCCCAGGATTATGACTCCAGCTGAAGGCAGACACTTAACTGACTGAGCCACCCAGGCATTCCTGATTTTCTTTCTTTTTTTTTTTTTAAGATTTGATTTTTATATTTGAGAGAGAGACAGAGAGCATGAGCAGGGGGAGGGGCAAAAGGAGAGGGAGAAGCAGTCTCCCTGCTGAGCAGGGAGCCAGACATGGGATTCAATCCCAGGACCCTGAGATTCTGACCTGAGCTGAAGGCAGATGCTTAACTGACTAAGCCACCCAGGCTCTCTCTCTATAATTTTCTTAGTAACATTTCTTTTTCTCTAGCTTACTTTATTATAAGAATATAATATATAATACATATACAAAATATGTGTAACTGTATGTTATCAGGCTCAGGTCAATCGCAGGCTATTAATAGTTAAGTTTTGGAGGAGTCAAATATTATACACAGATTTTTGACTGTTCAGGGTCAGCACCTCAAACCCCATGTTGTTCAAGGGTCAACTATAGTTAAAATAAAATACCAGCCGGCCATGTACTGGCCGTGTAACCTTGAATCTGTCACTTCCATCCCCAGTGCCTCACTTCCTGCAATTGTGAAATGAGTGTATTAACTATACCCATTTATAGGTTTGTTGTAAGGATTGAAAGACATAACACACACAAACTGTTTTAACATGGTGCTTGGCAAGTAGTAATCAATAAATGATAACTATCTTCATTCATGCATTAGTTTATTTACTCAATGGTTGTTGCTAACTGCTGGAAATGAGTTAGACGTTGTGCCTTCCAAAATCTTCCAATCTCACCGGGAAGGCAAGCCAAGATATACCCTATGAAATTTTTTTAAGATTTTATTTATTTCTTTGTCAGAGAGAGAGAGAGAGAGAGAGAGATAGCACAAGCAAGGGGAATGGCAGGCAGAGGGAGAAGCTGGCTCCCCGCTGAGCAGGGAGCCGATGTGGGACTTGATCCCAGGACCCTGGGATCACAATCTGAGCTAAAGGCAGATGCTTAACCGACTGAGCCACCCAGGTGTCCCTACCCTATGAAATATTAAATACAAAGCTGAATGTGATCCATGACAAAACAGGACAAGGTCAGGGGAGGAAGAGATCACTGGTCCAGAGTTGTGTTTTTGAAACTTTCCTGTCTTGAGTCTCCTTTCCATCAAAACTTAGAGCCATTTTTTGGAGCACAATCTGGAAATCAGTGGATAAGAGTGAGTAACACACAGAGTGGAAGGGACAGGTAGTAATGGAAGTGCTGGCTGGGACAGGTCATGAAGGCCTTCAAGTGGTCAGGCACAGAATTTGACCTTGACAGCTTTAGCTCACAGCTTCCTAACCAGTGTGCCAGGATTACAAAGAAACCACCAGGCCAGTCACCAGGACCAGCAAGCAACCTGCTTATTTGTTCCTCACAGCATGTTATATAAATGGTACCATTTGCTGTGCCTATCATGCCTTTCAAAAGGAAACATTGCTCCAGATCTCCCAGAAGCCATATTGTTGGGTAAGGATTTGCAAGCATATTCCACTGTCAAAGGAAAGGTTAAAGAAACCTGGATCCAGACACAGAGTTGCCTAATCCCTGAGTCATACTGGGGAAGGTTCAAATCCAGGGTCCCTCTGCCATTTTCCCTACTACCTAATGATGGCAAACAACCACTAATATTCTCTCTGCTCTCTATAAACCCATCCTGGTCCTTATTAACAAAAGAAAGAAAAAAAACCCTCAATGCCCACCTGTGCAAAAGTCTCTGAAGTTGGGATGACAGTACAGGTCCCTGGAGCAAACTGGCAGGCTCTATTTACTTTATAAAAATTACTGAACACACTTTCCTTTTCCTTAACTCCAAGTAAAGATACCCTAGAGTTTCATGACAGTGGTTTTGTATCTTATTAAACAAAATAGATATTTGGTTCCTGCTTGATTGAATTTTGGTAGGCTTTCCAGAATTTTCTCTCCATACCTCTCCCCTTTCTTCTCTATATTATCAAGATTCTTTTTTTAAAAAGAATTTATTTATTTATTTATTTATTTATTTATTTGAGAGAAAGAGAGCACAAGCAGGGGGAGGGGCTGAAGGAGAGGGAGAAGCACCCTCCCTGCTGAGCAGGGAGCCTGATGTGGGGCTCGATCACAGGACCCCAGGATCATGACCTGAGTCAAAGGCAGACACCTAACTGACTGAGCCACCCGGGCGCCCCTATATTATCAGGCTTCTTGCTTGTAAACAGCAGAAACCAACTAGAACTAACCAAATCAAACAATCCAAAAAAGGAATTTATTGAAAGGATATTAGGGGTGAACGGCTCCCAAAACCAAGGGGGAAATTAGAGACCCAGACTTGGAAGATGACGTGAATCAAAGGGGTCCCAGGGCAACCTTCTTTCAGCAGAAGCAGTGTGGCCAGGACACTATTGGTGAGGCTGGGCATTGTTAAAACTAAGGTGACCAGATACTAACTACCCTGTCTTTCAGTTAGTTTCTCTGGATTCTTCATCCCCGGAGAGGGAGAAGGAGAGATATTTATCCTTCAACTTCTGTAGTTGCAACAGGGTACTGTATCCCACCATTATCTCACATCTTGGGGCTCTCCCTTTAAATAGGAAGAGGATTAATGATAGATAGCAAACAAGTAAACTAACAAGCAAAACAATGTTCTTTTGAGCCTCCCACACAGTGCTTTTCAAATCGTATATTATTGAGTTGGAAGATTAATTTCATGGATGTCTAATTGACTTTTTGTTTTAATTTTTAATAGCTTTATTGAGGTGTAATTGACATATTGCACATATTTAAAGTATAAAGTTTGGTAAGCTTTGACATATGTATGTGCCTGTGAAAGTATCAATACAATCAAAATAATTAACATGCCAGTCACCCCCTCAATGTTTCTTCAAGCCTCTTGGTAATCCCTTGTTCCTGGTCCACCCCACTTTCCTTCCTGTTTCTGTCCCCAGGCAACCACTGATCCACTTTCTGTCACTATAGACTAATTTGCACTTGGTAGAATTTTATGAAAATGGAATCATATAGCATACACTCTTTTTTGGTATAGCTTCTTTCACTCAAAATAATTACTTTGAAATTCATCCTTGTTGCATCTATCAATAGTGCATTCCTTTTTGTTGATGAATTACAATTCCATTGAATGGGTATAGCACAATTTGCCCATTCGCCTGTTGATGAACATTTGGGTTGGTGATTGTTACTTTTATGCTTCAAACCTGGCTAAGGCTACAGTCCTCAACTATTTAATCAAACACTTATTTGGGTATTGCTGGGAAGATATTCTGTAGATGTGATTAATGTCCACAATCAGTTGACAAGAAGTAAATGAGATTATCCTAGATAATCTGGGTAGGCCTAATTCCATCAGGAAGAGGAAATTCTGCCTGTAGAATGCGATTTCAGTTTTGCACATAAACTGTGATGTTACTGACGCTCTTCAACAAATTGAGGAAGTTCCCTTCTATTTCTAGTTCATTTTCAGTCTTCAGAAATGAATGTTGTATTTTGTCCATTTTTTTCCATATCTATTGAGATGATCCTATGATTTTCCATTTTTTGTTGCTATGATTATTAATTGACTGATTTTCAAATATTAAACAAATCTTACATTTCTGAGATAAACTCTATGTGGTCATATTATATTATCCATTTTTCATATTATTAGATTCAGTTTGCTTAAATTTGGTTTAGAATCTTCACATCTGGGGGATGCCTGGGTGGCTCAGTGGGTTAAGCCTCTGCCTTCGGCTCAGGTCATGATCTCAGGGTCCTGGTATCGAGCCTGCCATCCGGCTCTCTGCTCATCAGGGAGCCTGCTTCCTCCTCTCTCTCTGCCTGCTTGTGATCGCTCTCTCTCTGTCAAATGAATAAATAAAATCTTTTAAAAAAAATCTTCACATCTGGATCCATGAGGGATATTTGTCTGTAGCTTCCTTTTCTTGAACCAACTTTGGTAATGCAGTTCTCATAAAGTAAGTTTGGAAGGTTTCCCTTCACTTCAATTTTCTGGAAGGGATTGGGTAGAATTTAAATCATTTTTTTTCTGTGAGTACTTGGTTAGGTTCACCAGCAAAGCCATCTGGATCTGGAGTTTTCTTGTGGGTAGGGTTTTAACTATAAATTCAATTTCTTTTATAGATACAGTGCTATTTAAGTTATCGATTACATCCTGAGTGAGCTTTCATAGATTGTGTCTTTCACAGTTTGTGCATTTCATCTGAAGTGTTGACTTTTTAGTAATAAGGTTGTTCATAATATCCCTTATTTTCCTTTTAATATTTCTATTGGTGTCAACTCTCTCATTAATTAGTAATTTGTCTTATTAATTGGTAATTAACTGGTAATTTGATGTTAGATAAGGATCCAACTTCATTCTTTTGCATGTGGATATCTAGTTTTCTTAGTAGCATTTGTTGAAAAAACTGTCTTTCCCCTTCTAGTGGTCTTGGTATGAATCATTTGACTATATGTGTGACAGTTTATTTCTGAGCACTCTATTCTATTTAACTGGCCTATGTGTCTGTCTTTATGCCAGTACCATATTATTTTTTATTTGTATTGCAATTGTGGAATATAAATTGCTATAAGCTTGGGTAAATATTTTAGAATAATTGCAGAAAAGCTTTTCAGTATCGTAACATTTTATATTTTCAGTACCATACTGTTTGGATTTCTATAGTTTTCTAGTATTTGTTTTGAAATCGGGAAGCATGAATCTGTCAGCTTTGTTCTTCTTGCTTTGTTCTTCTTTTTCTTCTTTTCCTTTTAAAAAAATATTTTATTTATTTATTTGACAGTCAGATCACAAGTAGGCAGAGAGGCAGGCGGGCGTGGGGGTGGGAAGCAGGCTCCCTACTGAGCAGAGAGCCTGATGCGGCGCTCTATCCCAGAACCCTGGGATCATGACCTGAGCTGAAGACAGAGGCTTTAACCCACTGAGCCACCCAGGCACCCCTGTTCTTCTTTTTCAAGACTGTTTTGGCTATTCAGGTCCCTGGAAATTCTATATAAATTTTAGGATTTTAGGATGGGCTTTTTTTTTTATTTCTGCAAAAAACATTGACTTTTTTAGAAAAAATATTTTATCTATTTGAGAGAGAGAGAGAACACAAGCATGGGAGAGTTAGAGGGACAAGCAGACTCCCTGCTGAGTAGGGAGCCTGATATGGGGCTCCATCCAGAAGCCCAGGATCACAACCTGAGCCAAAGGCAGGCACTTAACTGACTGAGTCACCCAGGTGCCCTGATAGTATTGACATCTTAATATTTTTTTAAAGATTTTATTGCTTTATTTGTCAGAAATAAAGAGAGCACAAGCAGAGGGAACAGCGGGCAGAGGGAGAGGCAGACTCCCCACTGAGCAAGGAGTCCAATGTGGGACTTGATTCCAGGACCCTGGGATTATGACCTGAGCCAAAGGCAAATGCTTAACCAACTGAACCACCCAGGCATCGCTTGACATCTTAATATGAAATCTTTCAGTCATGTTGGGAAAACTGGAGAACCACATGCTAAAGAATAAAACTGGATCCCTATTTTAGCCCATTCACAAAAAGTAACTTGAAATGAATTAAAGACTTAAATGTAAGACCTAAAACTGTAAAACTGCTAGAAGAAAACATAGAGGAAAAGCACCCTTGATATTGGTCTTGGCAATGATTTTTTTTTTTTTTTAGGTAGGGCATTAAAACATAACCAAAAAAAAAAAAAAGCAAAAATAAACAAGTGCAACCACATCAAACTAATGCTTCTGCACAGCAAAGGAAACCATCAACAAAATACAAAAGCAACCTAAGGAATGGAAGAAAATATTTGCAAACCATGTAACTGGTAAGGGGGTAATACTTAAAATATATAAAGAACTTACATAACTCAATAGCAAATGAGTAAATAATCTGATTTAAAGTGGGCAAAGGATCTGAATAGGTGTTTTTCCAAACAAAATATACAAATGGCCAGCAGGTACATGAAAAGGTATTCAACATCATGAATCATCAGGGAAAGGCAAATCAAAACCCCAGTGCTATATCCCTTCACACCTATTAGAATGACTATCATAAAAAAGATAAGAGATAGCAAATGTTGGCAAGGATGTGGAGCAAAGGGAACTCTTGTATACTGCTGGTAGGAACGTAAATTACTACAGCCAATTTGGAAAACAGTATGGAAGTAAGTTTATGAAAAAAATTTAAAAATAACAATTTTACTTCTGGGTATATAACTGAAGGAAATGAAATCACTATCTCAAAGAGATATCTGCACCCCATGTTCACTGAGGCATTATTCATGGTGGCTAAGACATGGAAACAACCTAAGTGTTCATCAACAAATGAAACGGATAAAGATGTGGTACACACACACATACACACACATTGGAATGTTACTCAGACATTAAAACAAAAGGAAATCTGGCCATTTATGACAACATGGATGAACCTAGGGTACTATGCTAAGTGAAATGAACCAGGCAGAGCAACACAAATACTGCATGGTATCGCTTATATGTGGAATCTAAATTAACAAACAAACAAATAAATAACTGCCAAACTCACAGAAACAGAAAAGAGAATGGTGGCTGCCTGGAGATGGGGGAAATGGGGAAATGTCGGTCAGAGGATACAAACTTCCCGTTATAAGATGAAAAATTTTAATGTACAGCACGATGACTATAGTTAATACTGTATTATATACTTGAAATTTACTAAGAGAGTAGCTCTGAAGCATTCTCATCAAAGAAAAAAAGGCAACTATGTGATGTGAAGGATGTGTCAATGAACTTGATTTTGGTAATCATTTAATAATGTGTACATGTATCAAATAATCATATTGCATACTTTAAACATATATAATTTTATTTATCAATTATACCTCAATACATCTGGGTATTGAGGAAAGAGAGTTGTCACCTAGAGATTGGATCCATTAAATCTCAGTGCCAACACTTGATAGATCTTTGGTAAATATTCCTGGAATGAGGAAAGGGATCCCCAGTGGTAGCTGAAGGACTTCAATGTGCATTTGGTGACAGGATGGGGTTTCCCTCCAGTGGGATCAGAAGGAATTTCTGAAAAGTTGTCAGCTATTGGATATAAGGATTTAGGATGGAAGATATCTGTCACCAATGGTCTTAACAAATTCTAACAAGATGTTCTGGTTTTAAATGTATTCAAAATCTTACTGCATTACTGTGGTCTGTAAGGTAACTGTCACCTCAAGAGTTCTATGATTCTATATTGTCGCTTCAAGTGCTGGGACTTGGAATTCTTTTGTTTAGATAATGCTGAGACTCTTCTTATATAATGTGTTTTGATTTCCATGATTTCTTGAGAGGAATTCAAGAGAATTGCTGCCTAGTGAGGAACAGGGAGAAAGTTTTCAGTGTTTCTTTGGGGAAATGTGCAAATGAGAGAAGAAAATGAGAAAAAGTAACTTCAGATAGAGAAAAAACGAGATACCCAAAAATGTTTAGTGAACAGTTAATATGGTAGTTAACTATTATCAATTTTAAAAGGCCCATTTATTTCAAAAAATAAACCTGAAGGAAATAAAAACAAAATATATCTTCTAATCCATGAACGTGGGATGTGTTTCCATTTATTTATGTCTTTTTTAATTTCTTAAAGCACTGGTATGGGTTTTTTTTTAATTGGGGTATAACTGGACTATCACATATTAATTTCAGGTGTACAACCTAATAATCCAATATTTGTACACACTGTGAAATGTTCATACATAGTTATAAAATCTTTTTTCTTGTGATAAAAAGGAATATTTTGTTTTGAAAGGTGTTTTCACTTGTTATGGAACTCTAAGTTGATTGCTTTTTCAATACAGTGGTCCCCCCACCTTCAATTCATGGCAAGTTCTGAGACTCCCAGTAGATAACTGAAGGCATGCGTAGTAGTGAACCCTAATACACCATGCTATCTTCCCATCCACGCATACCTATGACAAAGTCTAACTTATACATTAGGCACAGTAAGAGAGTAACAACAATAACAAAATAACACAATTATAACAATATTCTGTAATAAAAGTTATGTGAATATGCTCTCTCTCTCAAAATAGTTTGCTGTACTATATTCACTTCTTGTGATGATGAGAGTGTAGGCTGAAACTAATGGCTTGCTTTTAATGAATAGATGAAAGCAAAGCTGGTGGGATGTCTTCTCTAAGATTAGGTTTTAAAGAGTGTGACTTCCCTCTTACCTTCACTCTCTCTTTCTGGTTCTTCTTGCTGGTTTGCTCTGATGAAACACGCTGCCATATCGTGAGCTACCCTCTGGACAGGCTCATGAGGCAAGGAAATAAGGGCAACATCTGACCAGTAGCCATGGATGATCTGAGGCCATCCATCCAACAACCAGGGAGGAATCACGTCCTGCCAGCAACCATATCAGAGAGCTTAGAAGCAGATTCTTTCCCAATCAGGTATTGAGATGACTGCAGCCTGTGACAGATCTAGAAACAGAGGACCCAGCAAGGTAAATCTGGCTTGTTGGTTATACAAAAACTGTTCTAAACATTTTTCAAGCTTCTAAAAATTTGGGGGTGATTTGTTCTGCAGCATTAGATAATGAATACAGATTTTAGTATCAAGGAGTGACCACTGCTTCTCAAAATGCATGAAAGTATAAGAGTGGCTTTGGAGCCTCGTTGTATAGTGGCAGAAAACTTGGTGACGTTGTTGTCAGCAATTACATGGAGAGCAGAATGCATGCATCATGGTTAATCACCTGATTTAATGATTTACTACGCTCAAGACATTTCCAAGGAAAATTTTAAAGGTACTATTTGCTTCCTTCTTGCCACTTGAAGTAAAACGTGAGAGGAGAGAGACAAATTGAGGATAGAACTGTTAAACAAAAGTGAGCCAGAAACTGGTGGTCTTGAAAATTTTCAGGCTCTCCAGAGAGCAAAAGATGCTAATATTAAGATATTACAAGTTGGCCAAAGTTGAGGGGGGAAATGCCTTGTTGTGTGGGCTGTGGAAAAACTCAAGCATCCTTCAGGTGGAGGCAATCCATTGTTTATAGAGCCTGCATTTACATGTATTTACATGTATTATCTTTTTTAGTTCTCACAAGACTACCCCCACTTTACATATGAATATAATGAATTATGCTGCTACTGTATGGCAAAACTGAAATTCATACCCAAGCATATCTAATCATGAAGGGCACTTACCCTATCTTGCCCTTCCAACAACATAGTAGTTGGAATTTTTGCCACTGGAATAAGGCAGAAGTAGAGACACCAAAACACCAAGTTCCAAACTAGCATAAATACAAATTTTGTTTTATTTTATACTGAATTACCTCCCCCCAAAGGATTAGAATAGACACCACAATAATGGATAAAGAGGGCCCAACATAGTATCTCCATAGATAGGGAATAAAAATGTCTGGGCTCATTGACTTAAAACAAAATCTGAGTTGACACACCCCCATCCAAGAAAATGACTTAAAAACCTGAGCTTTTCACTTTCTGAGTCCCTGACTTATTATATGAATCAGATCACTTTAGAGAGGCAGGTGAACCAGTCCATAATTAAGACCTGAACAAATTGATCACTGATCGGATATCAAGTCTATAATATATCTAATATTGCCACAGGAAAGGATACAGGTATATAGTAGAACCCGGTTTGAATGAGAACCACAGGGGGTCAGAAGTCAACTGCAAATCTACTAGGCAAGAAAGAAGGGAGCTGAGAAAGAGGGGGAAAACACACACACACAGGAACGCACACACACACATGCACACCCACATGCACACACACATATGCGTGCACATACAAGCATTCAAAGGGAACCGACAGTAACATTCTAAAATCTGAGAATTAAAGAAAGACAACCAACAAATAAGCAATAAAAATATTTTTTATCTAGAAGAAATTTGAATGCAATACAGATACTATAAAAAAAGTAAATTTAGAGTCCTCAAAGAGATAAAGTACAACATCCATACAAATAAAAAATATTTAATTCTATTCACCAGATCTGGATTCATAAATGGAAATGTTGCATCATAGCAAATAAAAACATATATAGTCATTTCAATAACCCAAGAGACACTATAATATCTAAGATACTCACTGCTAAATAGGGAATTGAGAACTAAAATAGAGACTGTCACCTGAATGTGGTATTCAAAGAAAGGAAGAATAAAATCATGAGATATCAAAAGACATGAGAGTTGAGTTGACCAGCTCTAACATATGTCTTAATGAGTTTCCAGAGGAAGAACTAAAGGAAGTGATGGAGAAGGCCCCTTTTAGGAGGAAACATTAAGATTTTCCAGAAATATAATAGCAGGAGTACTCTGCTTAAAGGAACACACTTGTGCTCAGAAGGTTAGTGAAAAAGAAGATGAAGAAGACGAAGGAGGAGGAGGAGAAGGAGGAGGAAGAGGAGAAGAAGAAGACGAGGAGGAGGAGGAGGAGGAGGAAGAAGAAGAAGAAAGAAATACCTTCCTGGCACTCTGAGGAAAAGTGGTCTAAATGTGTGACTATGCAACCTTTTGTTAGGACCCTGGAAGGATCAAAGGAGTCAGAGTACTACTCTTCACTAGCACCAAAGGCCCACTAAGCAATTAAGTGTGCGTTTCACAAATTCTCTAATTGAACAGTAGGGCTCTCAGAAACTTGAGGACATTGTCCCTCAGCTGGCTCAGCAGAGTCTCAAGGTAGAGAAGGGATAATTTTAGAGATTTTTAATTATGTTTTTATCTAATGAAGTAAACCCTAAAGAGATTCACAGCAGCCCCACAAACTTTTCAAGACAATTCTGTCAGCAGAAACACTTTCGGCTTTGACTGAAAGAGAGAGAGAGATGGTACTAAACAAGAACAGCCCGGAATTCTACTGGCAATAAGGAGACTGACAAGACTACTCATCTGCGAAATGCCACCTTTCACGAAAAAAGGACGACTCAGAGGGTGGATCCAAGAGCCCAGAGGGTGCAGCCATGTGCCATGCAGAATTACTCCTGGGACTCCAAACTTAATTATGTGCTAACATTTTCCTGGTAGATTTCAGAATTGCTATGGCCCAGGGGTGCCTTGTGCATTTCATTTCCTTCCATTTTGAAGAGGGACATCTATAGCAGTTACTCTATGCTCAATCCACCATTGTCTGTTGGGTGTTTGCATGGGAGTTAGGGGACAGAGAACTTGTCTCTTTTGTTTTACAGATCTTCAATTCAAGAGGCATTGGTAGTTGTATATAAAGAAGTACATTTGAGGAGCAACAAACATCCTGGATCTCATTTAGATGAAAAGATTCTGGGATTTTGGGGCGCCTGGGTGGCTCAGTGGGCTAAAGCCTCTGCCTTTGGCTCAGGTCATGATCCCAGGGTCCTGGGATCGAGCCCCGCATCAGGTTCTCTGCTCCGCAGGGAGCCTGCTTCCTCCTCTCTCTGCCTGCCTCTCTGCCTACTTGTGATCTTTGTCTGTCGAATAAATAAGTAAAATATTTAAAAAAAAAAGATTCTGGGCTTTGAGATGAGATTTTAAGGAATCTGAGCAGTGGGTGAATATACTTGGCCTGTGGAAAGGACATGAATCATTGGAGGATAGAGGGCAGACTGTGCTAGACAGCTTCTGACAAAGATCCCTACCTCCTGGTATTCACATCCTTGTGTAATTGCTTCCCTTTGAGATGGGGTTGGACCTAGTGGCTTGCCTCTAACAAACAAACAGAATTTAGAAAAAGTAAAGGGATGGCATTTCTAATATTGGTTTATAAATGATTATAATATCCACCTTGTGCATACTCTTGGTCTCTCTCATTGGCTTGTTCTGATGAAATCAGCTGACAGGCTGTAGGAAAGTCCATATGGGAAAACTTATGTGGTAAGAAACTGAGGGTGGTTTCTGGCCAATAGCCAGCAAGGAACTGAGGTCCTCAGTCCAATGGCCTGTGAGGAACTCAATTCTGACAATAACTAGTGAATGAACTTTGAAGTGAATCCTGCCCCAGTTGAGCCTTGATATGACCAAGGCCCTAACCCACAACTTGTTTGAAGTTTTGTGGGAGACCCTGAGCTGAATGACTCAGGTAAATTTTACCTAGATTTCAGATCCATAGAAACAGATAACACACGGATGGGCTGTTTCAAGCAGCGACATTTTGAGGTGATTCATTATGCAATAAGTAGTTTACTATTTTTTTCCCTCTGCAATGTCTAATCTGTCATTAATCCCACTCTGTGTATTTTTGTCCAGTTCCTCACTTATTTCTTTATATCAGTATGGACTCATAGTTTCCTATTTAATTCAGTGTGTTACAACCAGATACTTTCATTGTTTATTTGAATGCACTGAGTGTCACACTTTGGCCAATAGGAGCTTCCTGGTTTGTATTTCTTTTGACATGTCTCTGTTATCTTTTGAGTACTTCCTTGCTTTTTAAAAGTACAATAAGATTTTCCAGGCTCATCTTGTACTTTTTCTTGACACAGCTTTGGAATCAGCTATAGCTATTTCTCTCTCTCTCTCTTTCTCTCTCTCTCTTTTTTGTAGCTATTCATTTATTTATTTCAGTGAGAGAGAGAGGAAGGGGCAGAGAGAGAGGGAGAGAGTGTCTTAAGCAGACTCCACACTGAGTGTGGAGCCCTATGTGGGGCTCGATCTTATGACCCTAAGATCACGACCTGCGTCCAGAGAGCCAGACTCCTAACCAACTGAGCCACCCAGATGTCCCTCTGTGTTTATTTCTATACTTGGCCAAGTATATATCTATACCACCTATGGTAGGCTGAATAATCACCCCAGATCCTGTGGATATGTTCCTTTACATAGTAAAAGGAAATCTGCAGATGTGATTAAGTTAAAGATCTTGAAATGAGGGTATCTCTAGGATTACCTGGGTAGGCCTGATGTAACCATAAGTGTCCTTATGAGGGGGAGGCAGAAGGGGACATGACAAGAGAAAATGGAGATGTGATGATGGAAGCAGAGGTTGGGATGATACACTTTAAGGATGGAGGAAAGACACCATGAATCAAAGAATGTAGGTGGCTTCTAGAAGCTGGAAAAAAGCAAGGAAACAAGTTTCTAGAACTTTCCAGAGCAAACACAGTCCTGCTGACACCTTGATTTTAGAATTTTGACCTCCAGAACTGTAAGAGAACAAATCATTTAAGGCACTAAGTTTGGAATAATTTGCTACAGCGAGAAATTCATACATCACGAGTTCATATCAATACCTCCAAGTCCAACACAGGATTTCAAGGTTCATTTTACTTTTACCCTGTTCCTTATTTGTAACTCCCTTCTTGAACAGTAAGACACTTGACCCCCTTCATCCTTAATCTTCCTGTATGTAAACCAAACTCCCATCTCTGCTATCACCATTTCCGCCTACAGATTCCCTTCTCACTCCACACATAAGAATGCGTATGAATCTCACAAATATTACATTGAGCAAAAGAAGCCAGATACAAAAGAATATAACTTCTTGATTCCATTTAAGTGGATGTGGATAATAGGCCATAATAATTAATGGCAACACCAGTCAAAATAATGTTAACTTCTGAGGTGGGGTTATAGGCTAGAAAGGGGCACGAGGAATTACAAAATTGTTCCATGTCTTAATCCAGGTAGGGATTACACAAGTATATATATACATAAAATTTCATGGAGCTGTTCATTTATGATTAAGACTTTGGGTTTGCTTTTAATGTATATGTAAGACATCTTATAATCTTTTTAATTTTTAATTTTTTAATTTTTTTGAGAGCGAGAGCATCAGGGAGAAAGGCAGAGGGGAAGGGAGAGAGAATCTTCAAGCAGACTCCTTGCTGTGCATGGAGTCTGACTTGGGGCTTAATCCCAGGACCCTGATATCATGACCTTAGCTGAAGCTAAGAGTCAGACGTTTAAACTGACTGAACCACGAAGGTGCCCCTTAAAATATTTTTTAAAAAGGCAACCACAATATTTTTTTTTTAGAAAGATTTTCAGGGATGCCTGGGTGGCTCAGTCAGTTAAGCATCTGCCTTCTACTCAGGTCATGATCCCAGCGTCTTGGGATCAAGTCCCCAGGGGAGCCTGCTTCTCCTTCTGCCTGCTGCTCCCCCTGCTTGTGCATGCTTTCTCTGATAAATAAATAAATAAATAAATAAAATCTTTTAAAAATTTTTAAAAAAGAAAAGAAAGGTTTTCAGATTGCAGAAGATGGTTGCATTTTATTCCAGAGTCTTTATGAGGGGTTTGCAACATTTAAATCTCTAATAATTTAATAATAATTCTGTGAAAGTCTAGCAGTGATCTCTGTTCACTAGGTAGGATCACAGTATGTGGCAATGGTTAAGTACAGTTTAAATTCTCTCTACCCATCCTCTTTAAAATAATGTCTTCCTTGACAATTTTTAATTTGGGGATTGCATTGCATTAAATTTTGCTGCCAAGTTGAGGCTTTACTAATACTTTCCTATTTTGGGGACACCTGGGTGGCTCAGCCAATTAAGCATCTGCCTTCAGCTCAGGTCATGATCTCAGCGTCCTGGGATCAAGGCCCACTTGGTGGGAAATCTGCTTGTCCCTCTGCCTCTGCCCTTCCCCCCTGCTGGTTTTTTCTCTCTCTCTCAAATAAATAAAATCTTAAAAAAACACTTTATTTTGCCATCTCAAATTTGTATAATTCAGTTTTTTAAATGAGCAAAGGATTTGAATAAACATTTCTCCAAAGAAGATATGCAAACAGTTAATAAGCACATGAAAAGATGGTGCTCAACGTTACTAAATCATTAGAGAAATGCAAATCAAAATAATAATGAGATAGCACCTCACATCCACTAGGATAGCTATAATCAAAACGACAGATACTAAGAAATGTCAATGAGGATCTGGAGAAACTGGAACCTTTGTGCATTGTTGGGGAGAATGTGCAGCCACTTTGGAAAACAATTTGGCAATTCCTCAAAAAGTTAAATATAGGATTACCATATGATGCAACAAGTCCAGTCCTAAGGTGTACACCCAGGAGAACTGAAAATACATGTTTATCCATAAACTTGTACATCAATGTTTATAGCAGCATTATTTGAAAAAAAAAAACCAAAATTGGAAATAAGCCAGATGTCCATCAATTTGTGAATGGATGGACAAAATGTGGTATAGCCATACAATAGAATATTATTCGGTCATCAAAAGGAGTGAAGTAACGACACATTCTACAACATGGGTGAACCTTGAAAAACATTTTGTTAAGTGAAAGAAGCCCAACATAACATATCATCTGTTGCATGGTTACATTCATAAGAAATGTCCAGAATAGCCGAATCCATAGACACTCCTCTGTGTTTTCTTTCTGTCAAGAAGAATGTATATGTTTGAGATTTTTGATCAGCAGATACAGGCATACATCATATTTTCAATCCATCATACAGTTGCATAAGAATTTATATAATCAATTGTCTATTAAAGAACACATGGTTTCTCTTTGTGCATGAGTATGTACTTTTGTATACTACTACAAATGCCAAGAAGTTAGTGAGCTATCTGAACACAGGGGGACAAACGTGAAATGTTTTCTTCTCCAATTAATGCTTTAAATTAGCTCGAAGCTCCTTCTCTTCCTATAAATAAGGTCATGTGGGCAGCATTCCTGGTTTTCTAGCCAATTTTATAGGATATGTTTAGTCCATTTGTGTCCAACTTGAAATCTTCACTCTCATTTCTGATTTGGGCTGTTTTCCTACGCCCCTCAGCTCAGGCATGCACTGTGGTCAGAGAGACTTGAGCTCTGACAGTTCTTCCATCCCTCTCGCCTGATGCTTCTTTTTTTTAAGGTTTTATTCATTTATTTGAGAGAGCATAAGCAGGGGTGGGAAGGAGGGGGAGAAGTAGACTCCCTGCTGAGCAGGTAACTGAGTAGGGAACTGAGCCGAGAGCCCGATGCAGGGCTCGATCCTAAGACCCTGAGGTCATCACCTGAGCCAAAGGTAGATGCTCAACTGACTGAGCCACCAGGCATCCTTCCCTAATGCTTCTGATTATTCCAGAATGAAGGCAGCATGATGTAATCAGAAGAAAGGGATATGGTTATTCAGTGTAACTGGGGCAGATTTGGTCAATTTTGTTCTGTGATAGGCATCCATGTGCGTCTCATGGGTTCTTAGGTATATCACCCCTCACAGGTGTGATATTCTCAGCTGGCTTCACTCTGGCTCCTGACCCTCATGGGTTCCCCCCCCATTATTGTTTTTTGTTTCAGTCTCAAAAATCGAATAGAAAATATTCCAGTGAACTAGTATGTTGAAGTATTATTTCATGCACATTTCGTGTCAATTATATACATGTTGTACCTGTACAGGTTGCCCCGTACAAGGTATTTATGATCTGAGAAGTTGGGAAGCTACTCCTTTGAAAAGTTGATGTTGAGCTCAAGAGGCCTGGTTTCCGTTCTTAGCCCTGGTGTGTATGAGCTTGTTGGTGACCTGGAACAATTCCCTACTTCTCTGGACTTCATGCTTCTTTTCTAGCAAATGAGGGGGGTTGAACTTGGGTGTCTCTTCTAGCTCTTCCTCTTTGAAACAACAGTAATGACTAACACCCACAGTGACGGAGCGCTAACAATGTGCTAGGCACCGCTCGAGGCACTTACGTGCATGGAGTGATTTATCTCACTTTAGCTCCGTGATGTAGGTGATTTGTATTATCATCCCAATCTACAGTTGAGAAAACTGAGGCACAGAGAAGTTAAAAGGCAGAGCTGGAATATGGAGCCATGCCTGTCTGGCTCAAGAAGCCATGCTTGTAACCAATACTGTGGCTGCTGTGCAGCTCTGACTTGGGGTACCACGCTGCTTTTCTGGCTCATTGTGAAGGAGAGATGTCAGACTCTCTTGGTTCAGTGACTACTCAGTGACTTTCCAGGAACCTGGGGCTTTAGTCACTCTTCTTTGAGAAGGTCACTTGGAGTGCACAGACTGGTGTGACATTCATGGCCTTATGTTCGGGTTCCCTCGGGTTCTTCCCGCATTTCTTCTTATCTCATCAAGGACATAGTTTTATAAATACCAGATTCCTTTTGTTAATCTCTTCCAGCAGTTCACTCTCAACACAGCTCTCTGCTATCTCTTCCTTTCCAATATTAGTTTAATATTCTTCATATCCAAGTGCTTTCTAGCTTGACAGATAAGAGAGAAATCATTGTGTGTGTGTATGTGTGTGTATTATCTCTGGCCAATAGTCAGTATTACATTTCCTCTTTTTGGATCATGCCATTCAAAACAAAGCCCAACATACTTTTTGCTGCCTCATGAGTTTTAAGAATTTCTGATAGGAGCGGTGTGGAATCTGCTGGGTTCCCTCTTCTCGAAGCCCTCCTGTCTCCACAATGCCCCCTTGGAACCACATAACCTCCAATCTACAAGGCAGTGAATTTAGCCCCATCTCTGGGATCAACCCTGCCCTCCAGCAATGTAAGGGCCTCTAAGTCAATGCTCAGGTTCAAGTCAAGTCCTGCTATGACAAACCTCATCCTGAGTCCAAGCCCCTTATCTTCTGTCTGTGTTTGGATTCTGACCTTTCATTCCTGAACATGTTTGGGCCTTGATAATTCTCCATAACTGGGAATCTGTTCTGTTCTGCCAGTTGTTTCCCATCCCCACTGCAGGAATTGGAATTCTCCAGTGGCTGTGGCTTTGCAAAGTGTCACTTCCCCAGTGCTTCCTGTATCTCTGAACACCAAATGCTTCTAGAGTTCCCAGTGCTCTGTTTAACACACTTGCCGGGAAATTCCAAGTCTGGGTCCCCTGAAACTTACTCTACCTTTTGAATTAGTCCTTCTGTCTAGGGTGTGTTACATGAAAGGACAGGGACCAAATAGATGTTCTGATTTCCTGGGCGGTGTGGTTTATGCTAAGACATTGTTCAACGTGTGGTATGTGGACCAGCAGTATGAGTAGCACCTGAGAGCTTTTGAAAAATGCAGAAAATTGGGCCCTGCCCCTAACCTGGTGGATGGGAATCTGCAATGTAAAAAGATCTGATCTATGGGTATTGGCTGACCCACTATCAATGGATCAAGTCAATGGAACAACATTTAAACATCTTCTGCTTATAGGATCACTTACTCCATGAAGAACTCCATGACGGGCAGAAAATTCACGTGCCTTATTCGCTGGTGTATTTTCAGTGTCTAGAACAGTGCTTGGGCAGATGGTAAGGGCTCAATAATATTTGTTGAAGAAATGAGCAAAGGAAAGGATGAAGGGAGGAATTTTACCAACTAGGTGGCCTTGGAAAGTTGCTTAGATTCTCTGAGCCTCATCATTTTCTTCATCTGTAAAATAAAGCTTTATCTCTACTTCCAGGTATGAGGATTAGGCTAAAAAGTAGGTACAGAGTTGCTGAGGTCTTGTTCTATGTGATACTGTTTGGAAGATTCTTATTCGATCCATCTACTCATTCATTCATTCATTTAGCAAGAATTAATTGAAGATATGTGCCAGGCACTATTCTAAGTGCTGGTGAGTAGAGAAGTGAGTAAAATGAAGTCCCTGCTCCCAAGAAGTTTACATTGGGAAGAGACAGACATTAATCACCTAAAATTATAATATAGCAGATGGGGATATTTCTCAAGGGAAACAATAAACGGAGTAAAAACTCTCAGTAGAGATAGCCTTTGAGCAGAGACCTGCAGAAAGCAAAGGGATGATCTATGTGGATATCCAGCGAAAAAGTTTTCCAGGCAGATGCACAGCTAGTGCAATGGTCCAAAAGTGGAAACATGTGGTATGTTTAGGGAACATCAAAGAGACTAGTGTGACTGGGGCAGAATGCTAAAATAGCAAGAATGAGAGGGGGACCAAAATCATGTAGGGCTTCGCAGGGCTTTGGCTTTCACTCTGAATGAAACTGAGAGCCATGGAAGAATAGTCAGAGAGGAATTAAATTTTGAGTAAGTTGCTCTAGCTAGTAGGTTGAGTGAGAATAGACTTTAAGAGATTAAGCGCAAAGGGCCGCCTGGGTGGATCAGTCAGTTAAGCATCTGACTCTTGGTTTCTGCTCTGGTCATGATCTCGTGGTTGTGGGATAGAGCCCCACGTTGGGCTCTGCACTCAGTGTGGAGTCTGCCTCAGATTCTTTCTCCCTCTCCCTCTGCCCCTTCCCCGCTAAAATGAATGAATACAATCTTAAAAAAAGAGAGAGATTAAGGGCAGAAAGAAGGAGCCCAGCTGGGAGGCTATTGCAGTAGTCAAATAGGAGATGATGGTGGCCAGGATCAGGGTGGTAGGGACTGAGGTGGGGATACCCAGTCCGATTCTAATATTATTTTAAAGAAAAGTCTGATATGTTTTGCAGGCATCTTGGGGATGGGGTGTGGGAAAAAAAAGGAGTCAAGGATGACTCCAAGGTTTTTTTACTTCAGCAGTTGGAAGGATGGAGCTGCCATCAACAGAGATGGTAAGGATTGAAGGAGAACCAAGTTTGTGGAAGAGGGATCAGAAAATCTCAATGTGTCACGTTAAATGTGACTATTAGATCTCTAAGAGGGAAAGCTGAGTATGGAGTTGGAGAGACTGCATGTTGAGCTGAGGAAAGCTGGAACCTCTGATACAAATTTGGAAATCTTTAATGTATCCAGAGTAGCTAAAGCTATGGTGCCAGATGTGACCACCTAGGGAAAAGTATCAAGAAAATAAATAGACTGAGATCTGAATTCTGGGGCAATTCAATGGTAGAGGTTGGGAATGAGAGGAGAAACCAAGAAAAGACACTGGGTAGGAGCAGCCAGGGGGCAGCTGGTGACAGAATATTGTCCTGCAAGCCATGTGGAGAAGGTGTTTCAAGGGGGAGTGTTTCTGTTTGGGATGCTGATGAAATATCAAGCCGGATGAGGACTAGGAATGGACCATTTGATCTGACGACATGGAGGTCCAATTGTGACCTGAGAAGAGCTACTTCGATGAAGTGAAAGAGGCAGAAGCCTGATTGGAGATGATTCAAAGGAGAAGTGGAGAAAAATTAGAAACAGTGAATATAGACAGCTATTTTGAGGAATTTTGCTATCACATGGAGAAGAGAAATGGGACAGAAGCTGGGGGATCGGTGGTGGGGGGGATGTGGGGTAAATGGAGGACTTGATTTTTGAAATGGTAGACGCTACAGCATGAAAATAGGAAGAAATTATTGATGCCAGAGAGGTGAGAATTTCTGGAGCCATGTGCTTAAGCAGGTGGGAGGAAGTGAGATTAAGGGTGTAAATGGAATTAGTGAAGGAGCCAGGATTTGAGCGAGCTCTCCCTTCCTTCAAAACCTCCTACTCTCCACCACCATGCTACAGGGCTACTTGGAAAATACTCATCAGGCATTGCCTGGAAGTTGGTTCTCCTCTTTTCATGGCATACCCAAGGACCTGCCCTTGGGATTCAGGCCACCATTCCCACTTGCCTTTCATGAGGGATAGAATTAAATTGAGGAAACATGATTTCAGCTTATCTTCTGATTCCTTAAAAGCCCTTCCATCCCCCTATCTGATTTCATTTGTCACTATGGGGAAAAAAATGGGCTCTATAAGAAAGGCCAGTGACTATTCAATCTTATTTGTAATACTGGCCTAATGGGCAGATTGTACCAGTTGTCTCCTTTCTGTTTCTCCTCTCTTATCCTCTACAGAGCTCTAATGTTGCTCTTGATGGTTATTATAGCAATGCAAGGAACCATAGTCATTTCTGCAGGTGCTTTTTTCACCTGCCCAGAAGAATAGGCAAGAATCTTGGCAGATGGGAGGAAGAAGGAGGGTGGGAAGCAGGGAAATGTCAGAACCACCCTGTTGGAATTGTGCTTTTCTGTAGGGTATGAGAATCACCCAGGAAGTCCCCTTAGCAAAAGGCAAGTCATTTTTCCCACAAGGCAGCCAGATACAGATATGCTTACTCTGTGGGCCATTTGGGGTGGCTGGGATGACCCATCCCAGAGATGTGAGCCAATGACAAGAGATGGACATAGAATACGAGCCAGGTTTCCCAGTGAGGTGGCACTATTTGAACATTTTAGTGTGTATTCGAAAGTAAATATATATAGATGTAGTGATTTGAAGGGGCACCCACAACCCAATGTTCATAGCAGTAATGTCCACGATAGCCAAACTGTAGAAGGAGCCAAGATGTCCTTCAACAGGTGAATGGATAAAGAAGATGTGGTTCGTATATACAATGGAATATTACTCACTCATCAGAAAGGATGAATACCTACCATTTGCCTCAATGTTGATGGAACTGGAGGGAATTATGATAAATGAATGAGTCAAGCAGAGAAAGGCAATTATCATATGATTTCAGTCATAAGTGGAGTACAAGAAATAGCACAGAGGCTCATAGGGGAAGGGAGAGGAAATTGAATGGGAACAAATCAGAGAGGGAGACAAACCATGAGAGACTCTTGACTCCAGGAGACAAACGGAGGGCTGTGGAAAGGCAGATGGGTGGGGCATGGGGTAACTGGGTGATGGGCATTAATGAGGCCATGTGATGTGATAAGCACTGGGTGTCACATGCAACTGATGAATCGTTGAACTCTACCTCTGAAACTAATGATGTACTTTATGTTGGCTAATTAAATTTAAATTAAAAAAAGAAAGTATAATTTTCTGGGCCAAGGGAAAAGGAGAAGATAAGGAGAAGGTAAGGGAAGGAGACAGGGTAAGGAAGAGAAAAGAAAAAAGCAAGAAGGAAGGAGCAGTGACAGACATTTGGAGGGATGGCAGAAGAACAGTAAGTGAAAACCCAGGCTGATCCTGCCTGCTGCTAGCTGTTTGGCCCCTTTTAGTCCTGGGTGCTGGCTATAATAAGATAGCCATTTTTGCCCTACCCCTCCAGCTTGCATAAATACACACAGTTCTGTGTGAAACTTACGACTTCGAACATTTACATCGGAGCAAGAAGGAAAACCAGAAGTCATTTCTGGTCTAAATCTAAGTTATTCCTCGTGTCCTCTTCCTAGGTGTGCAGGGTCTTTTGACCAATGTAGTACTCACCATCTGCTCCTAAGAACCACCTTGGCTGGCATCCATTAAAAATGCCATATATTAGAGAGCTCGAATAGTGCAATTGGAGCACAGTATTATGTTATTTATTTCTTAATCAAATCCTCTGCCTTTAGAGGCTGGAAATGAGAATTAGTCAGAGTCTAATTTCTCCAGAGATGTTTTCTTTCCAGGCAAGCCTGGTCTGTCTCCTATAGAAAACAGAATGAAATCTAATCTTCGGATGATGTGTTGAGAAAGGGGGAGAAAAGCAGACAGGGATAGGAGGGGCCCAAAAAATGCAAATGGCCCTAGAGGGCAGATAAATCCTTTTTTTCTTTTTTCCAGAAGCAGCATTTTGGAAAGATACCTTCCATTGATGGTTGACATGACCATCTCAAACAGATGACATGGCTGGGTTAAAATAAGCTCTGGTTATTGCAGTAGACCCAACTGAGGGGGACAAAATCCCACCTAGGGCAAAAGGAAAATAAACACCACCATGAGACAGATCACATTCTTTATATTTTTTGCATCTGTTTTTTTTTCTTCTTTCCTTCTTTTACCTCAAAAGAATTGAGGGGTGCCTGGGTGGCTCAGTCAGTTAAGTGGTCAACTCTTGATTTTGACTCAGGTCATGATCTCAGGGTCCTGAGATTAAGCCCTGCATTGGGCTGGGCTCCGTGCTGGGTGTAGAGCCTGCTTAAGATTCCCTCTTTCCCCCTCTCTCTGCTCCTCCCCACCCTGCTTATGTTTCTCTCTCTCTCCCTCTCTAAAAGATAAATACATAAAAATTAAAAATTAAAATAATTAACTATTAATAGAGGCATGGATTCTGCACTCAGAATTGGAGTTCCTCTGACCTGTGAGGGAAAGAGAACTTTTTGGACCCACTCATCCACTCATCTCTCTCCTTTAGAAACTCAGGACCAAATCCTGTAGGTAAGAATTTTCTATTTGCTTTTTAAAAATTAAACTCTTTACTTGAAGATAACTGTAGGTTCATGTGCAATTTCCCGTTACCCTCTTATTTTTTTGTATGTGAAAAAAAAAAAAACTTCATATGAGATCGACCCTCTTAGCAAATGTTTAAGTATGTAATACAGCATTGTTAATTACAGGCACGATGCTGTACTATATTTACTTTTTAAAGTCCAGTCGCCTGTCACTCTTCACCTGCATGATGAAGTTCATAAATGATCTCCACGACCTCTGAAAACGTAGGAAATGTCACATCAGAGATGACCCATTTGAAGCAGAAAAACAGAAAGATTCTGAGTCTTATGCTGTCTCTGCATCTTATTAGTCACCTGCTGCGATGATAAATTGTACCTTTCCCTACATGGAGTTCCTGCAAATCGTAGTAAGCCAGAGTAAAGGAACCATCAGATATGGAAAGGAAAGGAAAGGAATCTGTAATTGTGCAGGGGACTAACAGTACATCATGATCTCCATGGGTCAGAAAGAACAAATGGAGGGCTGATGAAGAGAATAGATGGAGGAAAACAGCAGGAAGTGGCCCTGAAGTCAAGGCTTTGCCACAACGGGTCGCGCCAACAGGGGGAATGCATGCAGATAAACTAAGAAGCTGAGGATAGAATGCTCATTTTTTGAACTCTTGGTGTATATATGTGGTTAGCATGCTCTGGCATGTCCAATCCCTCGGCAAAATGGGGACTCCTGTGTCTTATTTCTCTGGTCTTTCTGTCTCTGTTTCCTTAGAAACAAATCCATCAATATCCGGAGAACCCCATCCAAGAGGGAACTGCTCTGAAGATATTCAGTCCCCAAGGGTTTTGAAAACAGATGCCAGCTATGCCAAATGAATCCTTGAAAGAGCAAATCATTTCCTGATTTGAAGCAGCAAATAAAAAAAGCATACCCATTTTGAAAGGTAGAAGGTATCACCAAAGGCTCAGATAATTAAAATCTTGTGATCATGAGGCTGAGATCCTGGGCGCAAACTCTGTGTGGCTCATTTGCCTCTCAACTCCCCAGGTCCAAACGGTAGAGACTGTACTCCTCTTCACAAATTAGTCCTCCACACCCAGTCAGTTCTTTTGCAAACACAAGCCACAGGTCATGTGAGACTCTTTGGGCAGGAGGCAGGGTGACGAGGAGGTCAGACTCTGCATTTGGATAGATCTGGCTTGGAAACTCGTCCTTCCATCTATTACCACTGGCACCTTAAGCTAATTACTTATTCTCTCTGTCTCTCTCTCTCCTCTTAAGCCTTGGTTTCCCCGGCCCCCAGGGCTGAGATAATTTAGCACCTAACTACTCAATGAATGACAGTTGTTACTGTTTTTTCATTATCGTTAATAATGTTGTTATTCTCAGGTGTGGATTGAGACACTAAGTGTAAATTTGGAAGCTGATTGCTACTGCCCTGCTTCCCCTCACGAATTCTCAGAAGAGATGCAAATTCACCTGGCCCTGGATACTCTCTAACAGGCTCCATGCGGGGAGGGGAGGAGGGGGGTTTGTTGTTATCAATACTCCTTCGTAATATCAAGTCAAATGAAGTCTATCGTTTTTCTTCAGTCTCGCTCCACCGCTGGAACAATGAAGGACAAAGCTCTTGGGCTCCCCTTGAGTAGCCCAATCGCTTTATCTTCACTGTAACAGGGAGGAGATAGTGCCCTGACTGCTTATCTTACAAAGGGAGAACCAGGTTAGGGTAAGGGACTTGCCTAGAGCTAGAAAGGATGTGGTTACAGCTCTCAGAATCCTCCAGGGGTTCCCAGGCAAGCTTTCCAAAACTGCTTTCAGCATATTGATTTCCGACAGCGTTGCAATTCAGGAAAAGAGCAACTACAAACCGCCAGCTTGCCCACATCTCAAAATCAATCACACATGTACCAGATGCTTGGTTTTCTTTCCTTCTTTCCTTTCTTCTTCCCCTGCAGGAAAGTGTGTGGTTCCTAATAACAGCACGGCTATGTTGTGGCGGGACAGGAGGTCAGTTCCACCTGAGGCTACAGCTGTGAAAGGGCATTCAACAGAAATTGGTCCACTTGACCTACTCAGGGTAGATTTGATTTTTGCCTTGGGATTAAAGCATGAATTTTTTTGGAATTGAAAAGGGGGAAAATCCCTAAAGCAGACAATTATGGAGTCCCTTACTTGCCAGACAGGGTGCTAGCTACTTTCCATATATATTACCACATTGATCCTCACCATTACCCTGCAAGGTAAATACTGCAAATAACATATACCACATAGGAGGTAAAAAAGGCTCTGAGAGGTTAAGTCACTTGCCTGGGGTTGCAAAAGCTCACTGTTGCCAAGGAATTGAATCCATGTGTATCTGATTTCAGGGCCAGTTTGTTCATTTACTTTGTTACTCCAATATTGATACATAAAACAATGTTGATACTTTCATCTTAATTTTGGCACTGGGTCTTAAAATATTTCCTGCAATACTCAACTTTTGCCCAAAAAAGGAATGTGCTTTTATGGTTCTAATGCTGGAAAGATGTTTTCTGTAAAATCTCAGCTATAAAATACCTGTTTGCACATTTTACCTGGCACATAGTGTCCCTTAATACGTATTTATTAAAAAAACAAACAAACAGTAACGAAGGATATGAGGAAATACAGCCAGGAGAAATGAGCCTCCCTCAGGAAGGTGCTGGGGCTGCCATTTCCACACACCTGTGACTAACTTAGCCTGCAATGAATGGCTTTATGCCTCTATTTAATGAAGCAATTCCTTCATTACCGCATCATGGTATAGACAAGAAAAGGGGTATCCAGGATTCCAGACTGCTGCCCGACTGTGTAACACCAGTTCTCCCACATTAACACTCCCCCATTATTTTCAGGGAATATTGATGCCAGAAGGGAATTTAGAGGCAGTGACTGAAGTCCTTTCGGATTCCGAAAGACAGAGCTGAGACCCAAGAAAGGGAGCAATTGGCCCAAGCTAGTCAAATCCAACCCAGGTGTCCTGACTGCCAGTCCCCTGTGCTTTCAACATAATACCGGGTTGTGTCAAGGGCGGAGGAAGCAGCCCAGGTCCTGAAGAGGGTCCTCCTTTGCCCAGTATGCCACAGCAAATTTTTGGCTCTGCCTGAGCCTGGGACATTTAACTACGGACCTTTTTTGGAACTCCTGGACAAAAGACAACCACCTGACTGCTTCATGATTTAAATAGCCAAATAATGCCAAATTGAATTTCCGATGACAGAGTAAGTGGTAGCTTTGGGACCACAAGCCAAGAAAACATTTTTCCACTGATGGTTAATGAATGGAATTAAGGGCAGGTTTACATTTGGAAGCTTGAGGACCAAATTTTCGTCTTGCACTTTTTCTTCAACTTGGCTCAGGATTTTCAGATTATAAATAAAAGCGTTAATAATGTCAGTTTCTGTTCAAAGTTAGTTTACCCCAAACCAAAGACCATTTTTTGGGATATGTGTATGTGTCCTGTCACTGAGTTTTTCTTTTCTTAGTAGGGATGTGACGACACATGTCCTTCTAAGTGGCTTCCCTTGTGAAAGCATGACTTTTCCATTACTTAAGATATAAGGATGATAATCTTTTGGATTCTATATCAGCAAGATTACAAAGAGCCTCATCTGTGTAATCTTCTTTATCTCAGTCATATTCTTGTAAAATAGAGAGAGGTTGGGATTTGTACCTTTCTGCCAACTATGAGGACAGCAAGTCAGGGCAGCAGTTCAAGGACCCAAGGCAAATAGAGATTTCCCTCGTAAATGTCTCTTAAAAAGGGTAACTTCTCAGTTTTCAGAGCTTTTCTGGTGTCTGCTCTTTTAAAAATATAATCAGCCTAAACTACACTTTATGCCAAAGAGGTGGGGTGACAAGTTCTGCTTCCCTTTACCACCCTCTGGACATTTCTCCCCATACATGAGTTTTGCCCGGTGTCGAACTACCCCTGAATTCTTGCCCTCCCTTGTCTGGGCAGCTCACTCGATACTGTGTTAGATTAGCTCTTGTGGCGGTGATTTCTGTTTGCTTTCCTTGTATTTATTTATACCTCCCACAAGAACTGCTATCTAACCTTCACTGTTTCGGAGTCACGTCCCCTGAGCTGGATTTTAAGCTCCTTGAAGGCAGAAATTGCCCACACATCTAGCATATCCCTATGCACAGAACAGAGGTTCAGTAAATATGGATGGAATGAATGCTGGTGTTGAATGAGTTGGCAGGGGGGAGAAGCTGTAAGCAGATAGTGAAGACAATGGCTTCTCTCTTCATTTTCCCCCATACACATGCATTTTATTTTTACTGATAATACTTCATATAATATCAGGATTGTGCATTGTTTTTTGCTGGTGGGTGGTCATGCATGCGTTTGACTTTCAGGTTAGACTGTGGGTAGAGGGACACGAGTGGACTGGAAGAATAAAAAGGTCAGGGGGAGAAAAGATCAGATGGCCAAGTCAAAGAGAAAGAGCTTTCTCTAGAAAGACTAGACTCTTGTCTAGTCCTCGTTTTGTTACTAATTTGTGTGATCTTGGGCAACTCACTTCACCTTTCTGAGCCTCCATTTGTCCACGGTACCCAGGATATTATAATTTCTGCCATGGGAGGTCAGCTGAGCTCACACCTGGGAAGGTCCTTTGGACAAAAGAATTTAGGGTATTGTACCAGCAGGCCGAGGCTGGGGCCGGGTGGATCAGCTTTCAACTTTAGATTCAAACTGGATTTGGATGAAAAGGCTAGAAGGCTGAGTTCTGAGAATCATAGACTATCAGAGCCGGCAGATGTCTTAGAAACCATTCTAGTTCAACCTCCTCATTTTACCCGAGTACGCTGAAGCCGGGAGAGCTGATTTTCCCCCATGGTCTCCCCGAAGGGAGCTGGATTCCAGGTTGTCTTTTCACCGTGTCCTGCAAATCTCCACTTAGAAAGCAAAGTTCATTTGCTCTTGTCACTGGAGACAAGAAGCCCCTGGCCTGTGTCCCAGCAAGGAAACGATCGGGACATTTGTCTGAGTCTTTTTGGGTTTCTAAAATTTGACCCACCATTTCGGTTCATTTATTGCTCCCCTTTTACCCAGGGGGGCGACAATCTCCTAGCCTCTGTCTCAGTGCCTCCTGTATTTGCCGCTCTGCTAGGTGCGGTGGGGGGAGGGGACCAGAAAAGATTAAGACCCATCCCCTGCTGTCAGAGATCTGAGTGTGGGAGACAGGACTAACAATGCGAGAACAATGGGAGACAGTCTGTGATTCAGGATAAAATGAGTAGTGCAGGCAGTATCTGGTATAGAAGTTCAGAGGAGGGAGAAAGCTCTGGGAGCTGGGGCTGGGGACTAGGGAGCCAGCAGTGTCACAGGGGACCTGAAGGTTGGGTAGGACTGATATGTAGATGTGGGGGAGGGCACTAAACTCGAGGGTGTAGGCCCCCATGTGGACCAGTGCACTCGGATGCAGAACTGGGTAAAGATGATGGGTAGCATTCATTTACTTTCTCTGCAGAGGATACTACAGAGGGTTCCACAAAATTCAAGTCATTTACAAGTGCATCACCCTAGGAATTGGAGGATAACCGATAGCCCTTCAGTGAATGGAAATTGAGGCACAAAGTGGTTCCATAAGTGGCCTAGGGTGACGGGGCCAGTAAAGGCAATAACAGCCCGGGGCCTAAAACCACTGGACTCTCCTACCTGTGAAAAAGAGGAATTCGGGACTCAGGTGTGGAAGTTGGCCGGGCTACAGTTATGAAAGAGGGTCATTTTGCAAACACAGGGCCCCTCTAGGCCACATTGCCAACTGAGGTTCAGCATGAAAACCAGAGCAATTAATGAAGCCATTTACCAAATTTTATAACCTCATTCTCACTTCCTTGGAAATAGGAACTTGAAGTCTCTGCCAGGAGCCCCACAACTTGATCCTTAATGGTCCTTGGTTATGATGCGGAGGCTTTAACAAAGCACCTAAGGAGAATGGAGTGGCCCTAGAATTAATTCCTGTTTGTTGCTGTTCTTTATTAATTAGCACTCGAAGAGCCTCAGGCCTGTGGTGGAGACCATACAAAGCTTGGAATTAGATAAAGCTATTCTGCTCTGAAGCTCTTTTTGTTGGGAAAACCAGCCTTGGAAAGGATGGAAGGACAATGGCCTGATAATACAGTAGATTGTGTTTTATGTTTTGAGTCTGGCTTGCAGCCAACACCAGAGAGTGTTTTCTAGGCAAAGTGCCTAACTGTTTTTTTGGATATTCTCCTAACTCACTGTGAGTCTTCAATATTAAACCAACATGAGGTAGGTGCTGAGGTCCCTGTCCTGCTTCCTTGTCCCAAGAAGAGCAAAGTCTGAGGATAGAAAGCAAGGCAGAGGGGGACGCTGTTCCAATCAGAGGATCTTATCCCATTCCTGGGTCCCTCCAATACCCACATGGTCCTGGCTGGGCTTCAGGGGCAGGGCACTCAGCCCCATGCGGGGTGGGAAGCAGCAGCTCCCTTGCAGGGACAGGGGAGGGAAAAAGGTCAGGGGATCTTCTTTTGAGGCAGCAAGTCTACCACGGAGGGCATGGCAGGAGCAAAAGGGAGCAGGAGGGCCCCAAGAGGGAGTGGCTGTGGCCCGAGGTAAAGAGAGAAAAATGATGGAGCAGACTCTAGGAGGTGGAAGAGCCCAGAGAAGAGGGCAAAAAGGCCTTCATCTTCAGGCTCTGAAGTGGGGAGTGGGACTAAAGTGGGAACTGTGGCTAAAAAAGGGAAGGGAAGGGGACATCGTGGTCCCGCAGGAGTCTAGTTTCAGGGCGGAAAGGAGGAGACGCGCCAAGGAGAAGGTCATACCCAGCAAACACCCCGCGAAGCCAAGCCGGCACTGCCGCTCGGCGCTAGACAGGCTTATTCATTCCCCAAGAGCCTGGGGAGGGCTTGCTGAGCGCCTACTATGTGCTCGGCGGACGAAGACGCGCCGGGGGGAACCGGGACACGGCAGCTGGAGTCGGCCAAAAAGGCTTCAGGGAAGGGGCGAACTGTGTAGACGGCGGTGAAGGAAGGTGGAGGTGCACGCGTGCAGGCTGGAGGAACGAAGAACGCGAGGCAGGCTCGGGAGGAGGGGAAGGAGGCGGGGACTGAGGCCTGAGGAGGGAGGAGGAAGAAGGCCAGGCGGAGGGACAGCGTGGAGGGAGGGTGGGAGGTGTGAACGGTGGAAGCGGTGGGGCGGGTGGAGCGCGGGAGGTCGCGGCGGGGAGGCGGCGAGGCGGGGCATTCGCAGCCCGAGGGCGTTGTGGGGGGGTCGCGAGGCTGCGCGGGACTCCGGGGTGGGGGGTTGGTGGGAGGGGGAGGAGTGGGGAGCAGAGAGGGAGGGGAAGAAGGAGGAAGCAAGCGCGGCCGCTGCAGGGGGAGGAAGACCGGGAGGAGGAGCCGCGCGCGGTGGCGGCGGCGGCGGCAACTGCGGCCGCCGGGGGAGCCGAGCGCCCGGGCACGGGGAGCGCGGGGAGCCGAGCGGCCGCCGAGCCGGGGCCGCGGGCCGAGCTGCGGGTGAGTGGAGCCCCGAGGGGCGCGGCGGCCGGTTCCCGGGGCCGGGCGGGAGCCGCGGGCAGATGCGGCGCCGGGGCGGAGGGAGGGGGCCGGCCGAAGCCCAGCCCCCCAGCTGGCCCGGCCTCCCGCCTCCCCCTCCACTCCCCGCTGCTTCCTCCCGCCGCAGCTTGCGCCAGGGGGGCAGGTCCCGGGCGGGCCGCGGGCGGTGGGGGGGGAGGTGCTGCCCGAGGGCGGGCATCTGGGGCTGGGGGTGGAGCTGGGGGCTCGGGGGTGGACCCGGGGGCGGGAGGCCGGCCCGGGACGGCGCTAAATTGGCCGGAGGGGCCCGTCGGCGGCGAAGTTGCTAGCTGGGGGCAGAGACGGCCACGCGGTTGCAGGAGTAAGCGATCCCCCTGTGGCGAGTGCGTGAGACGAGGAGTCCGGCGTCCCTGCCATCCCCGTCGCCCTCCCCGCCTGACTGGCTCCGCTAGCTCCTCTCCTGGCCTCCGCGTGTCCCCTTGCTCTCACCCGCGCTGCTCCCCTGTTGGCTCCCGCTGCGCTGCCGGGTCCCCTTGGCCCTCGCCCTGACCCTTCCGGCCTCCGGCTTCCCCTGACCCCCGCCTGCTTCGCCACTGCCCCTGTTCCCCTTTTCTGCCCTCGCTAGTTACCCCGCCCCGCTTCGTAATTCCCGATGCAATTGCCTCTTTGAGACCTTTTTTTTTTTTTTCCTCTCCTTCCTTTTAGATTGGCCAACGGCTCCTTTCAACCCTGCCTCGTTGGTGGCCACTGGAGAAGCGCGGGGGGCTCCCCAGGCAGCCGTGGGGACAAGTTAGAGCCAGCACTTGACCCCGGGCCCCGCGTGTAGCTTCCCTCCCCCCTGCCCTAGGTGCCCCGCTGTCCGGAGGGGGGTGGCGCAGGTGCGGGGGTGTGCCCTCCGTACATGTCCCAGCACCCGGGCAACCCTTGGGGCTTGTGTTCCATCTCGCTCTCGCTTCCGGCACGGTGGTCAAGGGGAACCACTTGGCATCATGTCCCGGTATAGCTACCAAAGTCTCCTGGACTGGCTCTATGGGGGCGTGGACCCCAGCTTTGCTGGCAATGGGGGCCCCGACTGTGCTGCCTTCCTCTCTTGGCAGCAGCGGCTGCTGGAAAGTGTGGTGGTCCTGACCCTGGCCCTGTTGGAGATCCTGGTGGCCCTGCGGCACATCCTGAGGCAGACGAAGGAGGACGGTAGGGGTGGCCGTGGCAGCCAGCCAGATAAGGTGACCCAGCGGCCAGAGGAAGGCAAGGAGAGCCTGAGCAAGAATCTGCTCTTAGTAGCCCTGTGCCTGACCTTCGGGGTGGAGGTGGGCTTTAAGTTCGCCACCAAGACCGTCATCTACCTGCTCAACCCTTGTCACCTGGTCACCATGATGCATGTGAGTCTGTTGACTTTTTCACCCCGGCCGCCGTAGCTATAAGAGTCATTTTGTGTGCTCAGGACACTCGGAAGTGTAGGGCACTTCATCCTGCGGGAAGTGGGACCCTTAAAAATGTTTTCCAAGAGTGGCTGGTTTTGTGCAGATTCCAGATTTGGCTTCCTCTAACCTTTGCACCATGTGTCAGCCCTGCAGTGGAGGTGAGGAACATAGTGATAGAGCCCTAGGAACCCACTGGCATGCTGGTAGTCTGTCAACCCCCCCCCCCAGCCCTGTCCTGGCCTTTCACAATCTGGAAGTGCAGCCCCAGCCAGGTGCCCTTTCTGGGTCACATCTGGGGACCACAGCCAGCCCCCATCTCCTCTGCTGCAGTTAATTTCCCAGAGGCCTGATGACACTCTTTCCTGGAGGTGGTCATGTAAGGTTTCTTGTCTCCACTGTGGTACTTTGGGAGAAATACTTTAATGGGTTTCCCTTAATGACTCTTTCATTTGGGAGTTTTAGCTCTTAGGGCAAGGTCTGCCTTTGAACTCTGAGCCCCTACTAAGTGCGCTCTGAAACAGGCTGACTCCTGAACTTTGGGCTGGTGGTCTCTGTCTATGGTGAGAGGGTGTTTATTTTTTGCAGACCTCTCCATCTTTTTGCTCGTACTCTATTTCCTGTGGTCATGGTCCGGGGTGCTCAGAGAGCTGTTTTCTTTACCTCTCATTAGCGGTACTATGAGAAACAAATGGGATTGAAAAGGGAAGTTGCCAGATACATAAAAATAATCTGGGTGAGCACCAAGAGTGAGACTGTCTTTCTGTACTCAGCCTGTGTGGAGAGATGTTCTAAAACTATAAAATCATGGAGGAGAAGGAAGAGGAGAAAAGGAAAAAAAAAATCTTTTTTAGATTTCAGGCTGTGAGAAACCTGGTGTGTTTTATTCAGGGACGGTGTGGAACCTGTCATTAGCATCTTTATTGCTTTTTATATTTGTAGAAGTTTATTCTCAGGAGACTTGTGACAACCCTGTGTGGGGCACGAGGTTGAGATTATTATGTTGGTTTTACAGACCTGGTGGGGCCCAGGGACCAGAGGTCACTCACCTGCAGCCAAAAGATGAATTAGCATCAGAGTTGGAAAGCTAACCCACGCTCTTTGGGGTTGCAGGCTGTCAGTAGAATGAAAGGGCTGGGGGGCGGGCGCGGGAGGCTGAGGCTGATCTGATGGCACTGCCTACTTGTGGCTCCGATGCTTGCTGGGTCTGTGTTCCAGGTACTCTTGATTGCAGGTTCCTGGCCTCAGTTTCCCAATCTGTAAAATGTACTCAGTGGCCTAGTGGCCCTTTTGGTCTTTGCAGATGTGGCAGGGAGGTGCGGATAGCTGTGGAATAAAGAGGCTGTTATTGGTGGGGTGGCTGTCAGCACCGGGCAGGGCTGGAGGGCAGCATTTTTTTTTTTTAAGAGAGGGTTTCTGGGGATGTGATGCCATTCACAGGAAGCCCATGGCTCTCCCAGCTAGACCTTCTGGGTAAATTTGAGCCAGTCCTCTTTCTTTCTTTTGTATGAATGGGCTTTTTGTTAATGAGAGGAAACAACACATCTCAGCTGCTGCTACGTGAGGCTCTTGGGACAGGAGTGCTTTTTTTGGATGGCAGGTGGTGAGGGTCAGAGGGTGCCTCTTCTACAAAGGGGTCTTGAGGCCTCTGGCAGCCGCATATCTAGAAGGTCAACAAAGGACTAAATTCAGCCTGACTGGGGCTGCTGCTGGTGGGATGACATCAAACCTGGCAGCACCAGGCTTTTCAGTGGAAAGGTTTTTAGAAGCTTTCACAAGCCTCTGGAGACTTGGTGCTGGCATTAATTAGTTGTGCAACTTTGAGGAAAAGTCTGCTTGCTGGGCCTCAGTTTGCCCATCTGCAAAATGAGACAGAGCTGCATTCACAGGTCGGGGCAGTCAGCGTTCTCTGATTCTTTTCTCCTTAAGCAGTGGTCAGGGAAGCAACAGAGAGGCCCTCTGGAAATGCTGCTGGCCTCCGTGTGTGGGAAAAGGAAACTTGTTTCTTCTTTGCTGAGGTCAGGGAGCCCTGTTCATCTTCTGTTTCCTGTATCTCCCCGGTAAAGTCAACCTGACCAGACCACCCTTGGATGCACGTGTAGATGATGATGGCATGTAGGGCTGGCAGAGGAGTGGACACTTGGGTGGGGGGGGGGTGGCACTCTAGGGACTGCTTCCTGTCACCTGTACTCTTTCTTTTGTCCTGTGCTTCGCTTCAACTCTGAAGGCCTAGGGTGGAAGCAGAGAACAGAGCCAGGCTAAAGAATTCTTGATCCCAAACAGGATTATTCTCCTTTACTCTTTTCTCCTGTCACACTGCTTTGTGTCATTTAAATAGTCTCCTCAGGCCTGCTGTGGGCTGCAGCCTTCGGTCAGCCCCACAGCCCATACCCTACCTATAGCTCTTCCTGGGAAGCAGGGAAGCTGGGATTTTTGAAAGTTGGTATGAGTCCTGAAGACAAATGAACAGCAGATGGTTGGATGGTTGGAAACCGTTTTCTGACTTGATTGCAGCGAGGACTAAGGATAGCTCGTCTGGTTAATCATACCTCACACTTCCCTGACACTTTAGTGTTTATGAGGCCCTTCCACTGACATGATCTTGTGCAGGGCCGCGCTAGGTTAGCTGGGGCCTGGAAAGAGAGACGTTGAAATGTTTCCTTTGGCTGTGTATATTCCAGAGGGGCGATGTTGAGTACAGAGAAATGTTTTGGCAAGTGAACTTGCTGAATTAGGCTACACGATGGCAGGACATTCTGTGGAGTTCAGAGGTCCTGAAAAGGCAAGGGAGACCTTGGCTGAAATGAAAGGGACAGTTGAGCAGAAACATTTCTGATGTATTTCTCGCCACAGGATGACTCCATTTGGGCTTTGTAGAAAGGCCTTGTTCCTCAGAGTCTATGTCCGTTTCTAGCAAGGACGGTACTGCTTTAGGCCAGGAAGTGGGAGACTTGGAGGGAAATTGGTTCGTCTCCCCATCTCTCATTTTTTCAGTCCGTAAAGTATTTATTCCCAAGGCCTTTTTAAACAGCCCCTCATCATGGCCATGCTGCTCTTGGGTGACTGCCAGCCTCAGAAGCAGAAGGAAGGGCCATTCTTGCGGCCGAGTTCTGGTCTTGATTGATATTCCTGCTGTACGGTTTGGTTTTGGTCTCATCTGCTTTTTCAAAGGCCCCAGGACTGTGGATGACAGCGCTTTGTGTCGTCTGAGTGCCAGCATCTCCCCTGTCAGTGTAAGCCAGGACGTGTGAGGGTTCCCAGGAGCGCCAGGCCCCACACTCCGTGGTTGGGCCCCTCGGTGAATATCTGTGGTGTTTACCAATCACACTGTTTACCAATCACACCAGTACATATTTCTTCAGGCCTCGCTACTTCCCTCGTGTGTGTTACTTTGGGCAGGTGGGAGTGATAGGGAATGAATTTACTCAGGGATTATGCTAATTGCCCCAAATACCCCAGCAAGTTAGTAGCAGAGGTGGCTTTAGGACTGGGCTGCTATGGTGGGAATGGAGGCCTCAGCAGAAAAAGATTCTCAGAGCTACTCAAGTCCCAAAGTCTACAACTTCTCAGTGGGAGTGTTAAAACGCTAGACATTTGACTGCTTGTATCTTGGAAAGGCTGGGGTTCTTCAACTCGTGACCCTTTATCAATCTTGGGTCCAGTCATCACATCTCTGTCTTAGGGACAGAACAGAAAGATGCCACTAACGGGATCTTCTATGTTTTCATACAATTTTTTTTTTAGATTTGCCTTTGCTCTGGGGGTCCTATCTTCTTTACACTCTATTCCAAGTCTAATTTCCACCAAATGTGGCTGGCGTGCTTTTGCTTCACTGTTTGATTATCCTACTTCCTCCTTCCTTGCTGAAAGTGGAAGAACGGCACAGATTCAAAATGGTGCTGAGCTTTTTGTGATACCTTTTGGAGTGTTCCATTCGCCCCATCTTGGATTTGTTCTAGAGAAGGACCTGATGGATTTGAGAATGGGGCTTTTTGTGACCCCCACCCACCCCCGACTCCTTGACTTGAGAGACCAGCCACACCTCCTTATCCCCATCTGTTGTCTGGAGCGCGGATAACAGCTTCTGCTTGGAATTGACGTTGGTGGGTAAATGGGTACAATGAGGGATCCAGCCATCTGCTGACAGCTTATCAGATGGACTGCGTCCTGTGTCATGAGTCTAGGGGGACACAAGAAGATGATGTTTATGTGGGCCTCAGCAGTGAGGCATGACATTCCTTTTTAGTTTGTTTTATTTCTCCCCCAAGGAAATGCGCAGAGAATTTTTCCACCTTCCATTGTTACGGTCTTTTGGGGGTGTCCATTTTAAGGAGAAGTGGTATGGATTGGTGGATCAAACACCCCACAGATGGCCCTGGGATTGACCCTTATGATACGAGTTTGGCTCATGGCTTGCTATGGGAACCTGAGCAAATTATCTCATCTTTTCCTGTCTCCGCCTTCTCGGTGAAACCGGCTGTGTGGAAGGGGAGAGCATTTTAAGCCTCTGAGTGACTGTGGTCACTTAAACAGAGAAGCTGGGCAGAGCTGATCAGAGCTGGCAGATGAGATGTGTGTATGTATATATATATATTTTTTTAAATCTCAAACTCAGAAACTGACAAACCTCAACTCCTTTGCATCTTTGTTAGCTCTTGGAATTCATTCCTCTAAGCATTTCTGGTGCTTTTTTCCGGTTCCCAGCCCACGCCTGCGTACCCTCCTAAGGTACAGCCTCTGAAACTGGGCACTGCGCCCCCATCAGTCCATCCCCAGCACCTGCTGATACAGCCCAGTGTGGCACCTGTTTTAAGTACCAGTATGTTGCTGGCTCGTGCCCACGGGGTGCTGACCCGGCCCCGAGTCCAGTTATTCCAGTCATTCTGGTAACACCTTCTGTCTCCCTTTGTCAACCCTCCGCACATTCCTCAGACTCTTTGGCTGGTTGATATACACCTTTGTATACTTTTAGGTAATTTTGTGTTTGGCTTGTTTTTGCATGTTTGTTCAGTCTCCACCATTAGTGCAAACAGATTTTTCTTTAATGGAAAGGAGTAGTATTTTTTTTACACCCTTTGTAACTCCCTGCAGAGGTTAATACAATACTGTATGTGTACATTATTAGTTGTTTAATGTGTACCAGGATAATGCTGACTGACTGACTGACTGACAGATCTGTCTTTTTTTTTTACCTTTTTTTTGTTTTTTTTTGTTGTTGTTGTTTCCCTCTGGTGGTCCTATGTTCCCTTGAGGTCTGACGGGCAGGGCTCCTGTGTCTCTTGTGCCCATTAGGAGAATCTTCTGTCTGGTTTTTGAAATAGCCAGAGGAGAGAGGTGGTTTCAGCTCTGGCTCACACAAATTTTTTGTTGAATTTCCATCACAAAGAGCCAGTTATGAGACCTACAGCCTGCTCTCTGCCCAAAGTATCTGCTCGCTTTCATCCTAGTGAAGAAATTATGCTGTTGGATCTTGATCTTAATCCCTTGGCAGACATCTGGACGGGCCTACTTTCCTCTTTTCCTTCCTTAATATCCTATAAATTAAAGAAATGTTATTAGGCTAGTGACTCACTTTCCATCTCTTTCTGGATTTTTCTGTGGGTAGCTCATTGTCATCCTGCCTCTTTGAAGTACCCTTTAGAGGAAGAGCCAGGTTTGTCAACTTCTCCTGGTCTTTCAGATCTTTTTTTTTTTTTTTTGATACTTCCATTTTTTTCAGCTTTATTGAGGTATTATTGACAAAGAAAGTTGTAAGGTACTTAAAGCATACAACGTGATGATTTGATGTACACACATTGTAAAAGGGCTCCCTGTCGTTGAATTAATGCATTCACAGTCTTATGTATCTTTTGTTAAATTAAGAATATCTTGTCCTAGGTGCTTCCTCTTCTGCCAGTAACTGGCAGAGTGGACATGAAGAGACTGTGTGTGGGGAGAGAAGTGATTCTGGAGCTTTCTTTGTGAAAGATGCCCTTGGAAACATGTTATAATACAGATGCCTGGCTCTCTACGCCACTGCTGACTCTGAGTAGGTGGAGGATGAGGAAGGGAATCTGCATTTATTACAAGCTCCCTAGTAATTCTGATGCTGGTGAGCCTTAGACCCTATGTTGAGAAGCATTATCTAGTAGCTAAAGTATTGGGTGGCAAGTTGGTTTGGAAACTCCTCCTGACTGGCGTGAATCTGGGTGTCCTATGGGCTGGGCATTTAGCCTCCTGGCAGAGCCTCAGTGTATATTATGTAGGCGTTAAATAACGTGGCTGCAATTAGAAGTGGAGGCCCCCCAGTTATTGTGAGGTAGATTTTAAGGTAGCTTTGGCATTCCAGTGGCTTGTTTGGTGAGTGGGAGTTCTGTCACTGAAGTATTTCAGCCAGGCCACTATCACCTTCCAGTCCTTCTACATTCCCTCCCTCCCTTGCAGTCTCTAAAGTCGTTGGCAACCCAGGGGAGGAGATATCGACAAATAGTTGTTGCATGCTAACTCTCTGTTTGCAGGACGCCTGTTTGATTGATTAATTGATTGATTGATTTTAAGGAGGGGGAGAGGAAGGGAAGGGCAGAGAAAAAAATCTTAAATCCCAGGCAGGCTCCAAACCCAGTGTGGAGCCCTACGCAGGGCTCCATCTCATTACCCTGAGATCATGATCTGAGCCAAAATCAAGTCAGTCGCTTAACCAATTGACTGAGCCACCCAGGCGCTCCAGGACACTTGTTTTAAAGGCTCACGGGAATTTATTCATTCTTGCACCCATTCAGCACCTATTTTTCAAATGCCTGTTTTATGTGATACACTGTGCCAGCTGCTGGAGACTCAAAGATAAATAAGAAACATTCTTTCCCTCTTGTTGTTCAGTTTAGATGAGACAGGAAGGAGAGCAACTAAGTAACAATATTATAGGTACAGTAACAGATTTGAACAAAACACAGAGCACAGAGGGTCTGGGTGTTTTGTTTGTTTGTTTGCTTTTACCTACTGTAATTAAGGAAGGCCTTCTAGAAGAGGTCATGACGTTTGAGCTGGCTCATGAAGGAGATAGGTGTACAAGAGCAGGGACTTGTTTGTTTGTTTTCTATTCTAGGGCCTCTAATAGGCCCTGGCTCATAGTAGGTGCTCAGTAAACACATGGGAATGAATGGGTAGGTGTTTGTTGGGTGTCGCAGGAAGGAAGGGAGTTGCAGGCATAGGAACCAATATATATGCAAAGCACAAGAAAGCATCTCGACTGTAACCCGGAGTCATTTGCACGTGATTATCAGGGTGCATATCGCATCTTATTTCTCCCTTGGCGAACCGAATAAAACTCCAGAACTGCTCTGTCATTTCTGCGCCTTTGATAAGACAACAGCAGTTGCTCATCAGTGCTCAGGCGGGAGCTCTTGTGAGCTGGAGCGTTTAGTTCCTTGTACTGTCCCAAGGAGGGCCTGCCCTGTCAAGGACAGACACAAAGAACATTGATGAGAGTGAGCAGGCATTAAATACAGGAAATGAGCTAGCAGGCATCCCACCTGTGACCAGAAGATAATTTTTAGCAGCTCCTGGGATGGTTGCTAGCCCCCACTAAGATCCACAGCAGAACTGAACTCATGCAATGTGATGCTACCGTGCTGCCTTTCCTTTTCCTATTCCTTCTGCCCTGCTTCTCTTTTCTAGCCCTGTTCTCTCTTCTAGCCCTGCCCATCCAAGCTTGCCGCCTTCCAGAATAATCCAGGTTGTACAACAATCCCTTCTGCAGTCCAAAAATGCCTGTTCCATCAGAGGAGGTGATGTTCACAAGGGAGTGAAGAAGAAAACATTTCCATTGAAGAGGTTCATACTGAAGCATGAATGGCTCATAGACCCAATCGGGAGTGGGGGAGAGGATTTTTTTTTATTAAAGATTTTATTTTTTTTTATTAGAGAGAGCAAGCGTGTGAGTGGGGTGAGGGGGGTGGGCAGAAGAAGGGGAAGCAGGCTCCCAGCTGAGGAAGGAGCCCCATGTGTGGCTTGATTCCAGGACTGGGAGATCATGACCTGAGCCCAAGGCAGATGCTTCACTGATTGAGCCACCCAGGTGCCCTGGGAGACGATTTTTCAAAAGGGCCTCACTACCCAACCTGATCTTAAATTGGTGGGGTATGTCCCAGTGTTTACGAGCAGGTGGCCTTTCCCATGTTCCTTGCCCAGTTTTTGACCCCCTCCCCCAAGAACAGAGATTGTCTTGCCACCCTACTGGCTGACCCCCCAGGGGAAGTCTCCCTGCTTGGATGTAGCAGTTCAGTCTGAAGGCTTTGGGGAGGGGGGACTTCTCCTCTCCTGGGTCTCAGCCCCCTCTGTTTACTTAGCTGCTTCTCAGGGAAAGGGCTGCCAGCTGAACAGGACATGGCTTACCCATCCATCAGCACACAGTATGTCAGGGAACCTGGACCTGTTGCCAGCTTGAGATCCTCAAGTGGAGGGTTTGGGGCATCTCTCAGTTGGCCGTGCTTCCTTTCTAGTAGCTGCTGGAGGAAATGCTGGAAGGAAGAAGGTAGGATGAGTTTTGTCCTGGGCCTGGAGGTTCTCAGGGCCGGGAATGGAAAGCAGGAGCCAGGAGGTTGGAGAGCTCTGCCCTGTGGGCAGGTGTTTAGGAGGGTAGAAGAGGGAGAGGCAAAATCCTCTGGAGGAGAGTGCAGGAAGCACAAGCCCATTCTAATTCCATCCCGATGCCTTCCGTCTCCCCGTCTCTATCACATATCCGTGGTGGTATAAACTCAGGGTGTATTTTGCCTGTGTGTTGAATCGCCTTTGCCAATCGACCAGCTGTGTTTGCAGAAAGACTCTGACTGCCTGTGCTCTGGCTGTTGCTGGCAAAGAGACATTTCATTCAGGTGCTGATTAAATAAGGCGCAGAGCCAGATTGCACAGTAAGGCCCTTAACTATGGCTCTGGGAGCCCTGGGTAAACACTTATTAGATGTTCTGGGCAGAGCAGTAGCCGAGGCTGCTGGATGTGAGGGGCTTTCTTCAGAAGTCAGGTTGAGATGAAGATGGGGGTGAGGAGAGGCTTCTGGAAAGGGTCTTGCTCCTCTTGTCCTAGCTGAATCCTATTCGAATCGACATGGAAGGGCTAGACAGGCTTCCTCATTGGCCTTTACTTGCCAGATTCTCACTGGGCCACTGTAAGGAGCCTGAGTAAGTAGGGCAGCAGAAATGCCTCCTTTTCCTAATGTGAGTTCAGCTGAGTGGCTTGAGCCTTTGGACCATATTCCCCAGGTTTGCATTTGAGCCGCCTCACCACGTGATGTTAGACATATTACTTGATGGCATTGAACCGTGATCTTAGACATATTACTTGACCACGTTGAACCTCAGTTTCTCTCATCGGTAAAATGGGAATAGTAGTATCTCCCTCCTAGGGTTGTTGTGAGGATTTACTGAAATACATTCAGTATTTAGGGGGCATTATGGCTCACTGTGAGCATGCAGTAAATGCCAGCAGTTTCTCATAGTAGCACTATTACTTCGATGTGTTTCAAGGCAGCAGTGGTGTTCTGGGTGAGAGCCTAGAGTCTAGGGTGGTAAAGGCCCAGGTTCAAATCTTATTGCCAGCTGTCTAGCCCTGGGCAAGTTACTTAACCTCTCTGAGCCTCTGTTGCCACAGGTGTGATGTGGACTAATAACCATACTTACCTACCCTGACGGGCTGTTGTGAAGAAGATATGGGAGAAAAGGTGAAAACACTCCTAAAGTACTTAAGATAGTATCTGGCACATAGTAAACATTTAGTCAGTTTCAGCTGTGATGAAGAGGATGCCAGCAAGGACCATCATCATTATCATTATGGCTGCTGCTCCTGGGAGCTTGGGTGCCTGATGTTGGGATGAGACGAGAAGGGTTAGGTCCAGGAAGGCAGCTGTAAGGGAAGCTCATTTAAGAAAAGCTCTCCTGGCATCTTCGTTTCACATCATGGACAAAAATGCTGGTTGCATGATGTTAGTGGCCAGGTAATCTCCTTGTGGCAGGGTTGCTTGGCTGCCTGAGGCCCAAGGACAGCTTCCTGGGTAATTTGAAAAGTTACTTGTGGGGCGCCTGGGTGGCTCAGTCAGTTAAGCATCTGCCTTGGACTTGAATCTTGATCCCAGAGTCCTGGGATTGAGTCCTGCATTGGGCTCCCTGGTTAGAGGGGAGTCCGCTTCTCCCTCTTTCTCTGCCTGCCACTCTGCATACTTGTGCTCTCTCTCATCTCTCTGTCAAATAAATAAATAAAATATTTTTAAAAATTAAAAAAAAAAGTTACTTGCAATCATCCAGTCCTGGCTGAAGAATTTGGAGGATGGCTGTCCCTCATAGGAGTTTGGCTTTCCAGTGACCTCTGGGCTGCTCTTCGTCACTGGGCTGACATTGTGGGGCAGACTCTCTTGAGATTGGTAGCCTAGGAAACCAGTGAGTGCAGGACAGAAGTATGGAAGGAGTGGTTTGAGGGGTGGACAGAGACAGGTGTGTGGGTTTATTAATTTTTTTTTTCTTTAAGATTAATTCCTTCTGATTGAGGGGCGTGTAACTTTTTCAAGTGCCACTTGTTATTGGGGTTAGGTAATTATCAGAGGAGAGAGGGCTGCTCCCAAAGCTCCTGGGATGATGAAGGTGGGTTTAAAGTAGACAAGTGCCTTGTCTTACCTGTTAGCAAATGGACAGAAAAAAAAGTAGACAATCATGATAACCTCTCACATTTTCAAGATCGGCTAACTCAGAGCTGCTTTTGCTCTGGGGGTTAAGCCCCCTTTAAGTGCGGCCTTCCAGGGCCAAGGCCATGGTCATGTGCCTTCACAGTCTTAGAGTGAGGGGTGTGCTCCTCTTAGACACGCCCCCCCCCATTGGAAGGCCTCCAGGCATATTCCCAAGCATTGTGGGTAAATAGGCAGTTTCTTAGCTTTGGAGTTGAGAGAACTGGGAAGGCTAAGGTCATGTTTTCTGTAACAATCGTGGTTCCCTGGCTGGAGCTGGCTTAGAGGGCTTTTCTAAAACAGTGGCCTGAAGACGGGGCAGCTTTCAGAAATCGAAGGTCACCCGTTCCAGACCTAGGGGAGATGGCAACAAAGGGCCCTCTTCATATCACTACTTGCTCCTCGTCCTCTTGCATTTGTTAAAAGAGTTTCCTTTTTTAAGTTCCAGGCACTTGAGTGTGCGCCCGCGCGCCTGTCACTGCCCTTTATTCTCAGAGCCCCGCAGGAATGTTGCTGAGGGTCATGTGCCTAAGTGCCTTATTATCTTCCGCATTTTTCCACTTAACTCCCCTGGCAGCAGCTTCAAGTGGGCATTTCTCCCTTCTTCCTGGGCTCCCTGGCCTGCAAGGAAGAGTCGGACACCTTGAGGAGTGGGGCTGCTTTCACCTTCACAGCACCTCACTGGATTTTCCAGCTCAGCCCTCCTCAGAATAGCCCTGCAAGCTTAGCACTGAGCGAAGGTCATGTTTCTGTGTTTGCTTGAGAGGTTTTTGGCCAGTGAGGGAAGAGAACAGATTCCCCCCCCTCCCAGCCCCCAGGCTGTCCTCCCCTGGTGGGGCTCTGTTGGCGGGGGTGGGCGGGTGTTGCTGGCTCAGACGTCAGGGGTGTCCTTTGGGCCAAGGCTACAGTGGACTCTTGGAGAAGAATGTGAAGCCCCACATCGGGGCTCCTGACTGCTGCGGGGTGTTTGGTCCTACTTCACAGCGGCGGGGGTGGGGGGTGTGTGTGCTGTGTTTGCTCAGATGGACACACATGGAAACCAGGCTGGGATCATCTTCCCAAGTTTCTTACTCCCCGCTTTGGGTCTGTCCTAGAAAAACAATTTGCAGAGTACACTGTGGTCTGCACCTGTTTTTTTTTTTTTTTTTTGTAACCTCCCCACACCACACCCCCTCTTTCCACTGACAGTTTTCAGTGAACTGAGGATTAACCCTGGCCCCTTGCACTTACATTCTCTCTTTACCTTCCCCTTGTGCTCAGGGTCTTGCTCTCTAGTCACAGCTGTCCATCACCATGAGGATAGTCTATGCCTCGGCTCCTGTAGGCCACCCTTCCCCCACCCCCCACCCCTGCTTCACCATCTGCCCAGACCTTTTAAACACTATATAAATCCCAGAGCAGAGTCAAGTGGGCAAAAAAGAATCAAATTTAGGAGAAGGATCTCACTAGAATTTTCTCTCATCTCTGTATACTCTTCAAAAGTTAGTAGCAGTAATAACCCTTGTAACATTTTTGAGCCTAGGCTCCTTCCCAGGCAAGATGCTAGGTATGCTGCCCACAAAGTACCTCATTTGCAGCCTTTGACAAAGGTCAGTTTTGTTTTATCTAATTCTTCCTTTGCCTCTGTTCTAACCGATTTTCCCTTTGCTTGACAAAAGATCCCATATAACATAGTCTAGCGATCCTTCCTTGGGTTTGCCAAAATGGCAGAGTGGTGCCAAGTCAGAGCTGAAGGAGACCCCATGGATCCATCTGGTTCACCTCCTCCCTCATTGTTCTGCATGAGCAAATAGAGATCCAGAGAAGTGAAGTCATCTGTACAAAGTCACCCAGCCACACGGAAGCACAGCCAAGTCTCCCAGACTCCCCCGTTCATGATCTCTCATGCCACATGTGGCCCCCTTTCACCCCTAACCAATCCAGCACGAAAGGACCTGGACTTCTGTTCTTGCCCACCAGTAGAGAGAGAGAAATCTTGTGTTGTTTGAGCAGGACTCAGAAACCTTGGCTAGACTAGCATAGCAGGGGTGACAAAGGGCAAAGGGGAAGGTCAGAGTAATCTGTCAGCTCCATGGGAGAGGTAGGTAAACAATGAAGTCATGGAAACCAGCCATGGGCCTTGGTTATAAAACTCATCACTAACTGGCTGAGGGAACCTAGTAGTGCTGGCTAGTCAGGGGGAACCTCTCTGTGCTCCAGTCTTAGAACACCTGGAGTGTGGTAGTTAAGAATGCAGGCTCTGGAGCCAGATCGGCCGGGTTCAAATTCCAGCACTTGCTTTCCAGCTGTGTCATGGCCATGGGCAGGTTCAGTGACATTTCTGGGACTGTTTGTTTTTTACTCTGTAAAATGGGGAGGATAGTATCTACTTTGTAAGGTTCTTGTGAGAATGAAATGTATGGCTACATGTAAAGTATTTATTTAAACATTTTATTTATTTGTTTGAGAGAAAGAGAGGAAGAAAGCATGAGCAAGGGGAGGGGCAGAGGGAGAATGTTCCCCACTCAGCAAGGAGCCAGGTGCAGGACTCGGTCCCAGGACCCCAGGATCATGACCTGAGCCAAAAGTCAGATGCTTGATTGACTGAGCCACCCAGGAGTCCTACATGTAAAATATTTAGAATGGTGTCTGGTGCGCCACAAGAACTTTGTAACTATGAGCGATGGCTGTTATCACCATAGGATACGGATGATTTCTGCCTTTCCTAATTCATAGGGTGAGCATGGGCAACATGGGAAATAAGGTCTGTGAATCACAAACGCTCGCTCGGTGGGAGGAATTCTCTTTTGAGAGCTCGCGCATTCAAAGGTTTATTCGCATCTCGTGTATAGGATCAGATACTTAACAGATATTTCTCTGGTGATCCGGTAGGCTTATATTTGATGAAAATGTGAGGCCATCAAGTCATGCATACTGTGCTTGAGAGTCGTGCACCTCAAGTAAAGTGGTTTGAGGACTTGAAATGAGAAGCAGTTATACTCTTCCCTCAATGCTCCTATCTTAGTCGATGGCCCTGCCTTAGTTTTGTGACCCCAGGTAACTCCCTTAAAACCGGGACACATTTCCGTTCCTCCCTCTTCCTGCCTTCTATCATCACCGTGTCGGAGTGATCTTGATTCTGTCTTTCATCATCTCTTCCATCTGTCTCTTCCTTCTTTGATTCCTCTGCCCTAATTCATTTGGTTGTTTGTCACCATCACCATTGCCATCTGGCTTATTATGGTAGCCTCCTGACTGATTACTGCTCTGTTTATCCTTTCACAGCTGTCAGAATGACACAAGTGACTCACCTGCTGGGGCATGGCACTCCATTGCTCAAAAGCCGTCCATAGCTCCCTGTTACCTTACATCTTATGCATATACCTGATGGTGCCCTGGGCTGCTTTTGCCAGTCATTGATAGGCACACTTTCCCAGTGAGTCCCCATGTAGGTCCCAAACCCGTTTTAGCATAGCATTTTAGGCAGTGACGGTCAGTCATTTGGAGTTGGCACACAGACTAGGTCTGGCAAATAGATAAACTCTGTAGAGAAAGCCTGAACTCCTTATGATGATAGGATTCAGGGTCTCCTACGGTCTTTCTTGCCCGCCTTATACTCTAGTGCATTCTTTTCCCCTGTGTGCCTCTCTGAGTTTATACACTGTTCATGCCATACGCTCAGCCAGAAATACTCTCTTTCCTCTTCCTGTCGAAACGCTAGTCATCATTCAAGGCTCAGCCCAAACACTGCCTCTTGTGAAGCTCTCTTCATGCCTCCACCCCAGATTTAGCCACTCTTGTCTATTTTAGCATTTAATTCTGCCTTGTATTACATAATTGTTTATGTATCTTCCCCGCTCCTTAAAGTGTATGTTCCCTGAATGCAAAGCCTGTGTTTTTATGAATTGCTGCATCCCTCACACCATCTAGTGCCTACTAGACTCCTAATTTGGAAAAATCCCTGTGTTTTTCAGATGAGGGAACTGAGGCTTAGAGGAAAAGGGTCACAAGTTTATTGTGGGACTTGTTCAGTTTCTGAGGCTTGAGACATCGAGGCTGGAATGGCCAGCTGGCAATTGAGTTGTGGTTGGATGGAGAAATGTTGATTTAGGAAGCTGTCTAGAGGGGATAAAAAGAGAAGGTGAGAAGGTCATGCCAGTTAGGGATGAGAAGGAAGAGAAGTATTCCGTGGAATGCCTGCGCTGGGGAGCAGAGAGAAGACTCAGCGAAGGAGTCATCCAGGAAGTGGAAGGAGGTTCAGGAAGCAGGAGCAGGTCCCCTGTGCCATATGACATAAAGAGGGAGAGACCCGGGAGGCCTTGAGAAAGGGCGATTGGAATTGGTGAGTATAGGCTGGTCATGTGGCCAGCCGTCCACCCACTTCTAAATAGTCACCTAGAAATGTTTGAGTGGGAGGCGTCTCATACAAGGACATTTATGGCCTCAGTGTTAGGGTAAATAGAGAATGTTGGGAATCAGCCCCCCGGTAGCTGAATGGCCCATCGGGCCAAGGGAGTACTATGTGGCTTTTCACAGGGAGGCTGACCTCTGCATTCACTTTGAAAGATGTACATGATGTATTGTTAAAAATTAAAAAAAAAAACACAAAAAAACCCCAAAATAAGTTGCAGGGGCATCTGGCTGGCTCAGTCAGTAGGGCAGGTGACTCTTGATCTTGGGGTCATGAGTTCGAGCCCCACGTTGGGTATAGAGATTACCTAAAGATTAAAAAAAAAAAACTAGTTTCAGAGCAGTATGTGTGATAGAAACCCACTCCCTAAGAAAACAAGCAAACCCTTCTTATGTGTGCATGGCTGTGAGTGCATTGTAGAAGTCTAGAATGTATCCCAAATGGTGCTTAGTGCTGAGTGATTGGGGGAAGCACTCTCACATTTTACTTAATGCACTTCTGTGTCATGTGTGTTCAATGCAAGTACAAATTTCTTGGGCAGTTAAGAAAAAAAAGACTTTTTAAAGAAAGAAAGGAGATGACTGGCAGCCTGGGAAAACGGTTTCACTAGAAGAGGTCCAGTGGAAGAAGGAAGCCAGCTCACGAGAGACAATTTGGCAAAATGTTTGTTGCCACGTGTTTGGGAGAGACGACTGACCACTGGAAGGTGGCAGCTACCTTGTTGCCAGGAGGTTCAGCTGAAAGGGGGAGGATAAAGGGGGGAAAGAATAGTGAAGTGGCTGAGAGTAGGCAGAGGCTGATTAAGAGGGAATTAAAAAAGCAAATCCCATCAGAGGGAGGCCAGGGGAGGTGGGAAGGGTGAGAGAGATGGGGAAAGAGGGAGAGGGAGAGAGTGGTGTAGGAGCAGGGGTGGAGGTGGAAGTCAGGGAGAGACTGGGCGCCGAGTGGGGGGAGTGAGAAGCATCAGTATGGGGCAGGGAGTAGGGCACTTGAGAAGGGACAAATTAAGGGTCAATCCTAGGAGTAGAGAAGCTTTCAAAAAGAAGGATGAGATCTCAGGCCAGTGAAGCCTCCAGTAAACAGAATGGTTGGGGCATAGACTGACTAGCTAATTGCCTTCTCTGAGACTGAGGGTTGGTTAAGAAAGCCTCTTTTCAGTTACGTTTTGGTTGCCAGAAATGTGGCCACGTTGACAGAGTTCTCTTATGGCTCAGAGAACAGTCTGGTGAGTGACAGAGGTGGAATTCTGGGGGCCCTTGGGGGTCTTGGAGTTAGTTATCTGTTGGACCTGTCACTGAGTTGGGGGCTCGAAGTGGAGGAGGAGAAGATGGGAGGAGGCCAGGAGTACATCCAGTCACTGGGGAAGCGTTCGAAAAATGTCAATACCTCCCCTGTCCACCCCATTCTTACATAATTGGGCAGGGGCCTGGGCATCAGCCTTTTTCTAAAAGCTCCTCAAGTGATTCCGATGGGCTACCCGGGTGATGCACTGCTAGTGGGGACGATGGGGTGAACTGCATTTGGAGCCTCAAGTGCGTGATCTCTGGTAGAGGGTGCATCCCATTTCATGGTTGCTAGCCTGCCAGGAGAGATCGTGGCCTGTAAGATTCAGGAGTTCCTCAGTAATAGCTTCTGCACTTACCGGGCCTGGCAGTGGGCTAGGTGAATTGCGTCGCCCTGACCCACACAGCCTGTAGGACAAGTGCCAGCCCTGGGGCTCTGGCCTTCCCCTTTTCCAGTACAGAGCAGAGCGCCTGGCACCTAGGTGTTTAATCATTGTCACGTGAAGTCACAAGGAGCTTTGTTTTCTTATGCAATGCTTCTTTTTCATTTAAAAGACTAGAATGGGAAAATCTGACCTCTTCGAAAAGTCTGGCTGGGGGAGAGCCTGGAAGAGTGCTGCCTGGCATGGGAAAAGCTTATACGATGCGAGAGGCACCATGCAGCGAACCGGTATCGCTCACCGGTTTTTGTCTAAAATTTTGTCTAAAATTAGACAATTACTCTGGGCCTCGCATCATCTCAGCGACCCTGAGATACACAAGGAATAGCAGATAAGGTTTCTGCTCCCCAGGGAGCTTATTCTCAAGATTCATTTATGGTCTTAATTCCTGCATTTTTAGGTGGCAGGATTGGTGCAGAACTTCAAGCAGGAAAATGTTGAAGGCCCTTCCGAGTGTCTGTAGTCCAAGCCCTCCATTTCGCAGCTAGGGAAAGAAGTCCAGAGTGGACAGCTACTTGCCCAAGGTCACACCACTAGGGAACGGTGCAGCCAGGGCTGGTGTGCCAGACCGCCTCCCTTCGTGGTCGGATTACACTGTTCTGTGCCTCCTTTGAAAGATAAGGGAACCTAATGGCCCATGTGAAAACTTGAACGGGATTTCCCTTTAGTGCTTTATGCTTCCAAGGCTTCCTTACAGTCAAGAGAGAGCGGGACTCTGACGTTGAGTCTTTCCTAAAACCTTGCCTGGGTAGGGCCAGTGCTGAGGCTCAGACCCAGGAGGCCTAAAGATGGCAAATTTTCCCGTTCCTGAAACAGCCAGTGACTCTATGACTCTGTCTAAGTCCCAGTCCCCGGTCCCCGTGTCTAATCATGCACTTTACTACTCTTTCTAGGGGGCTTTCCCAAACTTAGTGTGTTGATGACTTTTCTTCCTCAGTTCTTTTTTTAAAAATATTTTATTTATTTACTTGCCAGGGAAAGAGGGAGTGAGCAAACGCACAAGCTGGGGGAGCAGCAGTCAGAAGGAAAAGTAGGCTCCCTGCTGAGCAAAGAGCACAATGCGGGGCTTGATCCAAGGACCCCGGGATCATGACCTGAGCCTAAGGCAGACGCTTAACCCACTGAGCCACCCAGGCACCCCTCAGTTGTTCTTTGTAAGATAAACCGGTTGTGAAATGTACCCGAGGGGTAGGAGGTGCATGGTTTGGTGTGTGCCCCTGAGAATCAGTGCAACGTGGTGGGCTTCCAGTGGTGCCAGCATTGGGCTGGTCCTTTTAGCCCTGTTCCCTGTCTATTTCCAAATCAGAAGTTCACTTCCAAGTCTGGGACCATAGAGACACTGGGTTGCTCTTCCCAAAACTCTCTCCCAGCACTCACAGAATTAGGGCTGTCCGGCGGGCATAGTCACAACTAATATTAATTGAACGCTTACGATGGCCCAGGCACCCTGTAGGTTGATGCTTTTACTGGCACTCCTATTTTATGGGTGAGGATCACAAGATTCAGAGAAGTCAAGTGACCTATCCAAGGTCACACAGCTAGGAAGTGCTCAAGTTGGTAGTGGACACCTAGGTCTGGCTGACTCCCAAGTTGGTGTTGTTAACTAGTAGGGTAAGAGAGCCTGTGATTTAAAGAGGTTATCAAGTGTGTGTGTGTGTGTGTGTGTGTGTATACATATGTTTGTATTGATGAAGAATGATCTGCCAGTTTTCTGCAAAACCCATTTAAGAGCTAATTAGTGAGAAGAGTCCTGTGTGCAGTTCCGTTCACTGTCGGGCACACTGTGTCAGGACACCTGCCACATGAGGTTAAGTCACTCCCCTTCCATTAAATTCCCTCTCCACATCTGTAAAACAGAGGGTTGGACCAGACACCTGAGCTCCTTTCCACCTCTGACACTTTCGTGACACTTTGGTTCATTTCTCTTCCTGGCAGACTGAAAAAAATCAGAGAACTGGAAGACGGACAAAATGCATCATGGGGAGAAATGCAAAAGGAGGGAGAATCAGATGTGCTCCCAGGAGCTTCCTGGATGGAACAATTAACCTCAACTGGCTTTACCAGGCTTAGGCAGTAACATGTTGGTTCTGTGTTCCCTTGGGAATTTATGAAGAAATAGTTTCTTTTCAGTTACCCACATCAGAAACTACTAGCTTTCTTATAGGGGTTATTATTTAATTTCAGGCCTTGTAGTCTCTCAGAGTATTTCTAAAGATCAAATGAAGACTGAACGGTAATAGGGCACTTACGAATGGGGTGCTCATATTTTATTTCTCTGTTAAAATTACTAGAGTTTACTAGAATTGCTAGAGTTAGAATTACTAGAATTACTAGAGTTTGAGTTCTATTTTGGAAGAGGGTTTTGGGAGATAGTGGTTTCTAAGAGAGAAGCAATCTAAACAGCACGTTTATGCAACTTTATCTCCCTTCTGGGTTTACAAGCAGGTAGACAATAACTATGCCTAGCACAATTTACCTTTTATCTATCTGTTTTGTCATTAAAAAAAAACCCACCTTGTATTCAAGAACACTTAAGGTTAGTAATCTTTTTTTGAAAGATTTTATTTATTTGAGAGAGAGGGAACACAAGCAGGGGGAAGGCAGATGGAGAAGCAGGCTCTGCACTGAGCAGGGAGCCCAAGGTGGGGCTCGATCCCCAGGACCCTCGGATCTTACCCTAAGCCAAGGCAGACACTTAACTGACTGAGCCACCCCAGGTGTGCCTAAGGTTGATAATCTGTAAGGCATAGGTGATGCCATAGTTGGAATGGTAGCTATGATCTTAGAAATATTTTTATGTTCTTGTTGGGGTGTTTGGAGGTGTGTGTTCTCAAACCTGGAGGCCCTTACTCTGGATGGTGTGTGTATCCACTCGAGTCGGGCAGGGCTCTGAAAGACTCCCCCCAGAGCCAGCCTCTTCTGTCTGTTCAGATTAGATTCCACCATTAGGAGGAACAGACTCATTGACCTGGGCCAGAGACGGGAAGTCCTGACAGGTGGGTTATGATGGCAGCGGCCCTTGGTTCGTGTCAGCACCGCACACATGTGAGCCTTACGCTTCCCGGCACCAGATTAAAGCCCTCGGGATGCTCATCACTAGTGGGCAATCGAGTGCATTAGCCCAACAGGCGTCAAAACTGAAGCTGCGCACGCATCCTGTTCTTCAGCTCCCTGTCCCAGACCCCAAGCCAATATTACCTTCTTCGCAGCCGCGTCTGGGTCGGCGCATATGGAATGTATGTTCCGGCCCTAACAGCCTGGCTTTCAGAAACAGGTTTGGTGAAATGGCAGGCTTTCTGTGAGGTTTTTCAAATACTGCTCAGTCATGCCATGAAATGGCACCAGTGTGTCATCTGGTGACATCACAAACACTCACTCAGATACCCTGCTGGTTTGTTGATTTTCGGCCTTCTCTCCTCATGATTGTTTGCATTCCCCTTCTAATATTGGCCTCTGTTTTCAGAAGGAGAAGGAGAATCAAACTCCATAGCTTCCTATACGCAGTGCCACTCCCCTCATTCATTTTGGGAATGAGTTTCCGTTCTTTCTTTAAGCTTGGTGGCGGTTGGCGGGTGGTGATGTTGGAGTCAGACAGATCTGGGTTTGAAGCTGATTTCTGTCACTCGTGAGCTCTGGGCCTTTCAGCAAGTCATATCATCCCCATCACCCTGTTTCTCACTAATAAAACGGGGCCAAGAATTCCATCTACCGCATCAGGTTATGGAGCAAATGAAACGAGTTCTTACTTGGGAAGCCCGGAGAAAAGTGTGTGGTAGGTGTTCAGATTATTTGGTTCTGTGTTCCTCCTTCCCCCGAGAAATGTAGCTGGTGGTAAAAAGCTTATCTTCTTAAAACCTCACAAAGGCTTTCTGGCATTGGTGTGAACTAAGAGGCTGAGGGTTACCCTTTTCTTTTGATGAAAAGGGGCCCTCAAGAGCTCTAGATTGCATGCTCGGGGGAAGCCTGACGTTGTTGTGCTGCCAATGACAGAGTCGCTAAGATAGGGGCAGAGGCCTCCAGAGAAAGGGCATGTGCTTCTGCTGATTGCCGTGTAGACTGCAGGGTGTGTGGGTAATGAGCTGTGTATTGGGTGTGGGAGTTTGGGATTTCGGTGCCCAGCCTTAGGGAAAACATGGGTGAGTGTCATTCGCTCCTGTGACAGGTGGCTCCCTGACCTTTTCCTCCTGAGATGGCTTGGAGTCCAATAGTTAGAACCTTGGAGCTCTTGATAATAGGCCTATTAGCTACTTCTTCACATTAATAAGATCAGCTCGCGTTTATTTAGTGCCGACTTTGTGCCAGGCAGGTCTAAGTGCCTTACATGTATTAACTCATTTAATCCTCACAAGAATTCTAACAGGTAGAGCACAGAACAACTGAATAGATTGCCCAAGGTCACACAGCCAGTGGTAGAGCTGGTTTTAGACACCAGACTCAGGGCCTTCACCAACTACCCTGTACAGTATCTAGTCATTTTTCTTTCTTTTGTTTTTTTTGTTTTTGTTTTTTAAGATTTTATGTATTTGAGAGAGAGGGAGAGCGACAGAGGGCATACACACAGAGGGAGAGGGAGAGAGAGAAGCAAACTACCCATTGAGCAGGGAGCCCGATGTGGGGCTCCATCCCAGGAACTGGAGATCATGACCTGAGCCGAAGGCAGAGACTTAACCGACTGAGCCACCCAGGCGCCCCTTTTTTCTTTCTTTCTTAATTTATGTGTTGTAATCATCAGTTGCTGGTGTCTAGGGATGCAATAGATTTTTGTTCATTATTTTTGTATGTAGCGACCTTGCTAAATGCTTTTACATTAATGCTTATTAATATATCTGAGGATTCTTTCGGGTTCTCAATGTTGGTAATCATCATCTACAAATTGTCTCTTTCTTGGCAGCCGTTGTCTTTTTTTTTAAGATTTTATTTATTTATCAGATAGAGATCACAAGTAGGCAGAGAGGCAGGCAGAGAGAGAGGGGGAAGCAGGCTCCACGTCGAGCAGACAGCCCGATGCGGGACTCGATCCCAGGACCCTGAGATCATGACCTGAGCCAAAGGCAGAGGCCCAACCCGCTAAGCCACCCAAGCGCCCCCACAAATTGTATTTATTTTTTAATTCCAGTACAGTTAACATACCGTGTTATAATAGTTCCAGCTGTACAATGTAGTGATTCAACAATTCTATACATTACTCAGTGCTCATCACATTTGTGTACTTTTTAAAAAAAGATTTATTTATTGAGAGAGAATGAGAGAGTGGAGCTGGGTGTGGGGGGACAGAGGTACAGAGTCTCAAGCAGGCTATACTCTGAACACGGAGCCCAATGTGGGGCTTGATCCCATGACCCTGAGATCATGAACTGAGCCAAAACCAAGAATCACACGCTTAAGCAACTGCACCACCCAGGGGCTCCACATATGTGTACTCTTAATTCCTTTCACCTATTCCCCCCCCCCACTTCCTGCCCTGAAGCATCAGTATTTTCTCTATAGTTAAGAGTCTGGTTTTCTGTCTCTTTTTTCCTTTGTTCATTTGTTTTGTTTCTTACATTCTACATATGAGGGAAATCAGGTGGTATTTGTCTTTCTCTGATGGACTTCTTATTTTTCAAAAAATCCGTCTCTCCCAAAACTTTAAGTTTTATTTACCTTCTATAGGAAGCAATTTGGACTTTGTTAATCCTCTCTGGAGTATGTTAGTCTTCTATTTTGTTCATTTCTGCTCATTTTTAAATCGTTTTATCCTTCATATTGTCTTCGAGTTTTTATCTCCTGTTCTTTTCCTAACTTAAGTTGGATGCTTAGCTCATTTATTTTCAGGCCTTCTTATTTGACTGTAAGTATGAAAGGCTAATAATTTTATGCTACCTACTGCTTCAGCTAGATCCCACAAATTTCAATACGTAGTATTTTGTTATGTTGGTCGGTTTCTAAGTATTTCATAATTTTCAATGTGATTTCTTAAGGTGTTCAGAAGGATTAAGACATTTTTTTTCCCTGAGCATTTGTTGAGAAATGTTTGATTTGTTGATTCCTAGCTTAATAATATTGTGGTCAGAGAATGTAGTCTGCGTGGTCTGTTTCTAGAAATTTGTCGAGACTTGCTTTGTGCCCTGGCATGAGGCCAGTGTCCACTAGATCAACCTTGTTAAATTTGCTACTCTTGGACATCCTTACCCATGTTTTTTGTCTGCTTCCTCTGTCAGTGGTTGGGAGAGTTGTTAAAATTCCCACCACAAATGTGGATTTATCTATTTCTTCCTTTAGTACTATCAATGTTACTTTGTATTTTTTGAAGCTAGGTTGTTAGGTGTAGTAGGTTACTTTTTACATTTCTTTGTTACATTCATTGATCAAATGTTCAATATAGGGGTTCCCATTGCAACTTTGCCTGTAGATAGATTAATAAGGATGACTTGGTGAAAGCAAAAGCATCCCTCTAGGTGGGCTGGTAAATTGGATTTTGAGCTCCAGGGAAGAAACACATTTAGAATCAGAATTGCACCTTCCTGGTTATAGAATTAAATTCTTAAAGCAATTTGACTTTGCCAAACAAAATTAACACTTTCATATCCTCTAGTGCCAGAGGCTTTTGTCATCATTAAAACAGTTTTGAAAGCCTTATTCCTTTTGGGTTGGGCAAGAGGTTGGGAAGGAGAGCTTTATTTCTCTTGGACCTTATAGACATTACTGTTGGCTGGTCCGAGGACAGGTTTCAGACCCTTAGGCATTTTTCTTCCTACTGCCTAGCATTTTCTGTGGGACCTGGCCCAAATCCTCTTACCTCTCTGCCTTTTTAAGGCTCAGTGCCTGTAATTATGTGGGTAGGCCTCACTCCCCTTCCACCTGACAGAGGTGAGGTGTGCAGAAATTGAAATAATAGTTGCATGGGGGTTCTAAATTATTCATCAGCTCCTCTGCTCATTCTGCAGGAAAAAATAAAGTCTGTGGGAGACAAGTGCTCACAAGGACCAAGCAACAGGAATGACGGCAATGACTACACCTTTTATTAGATTTTTGAAGGGAATCAGACTACGTGAAGCTGGAAGTCATACAGAGAGACAAATTACATTTGGTCACATTTGGGTGGGAATGGAACTTTTCAGCTCCGGCTCTGGAGCCTACATGGTTCTGTGAAATCTCATTTTCAGGCTCTGTTAGGGCAACCCCTGATTCTGATTATATTTCCTAACTGAGCACTCTGAGCTGGTCCTCCGCTAGAGCCTCCTTCCCTCCCAGAGCATTTCAGAGATGGGGGAGCAGGTGAGCCAGTTAGGATCCCCTGTTTCTGGCTGTCCTTTCATTTACATGCAACTATACTGCTCTTTTTCCCCCTTCTTCATTTTTGAAAACAAGCTTGTGTTTATTTGAAATACAGAAGTAACACATGAACATAAATATAAAAACTTTAAAAAAAATACAGGAATGTATTTTAAAAAGTGAAAGTTTCTGGGACTTCATCTTCCCACCCTGGTTCTCCTCCTTTTTAAAGACCTTGGCTCCTGTCAAAGAATCTCCCCTCCCTACCTCCTGATTCTTCAAATTTGCTTTTCTCCCAAGAGCTTAGTGCAAAAGAAATTCCAGCCTAATGGTTGGGGAAGGATTTGGGGGGTGGAGGGCAGAACTCTAGATTCCATAGAATCTGGCTGCGTGAAATAAAGGTCAAGGCTGGAAGGAACCAGATTTGGAAACACCAGTGGCTTCACCGTTATTTTAAAAATGGAGAAATTTTTGTAAGGCCTGGAATAAGATCCAGCTCTGTTTATATGTATTGGGGGGATGGGTAGAGAAGAGAGGCAGTCCAAATTAGATCATTTTTTGTGACTTTGCTCTGTAAACTCTAACGTGCTCTACGAATCTGAGATTAGCATTAATATTGGTACTGGCCGTGGGGTGTGGGCTTGGGTGTTCGTCAGAACAGCTAATAAATATCTCTCACTGGACCTTTGCACAGGAACTGACAAAATGGTATCCACTGGCAGTTCCAAAAGCTACTTTAATTGCCCTCATTATCTTAAAATGTACCACAACAATGGGGTAGAAAAGCAGAACTCAAGCTTCCAGAAGAAAGACCCAGAACAAGTGTAGCTTCCTGCTGATGCGCACAGTGAAATTAACCCACCTGATGTCAGGAATTGAAGAAACGTGTAAGCATCTCCTAGTTCAATAAAGTGGGTGACAGACAACACTCTCTAAACTGTAAAGCTGGGTAATAATGCAAAGGACCGTTGTCATCATGACTAGCGGAATCCCAGCGACTTAACTGTAATATGCTTCCAGGCAGTTCCATGAGCTCCTTTCCTGTCCAGGTGCGAGAAAATGCCACCGAAAAGCAGTCTCCTGATAACTGTAAAACCAGGCAGCTAAATTTAATAAGACATTTGTCAAGAAGAGAGAAGATAATGACCAATTTTTGGTAGATAGTTGCCTGCTGAAACAAAGCCTGTATTGAACTATTTTGGAGTGGGAAGAAGCATTGCTATGACAACAAATTACTTATATTTGATTTAGAAGAAGGAGCGTAGTGCAGCTTAATGTTTCAAAAAGCTCGTGAGAACAATTGTCGGCAGTGGGTATATGTTAAAATATAAAACGTTAAGTATGATCTGTTAAATAATTGAGTACCTTGGTGTGTTTCTCATATCTCCTCTCTCCTGAACCAATACATAACATGACATAAATAGATTTTAGGAAAAACAGCTAGTGGATTTACAGGTGAATTGTTCTGTTTTCGAGGGTGCCGCAAATGAAATTCACAGCTTTAATTTGCGGCAGTCCCCAAAATGTCATGTATTTCAAATTAAAAATAAAGCAACAACAAACACCACATCCCGAGACCTATTTCCTTTGGCTTTATTCCATCCAGACCTGAAATTGCGGTAGTTTGGAGTTTTTCCTTCTGTAGGTAATTAATCATCTTGGCGATTGGGAGTGTGTTTACTTGAAACTACTCTTAAGACCGTTTCCACACTTCCACCGTGTTCTCGCCTGAGAGAACAAGGAAACAGTAGTTTGTATGGAATGGTTATTTGCAGTGTGTCTGGGGCAGGTGGTCAAGGCATAGAGAACCCACAGAAAGCCTGTGAGTGTAGAGACTTCCTGTTAGCTCCTATTCCTTGGAGGCAGGTTTTAGGGTCTTGACCAGGTTCTAAGACTGGGTAAATCCCAGGGGCTCCTTGAGGGCTTTTGAGACTGGAAGCTTCAGATGCTTCATTTTCTTTCCTTTTTGTGTCTTTTTCCATCCTTCCTTTCCCTTTACCCATTATCAGTCTCTCTTCCTGTGTCCTTCTAGAGTAGGAAAGAAAAGTAGGAGAAGGGAAAAAGCTTGGAAGATGGAGGACTGACTTCAAGAAGACAGGAGTACCACCCTAAACTTTCAAATGGTCTCTCCAGGCAGAAGTCACAAATTTGCATATGGCCTCCCCCTCTCTCTCTTTTTTTTTTTTTTTTAAAGATTTTATTTATTTCTTTGACAGAGAGAGAGACCACAGTAGGCAGAGAGGCAGGCAGAGAGAGAGAGGAAGAAGCAGGCTCCCTGCTGAGCAGAGAGCCCGATGCGGGGCTCGATCCCAGGACCCTGGGATCATGACCTGAGCCGAAGGCAGAGGCTTTAACCCATTGAGCCACCCAGGCGTCCCTCCCTCTCTCTTTGGAAGGAACAATTTGTTTGGTCATTAGGATGGGGAGGAGGCCATTACATAGGGGTTAGTAAGAGGAGGAAGTTTGAAAACAATTAACAAGCCAAATCTTAAGTTAACCTTCCCCTTTAAATGGGGAGTAGCCCAGAATCACAGCTGTTGATGAATCACAGACCTGCCTGGCATGCTGTTTAAATTCCATCCCTTTAAAAGATTTGATGTTTTGTGTTTTATTAGTGGGCATCATGTCAGATCATGTTCCACCCTCCTCAGAAACTTCTAGTGCTCCCAGTTACAAGATGAAACTGTGATGTTGTTTGCCTGCTCCTTGTGGCCCTCCACAGTGCGGAAATAGGCCTTTTAGAAAAAAGATTGCAAAAGTAACACATACTCATGGAAAATTTGGAAAGTAGAAGAGTTGGCAACTTTTTTTCTGTGAAGGGCCAGATAGTTGATATTTTTGTGTCTGTTACAACTACTCAACTCTGCCTTTGTAGCCCAGAATCAGCCATGGATAATGGCATTATGGAAATGAATGTGCGTGTTTGTGTTCCAATAAAACTTTATAGACAAATCAGTCAGGCTTGGTTTGTGGGACATAGTTTGCTGAATCCTGGTATAGGGAATAAAAATTACTTGTAATCGTGCTACCAAAATGTAAACATTTTTGCTTGTTTTTCTCCTTTTATTCATATTGTTTTGCATGGTTGTTGACAATGTATTCTATACTACCAATTTTGTGCCCAGATTTTTTTCATTTAACATTCCTGTAACATTTTCCTTGTCATTTAAAACTTGCCAGAAGCATAATCCTTTTTTAAAAAAAGATTTTATTTATTTATTTGAGAGAGAGAGAGAGTGTGTGTGTATGAGCAGGAGGAGGGGCAGAAGGACAATGGACTCCCTGCTGAGCTAGGAGCCTGACTCGGCTCTATCCCAGGACCCCAATATCATGACCTGAGCCAAAGTCAGATGCCCAACTGACTGAGCCACCCAAGCATCCCAAACTTGTCAGAAGCATAATTCTTAATGGCTATATAATAATCTATCCTATAACTAGATCATAATTTACCTAATCATTTCCTATTGTTTTCTCAGTTATAAATGACATTGAAAAAAGCTGCCATTTGCATAAATCTTTGTATTTCAGATTATTTTGTACCCCTTTTTCTTGAAGTGTAATGATCAGGCCAGGGGTCTGAATGCTTTTAAGAAGCTTAATACTGGCTTTTTGAAAAGGTAGTGCCCATTTATGTTCCACCGGCAGTGTAGAAGACAGTCTGTTCCTCCTCGTCTTGCCTGCAGATACTCTCACAAAAGCAAAGTCTTTTTTCAAAATGGTGTCTAAGTTAATATGTAATTCTTTGGTTATTAGGGTGGTTGGAAACAAATTTCAAGTTGGTTGAAATTTATTTCTATATTAGGGTGGTTGATAAGCTGCCATATTTCTTCTTTGGCTTGCTTGTCTGTAAATGAGCCTTGGGCCCTAACTTGCTCCCCCTTTTGCTAATGCAGTTTTCCCCTTTCATCTCCTGAGCTCCTGCATCAAAATTGTACTCATCCTTTAGGGCCCCATCCAAAGCTGAATTCATCTCCCTGTCCATGTAGTCCTCTCTCGTTCTTCTTACTTATTTGATCTCTTTGCTCCCCATAGTACATCTTAGGACCTTTATATAACTTCCTGCCTCCGTGTGGTTTTCTTTGTATGGGCTTTCTCCCCAGAGCAGGGACTGGACCGTGTTATTTGTCTTGGTTCCCAGAACCTAGCAGAGAGCTTAGTATCCAGGGGCCTGACTAATCTGCTAGAACTTTGTTGAGAGGTTCCTGAGGTCTGCTGCATGTATCGTTTTGGAAAAAAATTAAAAGCATGGTGTTGCAATTGCCTGCAATGTTTACAGAACTAGTTGGGATCACTGATAAGAATGCTTTTCTGGTTACTTCAGATGGGCTGTATCCCTAAGTCCTATGCACTCCTTTTTGTGAAATGTGGGCTCTCAAGTTTTCCAAGTGATGATATGCAACATTTTTATTTTTTTAAAGCTTTTATTTATTTATTTGACTGAGAGCATGAGCTTGCATAAGCAGGGGGAGCAGCTGGCAGAGGGAGAGGGAAAACTGCCTGAGCCACCCAGGCGCCCTGATACACAACAATTTTAGCACCCATCGGGCTACTCCTCTCTCGCATATATAGAATAGTACTATATTGTGCTGTTAGAAGTGTCTGTGATGATGGAAACACTTCCTGTCTGTGTTTTCTGGTATGGTAGCCACTAGCCCCATGTAGTGACTGTGCACTTGACATGTGCTTCATTTTATTTAAATATTTGAAATTGGGGCGCCTGGGTGGCTCGGTTGGTTAAGCATCTGCCTTAGGCTCAGGTCATGATCCCAGGGTCCTGGGATTGAGTCCCATATTGGGCTCCCTGCTCAATGGGGAGTCTGCTGCTCCCCCTGCCTCTGCTCTCCTGCTTTCTCTCTGTCAAATAAATGAATAAAATCTTTAAAAAAAATAGATACATATATACACACATACTTGAAGCAGAAATAGTCACAGGTAGTAGTGGCTACCATATTGGACAGTGCAGGATCATCCAGGATATTTAAATGTGTAGTCTTTTATGGCTAAGAGCTTGGTATTCATAGTGATCTGCAGTGATGTTGACTTCAGGAGCTGCCTGGAAGTCTGAAGAGGCATCCCAGATCTTGGGAGAACCTTGGAGAGAGGGGAAGCTGTGAGTTTGGTTCACAGTGGTAACTGCCTCCAGTGTTGTGGGGGAGGGGAGATCGTGCCAGATAGGTCGGTTTAGAGGCAGAGTGTGGGAATCTGGCATGCCAGGAGCAGACATTTGGGCTTGATATGGTCGGTAATAGGGAATCATTAAACATTCATGAGAAGGGGAGTGACAGATGAGGGTAGTGTTGCAAGGTCACGCGTGCTGGGGGCATGCAGGCTGCTGGGAGAGGGTGTGAGTTATTGGCCCCTCCTTCATTGGATAGGGCTGGGCAGTAGTGATTCACCAACTCCATCAAGCCCAGCCACATCAGAAAACACAAGTGATTTATTTTCGCATTAGCTTCCAGTTATTGTGTGCCTTCCTGTGTCTCAGAAACACTCCAGCATTGAGTGCCGCGGGCTTGTCGTTGGGAGGTGGGAGAGAGTGGCTGTCTGTCTGAGGGGAGACAGGCGGGTCACCACAGCTTCTCCAGGGGCAGGATCGCTCTCAGGGGCCCTGGTACCTTGAAAGGCTCTCCGATCTTTCAGAAACAGTCTGGGAGCCCAGTCATTCCATCCTGGTCTGTCTGCTTTCTTGAAGGGCCCATTGGAAATTTCTGTTTGTCACTTTCACTTACGTCAACCAGTTACATTTCTTTGTTCTGTCTACTCCTTACTTGTTACGTTGCTTATCTTTCCATAACCCTGGCATGACTTTTTAAGATGTGGGCTTAATAATTAGCTGTCATCGGGCACCTGAGTGGCTCAGTGGGTTAAAGCCTCTGCCTTTGGCTCAGGTCATGATCCGAGGGTCCTCGAATCGAGCCCCTCATCAGGCTCTCTGCTCAGCAGGGAGCCTGCTTCCCCCTCTCTCTCTGCCTGCCTCTCTGCCTACTTGTGATCTCTGTCTGTCAAATAAATAAATAAAATCACCATTCTACAGATCTGCCCCCAGACTCATTTTTAAGAAAAAGACATTATCGAAGGGACTGTCCCTATCCTGACCCTCTCCAACACACCCAGCGAATGCCACTGCGGCCATTGTCCACCCTGCCTGGGTGCCCATCCTCCAGGTCCAACTTGGCTCAGGGAGATAGCCCAGCTCAGAAGCCACCTCCTTTTTGGGAAAACACGCTCCACTTAAATCCTACCTAGAAAGAAGTCTTCAGAAAGCACACACCAGGGCAAGGCCTTGACTGTCTCATCTCCATGTGTCAGTGGGGCTCTGCACTTGAGAACGGAGCACCCCCTCCACTTCGTTCAAATTGAGGGGCCCCTGGCTGAAAGAGCAGGTGGTCCTGTGTGGGCCTCCCCCCTCACCTCCTTCTCTTGAGACACAGCTGTTAAGAGTGAGTAGCACTTCCCTCTCTTGGCGTGGTGAAGCAGCTTCCTCCCTGCTACATTGCCCCATGCACGGAAGGCAAACACTTCCTGTCTTGACTTGCCATTGGAGGGAAAGGGGAGATTTCAAAGCAACAATGACCTTGAGCTGCACACTGCAGATTTCTGCAAAAATAAGTGACCTCTTCTGGTTTCTTTCCCGATCACGGAGGTGGTGGTGTTGAAGGGTCAAGAGTGTGGGTTCTTGCAGCATGTGCTTACTGAGTGTTTACTATCGGCTAGTAATTCTGCTAGACTCTAGGATCAGACCCTAGTAGATTAAACTTTGGGTTCTGCCAGTTGTTAGTTCTTGGAGCTTGGGTGAGTTTCCTGACTTCTTTGAACTTTAGTTTATCTGTCCGTAAAATGGAAGCAAGGATGCTTCCCTTGCATGGTTGTTGTAAGAAATAGAGAGGGTCTGTAGAGTACAATTCCTGGGACCTAGTAAGGACTCAGTAGGAGGTAGTTATTATTATCCTGTTTGTAAAGGCTTCAAGGTCAAGCCCATTGACCCAGTGTCCTCTTTCCCTCATTCCTCAGGGTGCTTGCTTTTGCCTTCCTGGAGCTACATATCATCAGAGTGGGAAGCATTGGGTGTGATGAATTTAATAAACAAGATTTTCTTGACAGAAAGAGGGGCCCTACCTAGGTAGTGGATGACTGAGGAAAACTCTGGAGCCACCTTTGCTAAGGAAACCTAAGGTAATTGCCACCTGTCTGAGAGGTTTCTGCCCTGAGGGCCTGGGTGGGGTGTGGTTGAAGACAGTACCTCCTCCTGGCCCTTTTTTTTTTTTTAAGATTTTATTTATTTATTTGACAGAGGGAGAGAGCACAGGTAGGCAGAGAGGCAGGCAGAGAGAGAGGGGGGAAGCAGGCTCCCTGCTGAGCAGAGAGCCCAATGCGGGGCTCGATTCCAGGACCCTGAGATCATGACCCTAGCCGAAGGCAGAGGCTTAACCCACTGAGCGACCCAAGTACCCCTCCTCCTGGCCTTTTTAAGAATCAGGTTGGGGCGGGGCACCTGGGTGGCTCAGTGGGTTAAAGACTCTGCCTTCGGCTCAGGTCATGATCTCAGGTTTCTGGGATCGAGCCCCCATCGGGCTCTCTGCTCAGCAGGGAGCATGCTTCCCCCTCTCTCACTGCCTGCCTCTCTGCCTACTTGTGATCTCTGTCAAATAAATAAATAAAATATTAAAAAAAAAAGAATCAGGTTGGGGGGGGCGCTTGGGTGGCTCAGTGGGTTAAAGCCTCTGCCTTCGGCTCAGGTGGTGATCCCAGAGTCCTGGGATCAAGCCTCGGTCATGATCCCAGGGTCCTGGGATCGAGCCCCGCATTGGGCTCTCAGCTCATCGGGGAGCCTGCCTCCCCCGCCACTCTCTGCCTGCTTGTGATCTCTGTCTATCAAATAAATAAATAAAATCTTGAAAAAAAAAAAAGAATCAGGTCCAGGGAAAATGGCCTCTACTTTCTGCAGTTGATGGGGTGGTGTGTGGGGGATATTGCTTTTGAGTTGGGGAGTCCTGGTTGCCCCACCTTGGGATGCTCTGTTGGTCTGGCTTTAAGGGCAGCTTTCCAGTTGATCTCTTAATCTTCAGAAATTACACTGGAAATCAGTTATGCTATCCCCTCCCTTAGAACACTAACTAGCCCTCACTTAGCAGAGTCATGTTCTTGGGATGCTGTGGGTCTAGATTTTGATTTTCTGTACTACCGTGACCAGAATTTCTTTTGCAATCATGAGAAGAAATGTACTCTTGAAAGATTGCTTGTGGTACAAATGTGTGTGTTAAAATCCTACTTCAGGTGTGGAGGGGCAGCTTGCAAAAGTAAGGAATTCCATGGAACACCCCTTAGGAAAAAAAAATCCGTTGGTAACATGAATTATAGCTTTGGGATTTCCTGGTTATTAAATCTTGATTTTAATGTGTCGGATTTGCTTCAAGCAAAGTCTGCCTAATTTTTAGGCTACAGCTTCCTTTTCATGAAACAAGAAGGTATTATAAAATACTCAGAGAACTGGAACCTGTGTCATGGTTTCACTTGATCTAGGTCCCTGGAGACTTAAGACCTTAGAGCTATAGCAGTAAGTCGGTTAGTTCAGTTAGAATGAGGGTTCCCAGCAGTTTTCCCCTACCTTTATTTTAAGGAGTTGTATGTATCACTTTTCATGATGACAGAACACAGAGTGATATGATTTAAAAAAAAAAAAAAAGAACTGAGTGACCTTTGCTTACTTCCTTCTACTGGTCTTTGACTTCTCTTGTTTTACTGAATTTCCTTCCCCCTCTTGTTCACCCACCATCTGAGGTTAACTGCTGCTTGGGCTCAGATGCTAAGGCCATGTTGCTTCTGAGGCTAAGAGGACACACCTGAAAACTGACATTTGGGTCCTGACTTTTAGCTGGATTTAGGGAGATGCCACTGCTAGATATCTTCTTTTGTTCCTGTATCCATATTGTGAGTTTTTTTTTAAGATTTTATTTATTCATTTGACAGACAGAGATCACAAGTAGGCAGAGAGGCAGGCAGAGAGAGAGGAGGAAGCAGGCTTCCTGCCGAGCAGAGAGCCCGATGCGGGGCTCCATCCCAGGACCCTGAGATCATGACCTGAGCCGAAGGCAGAGGCTTAACCCAATGAGCCACCCAGGTGCCCCCATATTGTGAGTTTTGGCTTTGACTCTTTGGATAAAACACTTCTGTGAACAACAGGTCAAATGGGAAATCTTTCATGAAACAAATCCATTTGACAGTATGACCTTGTAAATAAGTAACGAACACTAATGATGCACATTTCTTCTTCCCTGCTAGTCGTAGAGCCAGAACGGGGAAGTAGGCCATTTTTTTACATTTCTTTGGTTTGATTTGTGCCTGAAGTGAATTCTCAGATCAGACACATCCCTGTTTGTACAGAAGTCTCAATAATTTTTGTCGCAAACTGATCTGAAAAGCCAGTTTGGTTGTCTATAGTTTCTAGATTATATTTTGGTGTGTATCATGGATCTCTCGTAGTTAAGAGGTACGTGAGAGCTATATGTTTCTTCTCCACAACCAGCGTATTACAGTGAAAGCAGTTCAGATCTAATTCTGCCCCACAAACATTATGAACAGTCAGGCAGAAAACAGTCATACAGCCTGATCTGTATGTCCAGAGCCATTCTATCTCCTCTTATTTCCAACCATTATCTCAGGTGAAAGGTTCCCTGGAGGCAGACATGACGCTCTTCTAGCAGTAGGATTCAGCTTACCTTCCCGTTAAAGGGCACATTCAAATTAAGTGTCAGAGCATGAGATTTGTTACAACTTCTGAGCCTGAAGGTGTCATTCCGAAGGGGTGAAAGACATTGGGCCAACCAGAGTCTTCTCTCCAGTTCATGCAAGGGTGGATCTTACCTGAATGACGTTTCTAACTGGTCTACCTATCTCGAGCACCAAGACATCCCCCAATGAAGCATAATTTCTAATATCTGTTGTTCTAATTAACAAGTCATCTGAAGGATTTTGGAGCTGAAGCATTTGAGTGTGGCTTTTTTCCCATTAAAAAAACTTAAGGCATATTTTACCTTCTTTTTAGGATACAGTTCTGTGAGTTTGGGCAAAGGCATACGCCCTAATCAAGATAGAGAACTGCTTCCATCAGCCCCCGCTCCATCCCCCAAATTCCCCATTACTTGCTTGTGGGCTTTTCAAAATAAACAGCTTTATTGAGATAGAATTCATCTACTGTATAATTCGCCTATTTAAAGTATACAATTCAGAGGGATTTTTTTTGAGAATTATTCGTTTTTTAAAACAGTGGTAAAATATATCTATGACCTAAAATGTGCCATTTTATTCATTCATAAGTGTGTCACTGGGTGGCACCAATTACATTCACAGTGTCCTGCAACCATCACTTTTCTTCGTCACCCCAAACAGAAACTCTGTACCCATTAAGCGAGACTGCCCATTGCTTCCTCCCACAGCCTCTGGTAACCACTGTTCTACTTGTCGTCTCTAAGGCTGTATTTAACTAGGTACCCCGTAGAAGTGGAACCATACAGTATTTGCTCTTCCATGTCTGGTTTACTTGACTTCATATACCATTTTCCAGGCTGACTCATGTGGCATATATCAGTCCTTCATTCCTTTTTAAGGCTGAATGATACTCTGTGAATAAGCCACTCATCTATCTGTGGACATTTGGCTTGTTTTTCTTTTTGGCCATCATGAATACTGCTGTGCAGTGAACACCGGCTTACAAGTGTCTTGCTTGAGTCCCTGTTTTCGATTCTTGAAACTCCATGAGAGTATACACTCCTGGTGTATGCCCAGGAGTGTAGTGTTGGGTCACATGGTAATTTGGTGTTGAGTATGTGGAGGAGCTGCACAGTTTCACGACACCTGAGCCATTTGATACCCACCAGTGATGTACAAGGATTCCAAGCTCTTCACATCCTCTCCAGCACTTATTTGCCATCTCTCAAAATCTTGCCTTCCTCATAGCTGTGAAGTGGTATTGCCTTGCAGTTTTGTTTTGCATTTCTCTAATGACTAATGATGACGAGCACCTTTTTCTGTGCTCAGTGGCCATTTGCATCTTCTTTGGAGAAATGCCTGTTTGTATCCTATGCCCATTTTTTAAAAACTGAATTGTTTGTCCTTTTGTTGTTAAGTTCATGATTCTGGGCTTTGATTAGAGATTTCAGTTATTAACTAATCACCCCTGGAGTGTGAGTGTTCTCAATTAGGGTTTTTTAGATGTTAACTGCAGTGTTCTGGTAAATGTTTTAAAGCTCTGATTTAGAGCATTTGCCAGTTTCCATGGTCCATTTCAAGTTACCAATCTGTCCTTATTAAAGTAACAAAAGAGGGTTGCCTGGGTGGCTCAGCGGGTTAAGCCTCTGCCTTCAGCCCAGGTCATGATCTCAGGGTCCTGGGATCAAGCCCTGCATCAGGCTCTCTGCTCAGCAGGGGAGCCTGCTTCCCCCCCCCCCCCCGCCATCTCTTGGCCTTCTTGTGATCTCTCTTTCTGTTAAATAATTAAATATATAGATAGATAGATAGAATCTTTTAAATAATAAAGTAATAAGGGAGTGGGAAGAGATGCACATAATCAACTCTGGCTAGCAAGTGCTAGGCTTCCAACCACCCTACAGTGTAGAAAGAAACTAATACACAGACACACAGACACACACGTGTCACAGTGTCTATGTTGAACATATTTTAAATGAATTTGCAGATGTCGCAACTAAAAGTAAATGAGAATGACTTTCAATTATAATACTTGAGCTCTACTCATTGTTGAGCATGTCATATGCTAGGCATGTTCCAAATGTTTAATGCACGTGTCACTGCTTTGTGTCCCACACATGGGTTTTACTTCCTGAGTGCCCACTACCATAAACAAGAGCGAATGACTTTCTTCTAACCCCAGACACACTGCTTTGTTACTCTGTACCCTCCACCCTTCCTAAAAATCTATTTTGGAGAATTGAAAGTGAAAGCTAACGCTGTCATCCACCTGTCGATGGACTGTGGAAGTTCACAAATATTCTTTTCTGGATTCCAAACAAACAAACACCCCCCACCCAAAAAACGCACATGTTTTATAAGGAAAATGTAAGCAAGTCAGAAATGGCCAAAAATAGGAAGTGAAAGTCCTCCATTATCCCACCCACAAGAAACCATCATTAACAGTGAACATTTATGATGTCAAATCTTTTTCTTTACATCTTCATTGTTTTACAAAAAATGGGATGCTGCTTTACAATCGGAAACTTCCTTCACTGCATGACACAGTCAGACACCAGCGCCTATAGCCCTACTTTGTTCCTTTTACCAGCTACATGGTATCTGTCATGTGACCGGAGTGTAAAGGATCGTGAAGGGTTGTTTTGAAGAAGGGGTGATAGGTAGCTTATGGCACAAAAAGGTTGATAACCACTGCTGGGTATCCCAAACAGCATCATTTTGTCTGCTCTCCCCTTCCAGAGTTACCATAACTTACCCAGAATGATAAGGTGAAAGTCAATGTCAGGAGTTACAGGAAATCTCTTAAGCCCCATAGGGATAGTTGTGAGGTAAAAGTATGCATCAAATTCTTGCATAGCGCTTTGTAGCTCTAGTCTTTCTTTTTTTTTTTTAATTTTAATTCCAGTATAGCTAACATACAGTGTTCTATTAGTTTCAGGTGGACAGCTCTGGTCTTTCAAAACCGTATTTAGAATCTCTTCAACTCCAGGGAGGCACCTGGGTGGCTCAGTCTGGGGACCCTCTGCCTTTGGCTCAGGCCGTGATCTCAGGGTCCTGGGATTGAGACCTGCATCCAGCTCCCTGCTCAGCGGGGAACCTACTTCTCCCTCTGCCTCTGCCCCTCCCCCACGCGTGCTCTTGCGTGCTCTCTCTCAAATAAATAAATAAATAAATAAAATCTTTAAAAAAAGTTTCTTCAAGTCCAGCAGGCTCTGGTCTGAGTTCAAGAAACATTGTCCTGAAGGCAGCCCAGCCTTTTAATTCCTCTTCATCTGAAGAACCTGTTGGGTTTCCTCATTCTCAGTGGTCATCAGCGTTTCTTTGTTTTCTCCTCTGTCCAGGCCCCTGTCACTAGCAAAGCTCCTACTGACTTTATCTGGGGAGGCATTTATTATTGTTGCTCCTGGGGATTGATAGGAGGAAAGAAGGTTATCTGGGGGAAGGGTAGACGTCGTAGAAGTGTCTGACAGCCATTATTAGGTGGCTGTCAAAATAACACGCTTTACTCTCCAGCATGTCCCTACTCCAGGGAATGAAATAATCCAAGAATAATAAGCTCCCAATTGCCATCTGTCAGTTTGTGATGCTGCCTGCCTCGTTCTGGTTAACATTGAATGCTGACCTCACACGGCACTCGGGGAAACTTAGAGGAAGATAAGATGATCACAGGACGTAAAGCGAACTGACTGATGGCTTGCCCAGACATGGGCCAAAGGCCAGTGGTATCAGTTGATCAACATTTGTCTATCTCGTGCTCTCTTCCCCTTTCTTGTTTACCTCAGAGAGTTGGCAGTGTGGCGTTCCCTCCTGGAATAGGACACATTCTCATTCTTTTACCGGCTTGGAGAAGTTAGTTTAGTAGGGGTGGCGGGGCGGGTGCTAAGAGGTTTGGGTGGGGGTCAGATGCTATCATTTTTCCTAAGAAGGTAAGAAGAATATGGGTTTCTGGAGTTAATGAATGGACTTGCCGTGATCTTTTAGATCACATGCTAAGCAACAGGCTTGTACATACATATTTTACTGTGCCTTCCGGCCCATATCCCCTTCGAAGGCAAACTGCTCTGTGCCAGCTGCACTGGGAGGCAGGGGCCATGACCTGTGAGGAACCTGCCTCCTGGTTGATTGGACCAAGAGTTGGCCATCTGTCCCCAAAACAGCCCATTCATCACCTGGCAAGCAACAAGGGTTTAACAGGATGAGCTGGGCCAATTGTATTTCTCTCCTAGGAAATTAGACTCATGAAACTGAGTGACTAAGACAGTCCACAGCAGGGACAAGAGCCAAAAGATGATGGGGAGGGAAGCATCACATCAGGCCACATCCATGCTGGAGTTAGGAAGAGACAGAAACCATGAGTAAACGGAAGAAGCTACTAAGAGCGATAGAGATGCCCTGAGAGACAGAGCAGCTGTTTCCCACAACCACCTTGATCCCAGAACCACTTTCCAGTTCTCCCGAGGCCAAGCTTTATCCTGCAGTAGGATTCTCTTGGGATACCTGTTTCTGTTTTTAGTCGTAAATCTCCCTTTTCTTGAGCCAGCTTGAGTAGGACTCTGTTTTCTTGCAATAAAAATTGCCAGACCAGCCCTGTGGTTTTGGTAATAGTGGAGAAGAAAAGATAACTAGGGTTGGTAAGGATGTAGAGAAACCCGGACCCTTGTACACTGTTGGCAGGAAAGCAAAATGGTGCAGCCGCTCTGGAAAATAGCCTGGAGGTATCTCCAGAATTTAAAAACAGACCTGTCGTTTGATCCAGCAATCCCAATTCTGGCTATTTATCTAAAAGATTTGAAATTGATATCTCAGATATTAGCCTGCCAGTGTTCACTGAAGCACTGTTCACAATAGGAAAGATGTAGGAAACAACCTAAATGTCCGTTGATGGATGAATGGATAAAGAGAAGGTAATGTAAGTACCATGGAATATTATTCAGCCTTCAAAAAGGAGGATAAATACTGGAGGCGTTTGAAGAGTCAGACTCATCCAATCAAAGAGTAGAAGGGTGGCTACTAGGCATTATGGAGGGCTGGGAAATTGCTAATCAATGGGCATAAAGTTTTGATTATACAAGATGAACAGGTTCTAGAGATCTGCTGTACGACCTAGTGCCTGTAGTTAATACTGTATTGTGCACTTTGTTAACAGGGTAGATCTTACATAAAATGTTCTTACCACAATAAAATAAAATTAAATAGTCAGGCCAGGTCTAGGCCTCAAGTGTTCTGACTGTAGACATTGCAGGTGAATCGACAACAGTTGGTTAATATTTAGGGTTAACATTCAGTGCCACAGTCTGTTCTAGGTATTATGGGGAGCAGTGGAAAAACACAGATACCTCATTATTTCTCTCAAGCTCAGCGCTGACGTACGAGCTTTAAATCTGTGTTCCTGGCAAATGGTGAGAATGGAAAGAGGCAGGGATCCTGACTGTTCATTTATCACCTCACAGCTCTCAACCAACAGGGGGCCTTCTTTATCCTCTTTAACCTCTCAGTGGAATATTTGCCTTTGATTTATTCCTCTTTCCAGTCAACTCTTGATTATTCATGTAATAGAGGGAAGCATTTATGTGAATAATAGAAGACTGCCCAACCTTGGCCTCTCTTCCCTGCTACAGCAGCACTGAGTTCCAGAAATGGAAACCAACTAGCAGGAGAGGTAAGGAGGCTCAGCAAAGCTGGGGCAGGGCCAAGCAAATTAACATTGTTTCTTCTCCCACTTTTATACCTTCCTTCTAAATGGTCCCTCTTGAGTTCCTTTTCTGGTGCCTGTAGGAGATTGCCGGAAAGGAGACGCCATCTGTTTGATTGAAGTAAAAATATGGGATTTTTAAAGACTAAAATGTGGTTGGGGACAAGTCGTTGGGGATGCTGGTTTTTTCTCTCCCATCTATTCTACCCTGTGTTGGCATTGTGCCTCAGAGCCAGCCAGCTTTCTTACTGGTGGCCGTTATTCTCAGTTCAGGATTTGGGACTCAGCTAGTGAAGATAACTGTGGTGGGGTTTCTCGAAGTTTGGTCCTTGAGCCACTTACGTGTGTGTATGTGTTTGTGTGTGTGGCATGGGGGGATGCTTATTAAATGTTGATTCTTCGGCCTCACCTCAGACCTATTGAGCCCAGATCTGGGGGAAGGGAATCGGTCTGGGAATTTGAGTTGTAACCCACCCCTCTCTCCAGGTGATTTTTAGGCACACCCCACTTTATGAATGACCAGGCTATAAAAATGACCCGTGAGCATTTGGGAAATTACCAACACTCCGGGGAAATTGCCAGCACTTCTGTGACCGTCACTGCTAGTAGACCAAGTGAGGGGGGTGGGGAGAAAGTGGGGCATGGCGGGTGTCACGGGGTGTTCTTCTGAGTACAAATAGGTAGGGATTCTCCGTTGAAAGGAATGCCCAGAAGAACGGGTGCTGCCAGCCACCATGCAAAATGCAGCGCTTCTTAACCCTCAAGTATTGGTCGAATTACCGTCTCGAGGATTGAGAGTTGCTTCAGCAGGGACGCAGGACGATGTGTGTGTATGCTATAGGCTGGCTTTGCATGTTTCCTTCGAAAGAGACCACCCCCTTCTCCGTTTCTGCATTGTCTGTACTTCAAATAAGGACAGCTAGTCATTGCCAACATATTTGGAGTTTTGTGGTAATTTAAATACGTAAATAGGAACTGCATGATGCCTTTCAGTGATTGTACCTAAATATAACCCTCCTAATCAAAATGAGGATGTTATGTTTATTTTAAAACTGTGGTTAGAGTGTTCAGTCTTTTTTCTTTTTTTTCCTTTCTGAACACTGGCTCTGAGGAGTAAAGCAAGGTCCTGTGTTTCTTTGCTTTCCAGGCATTCCCAAATGACTGTTGAATGGGTTTTGTTCCAAAAGTTTCTCTGGAAGTCTGTTTAGAATTCAGATTGCATTTTCCCGTGGACACAGTACACTTGAGGGTCAGGTTCCCAGACCAGCTGGCAAAAGTCTATTTAATGTGAAGTAGAATGGAAGAGCAGTCCCCTAGCCACGAATGAGGGCTCCTGATGGTGTTTTTTTTTGTTTTGTTTTGTTTTTTTTTTTTTTTTAAGGGAAAAAGCATCGGGGTTTCAGGCCTGTGGTGCTAGACACACATCCAGGCGTCAGTCCATGGGCAGAATCCTAGGGATTTAGGGTGGGAGGAAACCGTTCAGACTCCTCAACCTGGCTTCCTAGGCCTTGTATGATCTGGCTTCTGTTCACCTCTATGGTATCCATCCATCTATCCATCTTTCCTCCCTCCCTCTGTCTTTCTCTTCTCTTCTCTTCTCTTCTCTTCCCTCTTTCATTCTTTCATTCTTCCCCCCCTTTCTTTCTATAATATCCATCCATCCATCCTTCCTCCCTCCCATGCTCTCACCTTCCCCCCAGCCCTCTCTCTTTCTTTTCTTTTCTTTCCTTTCCTTTCTTATAGTATCTCTCCTCCCTCCTTTCTTCCCTCCCTCTTTCCTTCTTCTCTCTTTCTCTCTCTCTCCCTCTTTTCTTTCTTTTTCCTTCCTTACTTCCTTTTCCTTCCCCTCCCTCCATCCCTCCCTCTTTTCCTTCCTTCCTCCCCCTCTTCCTTCCGGATCCCTGTCCCTTTTTTCTTTCTTCCCTCCCTCCATCCTTTCTTTTTTTCTTCCTTTCTTCTTTCTTCCTTTCTTCTTTGTTAAGTAAGCTCTATGCCCAATGTAGGGCTTGAACTCATGACCCCAACATCAAGAGTTTCGTGCTCTATCAACTAAGCCAGCCAGCCACCCCTATAGCATCATTTCTTACCATGTTTCCCCGGCACTCCATATGATCCAGGCAAAAGGAGCTCCTTCAAGTTCCCTAAACTTGTCTGTGTAGCCTCTGGGCCATTGAAGCTTTTACCCATGCTTTCCCACTGCCTAGAACCCCCTCCCCTTGCCTGCTACCCAGTTGATGGCTCAGTTACAGGCTCTAAGAAATCTGATCACAGTTTTTTTTTTGAAGATTTTATTTATTTACTTATTTGTCACAGAGAGATAGAGAGCGAGCACACAAGCAGGCAGAGTGGCAGGCAGAGGCGGAGAGCTAAGCAGACTCCCTGCTGAGCAACGAGCGGGATGCGGGACTCGATCCCAGGACCCTGGGTTCATGATCTGAGCTGAAGGCAGTGGTTTAAGCGACTGAGCCATCCAGGCGTCCCTGATCACAGATTTTATTTTAGAATATGATTTGTATGTTTTATGCCATTTCTCTTCCATCCTGCCAACCTGAACACTCCATGAAAGCAACTACCATGTCTGTTAATTGCTCTGGAACCCCCAGCACTTAGCCTAGTATATGGCAGTTTCTTACTATGTGGCAAATGAATCATTTAGTTTGGGGGTTCTCAACCTTTTTGTGGCTGCTGTGCGCATAATGGATGGTCTTCATGTGCTCAACAGTCTCAGCTAAGGGCCACATCAACAAGAAGGCAATATGTAGGTTATGCAGAATTCCCACCTGCTGTCCCTGCTGCTACTTACCTTTGCTCTCTGACCGAAGAGAGCATTACAGGAATGCGAGCAAGAAAGTGAACAATGAGAGGGAGAACATGCAGAGGAATATATATGCAAGTAATTTGCAAACTTGTGTTTTAACTATTATTCATAACAAATCACTTGCCCCACCTCTCTCACCCAATGAGACATTGAGCTACGCTGAGAAAAGCCCCAGTCTAGTCCAACCCTCTCACAGATGTGGGCTCTGAGATTTAGAAAGGGCAAGTCTTTGGCCTGCTTTAGCTGCTCTTCTGGGGTTATGGCCTAGGGTTCTCTCAGGCCGTTGTATTTTCTTCTAGAAGTAGACATTCTTGAAATAAAGTCTGCCGGCCCTGAAACAACTTGTCTGTGGATATTGGAGGCAGTCTCAGATCACTTGGCCGGGGTCACTGCTGGGGCTGGGTTGGGGGGAAATGGGAGAGTGAAGTAATTCGGAAAGTACATTCTGTATTTTATGTTGGGCTTACTAATGCTGGGTCTGGAGGAGAGCTAAGGGAGTACAGCTTACCCAAAGCTTTGCTTGCAGAGTTGAGACATAACATGTGGCTTTTCATTGTTCCAGAATTCCATAGCTATGGAGAGTGGAGAACATGACTGTATGATCAGTGGGTATTTCTTGATTATGCGATCGACCGAAATTGCTTTGCTGGTGTGATGAGAAAGCTGTTTAGAGGGGTTTTTTTTTGTTTGTTTGTTTTTGTTTTTGTTTTTGTTTTTTTTAACACCACCAAGCATTTAATTGGTCAGCAGGAGATTTGCTAAAAGTTGTTTCTGTCATGAATTTTATGTAGTTCCATAAAGCTAGGAGGGGCCTTCAGGCCATTTGGTTTGAGGGTCTGCTTCAGCTATTAAAAATTATATAGTGCCTTAAATACATGTTGCTAAATGTTATTTGTACTTCTCATTAGTACTCCTGTGGGTTTCTTCTGCTCCGAATAGAAGCTACCATAGGACTTAATGAAAGGACACAGCCTAATGGGTCACAGAGATCAAGTTCAAAAGCATTCAGGAGGGATGCCTGGGTGGCTCAGTGGGTTAAAGCCTCTGCCTTCGGCTCAGGTCATGATCCCAGGGTCCTGGGATCGAGTCCCACATCGGGCTGTTTGTTCAGTGGAGAGCCTGCTTCCCCCTCTCTCTCTGCCTGCCTCTCTGCCTACTTGTGATCTCTGTCTGTCAAATAAATAAATAAAATCTTTAAAAAAAAAAAAAAGCATTCAGGAAAAGGGCCCATCTGTAGGTCCCTGGAGAGGACAGGAAAACAGTGCTTTTCCAGGTATAGGCCTATGACCCAGGGTTGGATTCTTGCAGAAGATACGTGGCTGGACAGTGTAGCTCATTTCTCTACCTGTCTTCCAGTAGGATACACTTCGGGAGTCCCTCATCAGGCTGGTTCTTTCTCCCCACGGCAAAGGAAACTGCTGGCCCATGGCTAATTAAAAAAAACATGAGCCCAGAAGCCAAAAAGCTCAAAGGCTTATGAGAGCCAAGTGTCCTTCCATGGGGCCCACTCCAGATCCTCCAGAGACCGATGGGTCCATATCCTAAGGGATAATAAAGGAAAGCACCATTCCTAGAGTCCCTTTAAGAAAAGGTAATGCCTGGCTTTGCATTCCCTCCAGCCACCAGTAGTTTGCTTCCCAGGGCAGTTTTGCTTCCTGAACCTTCCTTGCCATCACTCTGAAATGCTCCTCTGTCTGTCTGGATAGAGGGAAGCAGAAAGTGCCCGGAAGTCCTGCATTTCCTTCCCCCTTGTGTCTCCCAAACCACAAAATTCTGGGCCATTTGCATCTGCCTCAGTTCCTCCTCATAACACTCTGCCAAAAGTATCTTGGTTCTAGGTACAATGCAAAGCTTCCTGGAGCGCACCAAATGTGGAAGGCGCTGTAATTTGAGGCAGTTTTCAGAAAAGAGCCCCTTCTGGTAATGAAAAGCCCTTTTTCCTCTTTCTCTTTTCTTTCTTTTCTTTGCTTCTTTTCCCCCCACTTAGGCCTCATCACATTTTGTCCAATTTCAGCTCATCGCAGGCTGAATTTTCCTTTTGATGTCTGCTTTCCAGAATAGCCCCTGCCTGAAAACGAGAACAAAAGGCCAACTCTGTGCCTTTCAGTTTCCAGCCGCCGCAGCCCTTTTATCCATCTCCGTGCTTCCCTGCTTGGGAACAAAACCTGAGCTCCAGGGTCAGGGCGCAGCCAGAGGAGGAGCGCTTTTTTTTTTTTTTAAACCAACCGGAGCACATGCGAATATCATGTTTCATTGTCATCCTGTCATCCTGGTCAGGGCAGGTAGGGAAGGGAGGGAGGGATGTAAGGGGGGAAAAAGTAGTTTGTAACCTCAGCCAAAGCAGACCTTCCAGTCCCACTCCCCCTACCTCATCCCAGAAGTCTGATTCAGAAGAAAGCATTTTTTTTAAGGGTGTAGTTTACTAATTCAGGGTTCTTTTCCAGCTTGAGTGGCTCTGTTCAGGGTACCCAGTTGGGACGATGGAGCAGGAGCCCGAGGTTTCGGCATTTGGGTGCTCGCTTGGACACCATGCTTTTGTTCAACTTTTAGCTTCTTAGTCTGTTACTCAGTGTCTGTGTAAGCCTCCTCTGCTCCTCTTCTTCCGCTTCCTTTGGTTTCAAATCACAGAAGACCTATCTCTTTGTGCTGCTCCCGGCTTGTTGTCTAGGTTACAGACTTCTTCATCCTGCCTCCTTTTTTTTTTTTTTTTTTTTTGGAGGGGGAATATACTGCTTGAAGGAGAGTTTTAAAAATAGTGAGTAAGGATTCTCTCTTCTTCAAGGCTGCTGGGCTCTTCAGCAGTGGAGAGAACTGTGGTTTGCAAAGGTGGTTGTATTGTGAAAATCACCTCCAAGATAGGACTGCCCCAAGCCCCAGGCCTCACCAGGTCAGTCAGGGTCTTGAGGCATGGACTTTGTGTTTTTACTTTCAGTGAACTGTCCGGATGAGTCCACGGTGCCTTCAGTGTGTAGAACCATTGTGTTTGAACAGCAAAGCCAACGACCTGGGCCCTGGGCTGTTGAAAGAGGATCAACTTTTCTGTATGTTAGTGTTTCCTGCTTAGAAGATGGGACCAGGAAATCTTGCGGAGTTACAAGCCCACTGTGAGGGCCCTGTCATTACTGTCCCAGACAAAAATGTGACACCTTCCCTTCAGGAAAAAAAAAATCCAATTATCTAGCTGGCTTGGTGTCTGGGCTGTTAACAGTGGCTGGAGGCCGTCTCAGGGATTAAAATAAATCTTTCCAGTTGCTTGAAGAAGGAGCTTATTTGTGGGGAAGACCAGGAGTTTCACTCCCCCACTGCCGTTTGGACAAAGCTTCCTGGGTTTTTGAACCCACCCCAACTTCTAGCGGTCTCCCTTTCCATACCCCGAGTGGTTAGCAGAGCTAGGCACCGTATCTTTGTTCTTTGCAAAATTGCCTTTTTATCGTGTGATTCTATCATAAGAGCAGCATAAGCTCCTGATCTAAGCCTGTAACATGACAAGAATAGGACACATGACAAATAAAAAGTTACTGAGAAGTTTATCTCCCAGAGATTAGACCCTGTAAGCATGTGTTCCCTGCAGGTTTCATGTTCAATTAGTTGTTATTTTTAAAAACTCAGTTTGAAAGGAGCAGACTAGGATGTAGGATTCCTTCCAACCTCCCGACCCGACTCCCCCACTATTTCTTTTCCCTGCAAACAAACCACCATTACCAGTTGCTTAGAAATCTTGAGAGGCATTCTATACATCAGCAAGGCTTGAGTATTTTAGACTGCCCAGTGCTATCCCATGTACCAGAGACGCTCAACAAATACTTGGCATGTGAGTAAATGCAAGGAGCACACAGGTACATGTTGAGCAACTCGTATGTTCCAGGCACTGTGTTAGCTTCTGAATCTACAACAAGGACCAGCACGCAGCCACTGGCCTCCAAGAGCCGACATTCTAGCAGGGAAGATGGACATTAAAAAAAAAACAACCAAACAAACAAGGAACACGGCTGCTATAAAGTGAGAAACAGTAGCAAGTGTTGTGAAGGAAAAGAACAGGGTTTATATGTGTCGCTTTCCGAATAGTGATCCAGAGTCCCCTTCCCCAGTTTCCTGATATAGAGGCGTGGATGGGAGATTGGCAGTAGAGACATAATTCCCCGGCCTCGATCCTTGCCAGCGATTTTCTTCTCTCCCCGCCAGAATTTCGGTCCGACAAAACGGCCTTACTGGGGGTTAGGGTAATGCAGCCAGCTTTGTCACTGGTTGGCAGAGTGCTAGCGGTACTGTAGATCAGAAGACTTTTGTAGACGGACCGTGAACTTCTTGTAGCTAGGAACTGTGTCCTTCACCTCGCTGGAAGCCCAGGACCCCGGCAAGGACAAACTGACGTAGGCATCTGGCCCCATATACTTGACTTACAGTTCCTATTTGCTTCCTTGGCCGCACTGCACGTGGCAGGCAGTCCTCTTCCTATTTTTTTTAAAAGATTTTGTTTATTTATTTGACTGACAGAGATCATAAGCAGGCAGAGAATCAGGCAGAGAGAGAGAGAGGAAGGGAAGCAGGCTCCCTGCTGAGCAGAGAGCCTGATGCGGGGCTCGATCCCAGGACCCTGGGATCATGACCTGAGCCCAAGGCAGAGGCTTTAACCCACTGAGCCACCCAGGCGCCCCTCCTCTTCCTATTTTTAAAGATGAAAACAACTGGGGCCGAAGGAATTCGGAAAAACCTTCCTCCTTTAAAATTAATGCTCCTATATTTCTCCTCCCACCCCACAGATCCTTGACCATGGTCGGATAGCTTCTTGGTGGCAATATTTGCTGGCCTGCATAGCTGTGACCCTGACATAGTTGGTCCCCTTCCTGCGGGGAACTGGATACCCTCTGTCCCTCCCATGGGCTGGCCTAGGCTCTATTCCCTCCCAGTTGTCTGGAAGGGTTTTTAAGACAACCAGGTCATTCTATTCTAAATATTTTTCTGGGATTGAGGTCAAGTCAGCAGCATGATCCTCTCTTAAATGGGTCAGAGGAGGCGGACTCCCTTGTCTCCTTGAAAGGTTGAGCTTCTCCGGACACGTTACCCCTCTTCCCTTCTCTTCCAGCTGGCTGGAGAGCAGACTCGCGATCGCATGTGTTTCCTGGGGAACTTTTATGCATCCCACACTGTGTTATACGCTTTGAGGCGTGGAGGCAGAGGCAACTCTTTAAATGCCGAAGTAACATATAGGGGAGATAGAAGGTGGTATTGGCTACGGACGTGATCTTTGGAACCAGTCCCGGGTTCCAAGCCGGACTCCCCCACTTAGTAGTTGTGTAACCTTGGGCAAGTTACTTTCGTTATTAGCTCCATTTCCTCCTGTGTAAATAGGGGTGGGGTGGGGAATAGCCCTGATCTCCTAGGATGGCTGTGAGGAATACATGAAACAGTACACGGAAGGTGCCGAATGTAGGACCAGGAACAGGTACTGCCATTACTATTACTATTATTACTGCTGTTGCCGCTGTCATTATTATTTACAGTTGTAGGAGACTAATGGAGTGATAAGTGTATAGCACCAGTAAGCACCAGTGTAGTTCAGAAAAGGAATGATCAGTTTTGGTGGGTGATCTGGGGGAAGTCTCTGGAGGAGGGAGGAGAAGTGGAATGAAATGTGGGAGGCTGAACTGGGTTGGAGCGAGGGCCCAAAAGAAGGAACCAAGTCGGCGTCGGGCATATTTAGTCTTGACCAGCAGCTCACCTGTATTTACAGCTAATCACCTCCAGCCCTTTATGACTCCGAATTTGGAGGGTCCTGCTTTACTACTTGCAGTTTAGAGGGCGTCCTTATTGGCTGGCTGCTCTGGCTGAGCTCTAGAGTGTTTGATGTGGGCCCTGACTCAGCAACTTTGTTTGTGGGTCCAAGGCCTAGTTTTTTTTTTTAATTTTTAAATTTTTTAAAAGATTTTTATTTATTTATTTGACAGAGATCACAAGTAGGCAGAGAGGCAGGCAGAGAGAGAGAGAGGAGGAAACAGGCTTCCTGGTGAGCAGAGAGCCCAATGCGGGGCTCGACCCCAGGACCCTGGGATCGCGACCCGAGCCGAAGGCAGAGGCTCCAACCCACTGAGCCACCCAGGCGCCCCTCAAGGCCTAGTTTTTATCAGCTCACCCAGGGAGGTTGGTTTCACACTCTGCAACCTTAGGGGAGACATTGCAATAAACCACAAGGTGGGAGAATGGATTGACAATGGGGGAGGGACCCGTGTAGAGACAACACTTGTGTCTCTCAGTCGGGTCATATCCTTCCTGTTAACCAGGTTCTTGAAGCCAGATTAATCAGGGACTTGTTTGGTAACCTAAAATCAGAACCTAACAGGGGTTGAAGGGTTTCAAGAGAGATGGCATAGGTACATCACACCACTGTATTGACCAGAATGTGTAACCTTTTTTCTCTACAGTGCTGGGAAAACATTAATGATGATTTTTCTCTTGGGTGTTTCCATTTCCTAACTCCATGGTAATGCTGTGTGCATGCTATGACCATGTTCTTTTTCTGCCCCCCCCCCCCCCGTTTTTAAAAATCTTCTTGATAAGATTTGGAGAATATCCACTTCTCAATAGCAATATAGATGCAGTGATTCTCTCATTGAGGATTCTTTTTTGGCTTTGTTCCTAAATTGTACTGATGTTTCTAAGCAGGGCTGCCACGAATGGCTTTGCACTGCACAACCCTAGGAGAGGGTGCCATTCACATAGACTATAATTGAATGGCGCCACTAGGGTTGTGCAGTGCACAACCTACACAACTGTACTCGGCAGCCCTGGCATAATATCAGTGCTTTTTTCATCAAGGGCAGGGTTTTTGGGAAAGGTAGAGAGTAGCAGTTTGGAACGTTCTCCAGGACTTGGTAAGGGGGCTGAAGCAGTGAGCTGCCACTGTGATTCGGAAAGGAAGAGAGAAGTGCAGTTGTGGCTTTGAGGGGATTATCCAGCCTTTGGAGAGTCCTGCATTACTGCTTGTGGTTTTGAGGTGGAAGTCCTTTCTCCTGTGGGAGGCCTACTGACCTTCAGTCTTTCAGTAAATCATTTTTTAGGGACTACCATATGAGGGGTGAAGAACAGGGAAGGATTTGCACAGGAGGGAGCATTTGAACTGGGCTTTATGAAAGAAGAAGGAAAATAACAGGTGAAAATGGGTTGTGAGAACAGAGTTCCGGGGAAAGGGAAGAGGGGGAGGGAAGACAGATGGGAAACTGCATGGTGGGATATGTGGGTAATGGGGAGAAATTCTTTTGGTTTTATAGAAAGGCACATGAAGGGGCACCTGGATGGCTCAGTGGGTTAAAGCCTCTGCCTTTGGTTCAGGTCATGATCCCAGGGTCCTGTGATCAAGCCCCACATCAGCCTTCTGCTCAATGGAGAGCCTGCTTCCTCCTCTCTCTCTCTCTGCCTGCCTCTCTGCCTACTTGTGATCTCTGTCTGTCAAATAAATAAATAAAATCTTTAAAAAAAAAAAAAGAAAGGCACATGAAGAAGAGTAGTAAGCAGTAATGCTGGTTGGGGGCAGTTGGTGTCAAATGATGAAGGGGGAGGGAAGGATCCTGGATGCCAGATTAAGGAGTTTGGGCTTCATTTAATAAGCATTAAGGAGCCAACCTAAATTTATTGTTTTTTAAAATACTTTATTGAGATATAACACTTACTGTACAGTTCACCCATTTGAAGTGTTCAGTCAGTGGTTTTTAGTATATTCACAGTTATGTGCAGCCATCACCACAATTTTGAATATTTTCATCACCTCAAAAAGAAGTTACATACCATTTAGCTGTCACTCCCGTACCTGTCCTTCCCCCTGCCCCTGGTCTAAGCAATGACTCATCTGTTTTCTGTCTGTATAGATGTGCCTGGTCTAGACGTTTCATAATGATGGAGTCATATAATACACTGTCTTCTCTGACTGGTTTCTTTCTCTTAGTATGTGTTTAAGTTTTATCCATATTGTAGCATGGATGAGAACTTCACACCTTTTAGTGGCCCAATAATGTTCCATTGTGAGGGTGCACCACATTTTGTTTATCTGTTCATTCACTGAGGAGTGTTTGCGTTGTTTCCGCCTTCTGGCGGCTGTGAATATGGCTGCCATAAATATCCGTGTATGAGTTTTTATGTGGACATTTCTCTTGGACATATACATAGAAATGGAATGAACATCTATGTATAAGTTTTTATGTGAACATTTCTCGTGGACATATACATGGAAATGGAGTTGCTGGGTCATATGATAACTATGTTTAGCCTTTTGAGGAACTGCCAGACCATTTTCTAGCGTGGTGGCGCCATTTTACAGTGTACAGCCATACCTCAGGGATTCCATTCCAGACCACTGCAGTGAAACAAATATCACAGTAGAGCAAGTTAAATGAATTTGTTGGTTTCCCCATATATATAAAAGTAATGTTTACACTATGCCATGGTCTGCTAAGTGTGCAATACCATTATGTCCAAGCATACAATGCATGTACATTAATTAAAAAAATATTTATTGCGAAAAATGCTAACCATCTGAGTCTTCGGTGAGTCATAATCTTTCTGCTGGTGGTTGGTCTTGCCTCGATGTTGATGGGCACTGGCTGATCAGAGTGGTGGTTGCTGAAGACTGGTGTGGTCGGGGCAGTTTCTTAAAATGAGACAACGCTGAGCTTCGCTGCACTGATGGACTCTTCCTTTCACAAATGATTTCAATGTAGCGTGTTATGCTGTGTGATAGCATTTTACCACAGTAGAACTTCTGCAAAAATTGGACTCAATCCTATGTTGTCATCTCAACACTCTTCACAGCATCTTCACCAGGAGTAGATTCCATCTCAAGAAACCTCTTTCTTTCTTTTTTTTCCTCCACTTCTTTCTTTCTTTCTTTTTTTTTTTAGATTTTATTTATTTATTTGACAGAGATATAGAGAGAGCAGGAACATAAGCAGGGAGAGTGGGAGAGGGGAAGCAGGCTTTCTGCCGAGCAGGGAGCCTGATGCAGGGCTCGATCCCAGAACCCTGGGGTCATGACCCAAGCCAAAGGCAGATGCTTAACCCACTGAGCCACCCAGGTGCTCCTTCAGTCTCCACTTCTGATTCTAGTTTTCTTGCTCTTTCCTTTGCATCTGTAGTTCTTTTCTCTATGGAAGTCTTGACCCCCTCAAAGTCATCCACGAGGGTTGGGATCAACTTTTTCCAAACTCCCATCATGTTGGAATTTTGACCTCTTCCCAGGAATCACAAATATTCTTAATAGCATCTAGAAGAGTGAATCCTTCCCAGAAGGTTTTCAATTCACTTTGCCCAGATCCATCAGAGGAATCACTTTTCTATGACAGCTGCATGACCTTGTGAAATGTATTTCTTTAATAATAAGACTGGAAATTCAAAATGACTCCTTGAACCACAGGTCGCAGAATGGATGTCGTATTAGCAGGCATGAAAATAACATTAATGGCACACATTTCCACCAGAGCTCTTGGGTGACCAGGTGCATTGTCAGTGGGCAGGAAGATTTTGGAAAGAGTCTTTTTTTTTTTTTCCCCGAGTGGTAGGTCTCAACATTAGGCTTTAAATATGCAGCAAACCATGTTGTGAACAGATGTGCTGTCATCCAGGCTGGTGTTGTTCCATTTATAGAGCACAGGCAGAAGAAATTTAGCGTAATTCTTAAGTGCCCTAGGATTTCTGGAATGGCAAATGAGCATTGGCTTCGACTTCAAGCTTTGGTTTCGAACATCTGTAACCAGCTGCTTTAGCACTTAGTAAGAGAGTCAGCCGTTCTCTGAAGCTTTGAAGTCAGGTGTTGACTTTTCCTCTCTAGCTATGATAGCCAGAGATGGCATCTTCTTCCAATAAAAGTCTGTTTGATCTGCATTGACAGTCTATTGTTTAGTGTGGCCATCTTCATTAACTATCTTAGCTAGACTTTCTAGAGAACCTGCAGCAGCTTCTACGTCAGCACTTAAGGAGACAACTTTACTTAAACCTCATGAACCATCCTCTGCTAGCTGCACATTTTTCTTTACAGCTTCCTCACCTCCCTTGGCCTTCATGGAATTGAAGAGAGTCAGGGCTTTGCTCTGGATTAGGCTTTGGCTTAGGGGAATGTGGTGGCTCGTTGGATCTTCTGTCCAGACCACACCAACTTTCTCCATATTCACCAAAAGTTGTTTTGCTTTCTTACCGTTCATGTGTTCACTGGAGTAGCACTTTTAATTTCCTTCAATAGTCACAGCTTGGCCAGCTGCTTGGCTTAAGAGGCCCCGCTTTCGGCCTACTGGCTTTCAACATGCCTTTCTCACAAAATTTAATCATTTCTAGCTTTTGATTCAAAGTAAGAGGTGTGCAACTCTTCCTTTCATCTGAACACTTAGATGCCCCTGTAGGGTTAGTAAATGGCCTAACATCTGTATTGTGTCTCAGGGAATAAGGAGGCCCAAGGAGAGGGTGAGTGATGGGGGAACAGTTGGTCAGTGGAGCAGTCAGAACACAGACAACATGTGTCGATTAAGTTCGCTGTCTCATGCGAGTGCTGTTTGTGGCGTCTGAAAAAAATTACAGTGTAACAGCAAAGATCACCATAACAGATCACCTTAACAAATAATGAAAAAGTTTGAGATATTTAAGAATTACCAAAATGTGACACAGTGATGCAAAGTGAACAGATGCTGTTGGAAGAATGGCACTGATAGACTTGTTCAATGCAAGTTTGCCGTTGACCTTGCATTAGTTAAAAATAAAAATAAAAAAAAATGCAGTATCTACAAAGTGCAGTAAAGCAAAGCAGGATAAAATGAGGTGTGTCTGTATGAGGTTTGAGTTTTTCCCCATCATTACAAACACCTGGGATTGTCTTTTATCTTAGCCTGAAGTGGTATGTCCTTGTGGATTTGATTTTCATTTGTCTAACGGCTAATGACATTGAGCATCTTTTCATGAGTGCACTGGCTATTTGCTTGTGTTCTTTGGATAAATGTCTATTCAGATCCTGAGCCCACTTTTAATTGGGTTGTTTGTCATTTTATTGTTGTGTTTCAAGGGTTTTATGTATTCTGGATAAAAGACCCTTGTCAGACGTAGGATTTGCAAAAATTTTCTCTCATTCTTTGTGTTGTCTCTTTTCTTTCTTAATGGTGTCCTTTGAATCACAGAAGATTTTAATTTTCATGAAGTCCCATTTAGCTGTTTTTATCTTTTGTTGCTTTTGCTTTCTGTTTCACATCTAAGAATCCATTCCCAAATCTGGGGTCATGATTGATTGACTATTATGTTTACTTTTTAAAAATGATTTTATTTATTTGCCAGATCGAGAGAGCAGGAGGACACAAGCAGTGGGAGCAACAGAGGGAGAGGGAGAAGCAGGCCCCTGCCGTGCAGGGAGCCCGATGCAGGCCTCCATCCCAGGACCCTGGGATTATGACCCGAGCTGAAGGCAGTTCTGAGCCACCCAGGCGCTCCTACTCTGTTTACTTTTAAGAGTTTTATAGTTTTTGCTTTTAAATTTAGGTCTTTGGTTGAATTTGACTTAACTTTTGTGTGTGGTTATGAGATGGGGTTCACCCATCTGTATGCATGGGTCCACTTGTCTCAGGACCATTTGTTGAAGAGACTTTGTTTCCTCCATTGAACAGTCTTGGCACCCTTTTTGAAAATCAGTTGTGTTTATTTTTGGAGTTTCAACTCCATTCCATTAGCCTGTATGTCTCTCTTTATGCCAGTACCATGCAATCTTTATTATTGCCTTGTAAGGAGTTTTGAAAGCAAGTCATGTGGGTCCTTCTTCTTGTTCTTTTCACCTTGTTTTGGCTATTTGGAGTCCCTTACAATTCCATAAGAATTTTAGAATTAGCTTGTCATTTTCTACAAAGAAGTCAGCCGAGATTCCAGTAGTGATTGTGTTGAATTGGTCATCTGAAAATTTTAAGGAGGAACATAACATTATAAGGGCTCTATTTTAAAAATAAGAACCTGACAGTAATATATGAACTCTAGAGTAAAGGAGGGGAGATACTGGAAACCTGGAGATCAGATAGGAAATTGTTATAGTAGTTCAAGAAGATGAGAGGGACTAAACGAGGGAAAGATGGTGAGGATAAATGTGAGATATATTGAAAAGGTTGAGGTGTCAACATGATAGGACTTGGGGACTGACTACATGTGGAGGCAGAGGAAGGGGGTGCCATGAACAATAGCTCCAAAGTTTGAAAATAGGCTAACTGATTAGATGACAGTACTTTTATAAACTCTGTGTTTTATTTATTTTTCTTTCTTCCTTTTCTTTTTTTCTTTCATTTTTTTTTTTTGAGAGAGAACATGTGCATGCACGTGCATGTTGGGGGGTAGGGTAAAGGGCAGAGGGAGAGTGAGAAAGGAAATCTTCAGCAATCTCCACGGTTGGTGCAGAGCCCAGTGCGGGGCTTGCTCTCATGACCCTGACTGAGATCATGACCTGAGCTGGAATCAAGAGTCCGACGTTTAACTGACTGATCCTCCCAGGTGCCCCTAAAATTATTTTTGATTTACAGAAGATTTGTAAAGAATATTACAGAAAATTTCTGTATACTTTCACTCAGCTACCCTAATGTTAACATCTTGCATAATCATGGTAAAATTATTAACACTGAGAAATTGTCATTGGTGCTATGAACTGAACTGTAGATTGTATTCTGATTTCACCAGTTTTTTCACAAACATCCCTTTACTATTCCAGGGTCCAATCCAGGATCCCACATTATATTTAGTTGTCATGTCTTCTTAGTCTTTTCTGTCCATGACAGTTTACCATTCTGTCTTTCATTACCTTGACAGTTTGAAGAGCACTGGTTAAGTTCCTTTGTAAAGCGTCCCTAATTTAGATTTATCTGATTTTTTTTCTTGCTCAGATTTTGGCAGTTACAGACAAAAACAGCACAGAAGTGAGGCTTTACCCTTTTTGTGTGTCATTTCAGGGAGTACACGATGATATGTCTTATTACCGGTGATGATAACCACAGTCATTCAGTCAACACAGTGTCTGCCAGATTTCTCCACCATGAAGTTCCTGTTTTTCCTGGAAATTTAACATGAGCTGTGCTGATGTAGCTCACAGTAGGGATGGATTTTTCTGCTGAGATCAGAACAATTATAGTTCTTAGGTACTGAGTGCTAGCTATACGCTAGGCATCGTGCCAAGAGCTTTGCTTGCTCTGTTGCATTTGATCCTCTCCAAAACCTCGTGAGAATGTAGATACTATTTTTGTCCCTATTTGAGAAACGGGAATTCCTCCAGTTTCTTGCCCAAGCTCACTGTGCCGTGAGTGGCAGAGCCAGCCTGTGGACCCAAGTTTGTTTTAACTCTAAAACCCATAATCTGAACCACTTAGCAATGCTACCTGTCTTGCTTTCATTCTCTTAATAGGGATGAATTTGCCAGTGGGACCAGAAAGCTTGGTGTTTATGAGCTAAGCTTCTCTGGCCCCTTGCTAGTGCTTGGGTGTGGGCACGACAAAATACACCTGTGTGACTCTCCTTATTCAATAACTCAGTGGTTGAGCAAACCCATTCTTTTTTTTTTTTTTAGATTTTATTTATTTATTTGTCAGACAGAGATCACAAGTAGGCAGAGAAGTAGGCAGAGAGAGAGAGAGGAGGAAGCAGGCTCCCCGCTGAGCAGAGAGTGTGATGCAGGGCTCCATCCCAGGACCCTGGGATCATGACCTGAGCCTAAGGCAGAGGCTTTAACCCACTGAGCCACCCAGGCACCCCACCCCATTCTTTTTTAAGGTATAATTCAAGCAGGTTACAATCTGTTCTTTGAAGTCTAGGAACCATTCTGGTTTTAAGATGACCTTATAACCTTTTAAATCCATTTTAGGTTGATTCTAAAACCCAACTCTTTATAAGTATGCTTATTTCCTTTTTTTTTCTAAATTCTTAAGAGAAAGCTCTCTTTTCATAAGTTCTTTACACTGACAAAATTGGTAATTTCTCAGAAAGAGGTAAGCAGAAGGAGTTAATGGAAGGATAGAGGGTGGGCATTTAATGAAAGGCTTCCTGGAGAAAATGGTGCTTAATTTTGTATTTGAAGGATAAATAGGGATTGACCAGAAAATTTAAGATGAGAAGGCCATTCTGGAAGAGTGAATCATATTAGCAGTAGAGATTGAAATTTTAAAAATAAAATTATGAAGATAGTAGGTGGCTCTTCTATAATCCCAGGGTTGTAAGACTTTTAAACATGACATCAAAGACAGAAGCCATAAAGGAAGTGACAAATATATCTGATTACATAAAGATAAAAAAAACTTCTGTATATCAAAAAACTAACATAAGCAAAGCAACAACACTGACGTCCTGGGGGAAATATTTGCAATAAATATCAAATAATCTGTATAAAATATCATTAAAACATAAATGGCTCTTACAATCCAGTAAGGAAAAAAAACATGATCAGTTGTTAAATAGGCAAAGGCCACAGGTGGTCACATACCCAAAGAAGAAATACAGCTGTCCAAAAAACATGTTAGAAAATAGTCAAACATTTTTGTTCATTTGATACATGCCAATTAAAGGAATAAGTTGAATGTGTGTGTTATTGGGGAGGAAAATAATTTTTTCTCTACACTTCTAGGTTCTTGGCAGAGATCCTCTCCCCCAACCCCATAATTAAAGACCAGTTAACAGGAGAGAAAAACAAATGGAAGTTTAATAGAATGTATGCCTCCTGCAGACATGGGAGAGACCCAAGAAAATTGAGTAACTCCCCAAAATGGCCCAAGCTACCACCTTAAATACCATCTCTAGCTTAGAGACAAAGGGAAGACATTGGGTGGTGGGGGTAGTGTAAGGCAGAAGGCCAGTTATGGGAGGGGACTAGGAAAAGCATGGTAATCAAGGGTAGGGTCATTATGCAGCTTGGGGTCAGTGTCTTTTCCATTGATAAGAGTGTCTAGAGTTTAAGTCATCCTTCTTTTTCTGGTACGGAGCGGGGGCAATTCTTACAAATGGAGATTTTCCTTATAAATGTAAATATCTCCTACAAAAGGGTAACTTCTACTCACTTTTCAGAGCTTGTCCCATGTCTGCTGGTTTTGTGTGTGTGTGTGTGTGTGTGTGTGTGTGTGTGTGTGTATGTGTGTGTTTAAATAACCAGCCTAAAATAATCCTTATGCCAAAGTGACTTATTTCAGGGTGGCAAATTCTGCTCCCATTCCGTGTTTTGCCTTTTAAACAGGTTGTAGCAGAAACACTTTCTCATATGTTGCTGGTGGGAGTATAAATTCAAAGAAATTTTCTCGAAGGCAGTTTAGAATTATAGGTTAAAAGCCTTAAAATGTATATTCCCTTTGAAGACCTAGAAATCCTCCTTGCACAAATGTAGACTAAGGAAATAGTAAAGGATCTGAAAATGTAGACATAACAACATGTGCAGTAGGAGGAGATTGGTTGAGTAAATTGTTGCATATCTATAATTGAACGAAATGGAGCAATTAGAAAATGAGGTTGTAGAAGTGTGTGTATCGACATGGAGTATATTCAGGGTACAATTTGGCACAAAGCGTGAAGCTTACAGGTTGAAGAGGTAGACAGGGTCTGGAGCAGAGAAAGTGTTGCCTGCAATGCTAAGAAGCTTGGGATTTTTCCATAGAAACTGGCAAGTCATTTTATAGGATTTTAAGTGGCAGATCAGAACAGTGTTTTAGGTAGATCTTTCTTCCAGCAGTGTATCTGGAGGTGGGAGACCAGTGAAGAGATTATCTCAGTGGTCCAGGGAGAGAGGGTGTGGGTCCAAGGGTATGATCATTAGTGACTAGAGCCTAGGACAGACTTTGGGCAGTTCAAGGAATGGATATTCTCTATGGTTGGTAACGGTTATAAGCATTCAGGAATCCCTAAATCGCTGTGTACCATCATAGGAGATAGGACCAGGGGAATTAGAGCCAGAGGACGGGGCCTGAGAAGATTGTGAACCAGGCCAAACACCACTCACCTGGTCCTCTTCCATGGTTTCTGTTTCATTTAGTTTTTCTAGCCTCTTCACTGATTTACCTGGCAAGTCCCTCATTTAGAATGGCCTTGGCAAGTGGCCTTTCTTCCCGATTACATTGCCATAGTACCGACACTTACTCCTGTGAACAAAATTTAATCTTCCTTAGGCGTCATGAAGATGGGGGTTTATCAGGTTTAATGTTGGAGTGAAGCAGCTGATGGGAGGCTGGACAATGATGCCAATGAACTTTGAACTTGTGAGGACAGGAACAGGAAGGAGGACAAGTGATACCGGAGGGGTAGGTTGGGTGGGGAGCCAGAGCAGTTCAGAGGTGGAGGAGGAACTGGGACAGCTACCTAGATTAGGTGCTTTGAAAAGAGCTGAATTTACAAATTGCCAATGTTAAAGAACAAAATTCAACAGGGTAAATTTGAAGATCTAATTGGCTTTATTAAGAGATTCATGAGTCAGGCAGCATCCCATCCAGCCAGGGGAGGGGAGTTGTAGAAAACAGTTGGTTTCTATAGGAAGTAGGGTGGGGCAAGGGAGTTATTAGCAAAGGAGAAAAAAAAGGAAAGAAAGGATTGTTTCAGGCAAGGTCCCCTTCCCTAAGGGGGAAGGGCAGAGGGTTTTATTAGCTGGATTACATCATCTTTCTTTGGAGAATGGAGTATTTCTCTGGTGCTGGCCAGAAAATTCCAGATTGATTGGCTTAAAATTCTACTGGGGGGAGTTGGAACTGCAGTTAAGTCTTGGTTTGTTATCTTGGAGGTGAGTGACTCCACCTTGGGCCTGGCTGTGGCTTTCTTTTAGCAGTGGGAAGGAGAACCTTGTAGTACAGGGACCTTTCCTGGGCAATCTGAGAGGGTATGGTTTTGAATGGAACCTGTACCTTTTTTCCAGAAAAAGACCTCCATTTTGTGAGGATCCAAAGAGTATCAGAGCCCAGCAGACCTGGTTCCGAATGAGGTGGCTTGGGGCTAAGATGAGCACGTCTTTAGGGAATGCTGGACTCTGCAGCCCATCTATATAAACTTTATTTGTTGCGCAGTTTGGTTGTGTTTGGAGAGGGCTCACCATATAGCGACTACATATTGTGAACTGTGTTGTGGTACAGGTGTGGGGGCATTGGGGTGACTCTCCATGTGCCATTGGGTCAAGGGGCAGGGCTAGAGTCTAAAGAAGAGAACACCATAAGGTGTGGACCGGGTCAGGTGTGAGGTAGAAGATGTGTTGAACTGGGAGTTTAGGGGATCTGGGTACTTGTTGGAACGTTTTCCCTTAGGTTCCTTTATCTGCAAAGTGGAATTTAATAACAAGGCCCTGCTCATCTCCCAAACAATGGGAGAGTAGAAGTGTTCTGTAGCACATCCCTCTGTCTGTTACCATCTGTCCTTGTCCTTTCTTCAGGTGCTGAACGGGGTAGATTTCGGCATGAGTACAGAAGCACCAACTTGGTGATGGGATATGCTCAGACACATTCCCGTCTTCCTACTGTCCTTGTTTGCACTTCTGAGTCTCCTTTCTTCCCACCCTATTTGCAACTGAAGGGATCCATTAACTTTCCATCTGCTGGTCTAACACATGCTACCAAAATTTGGAGGCAAATGGCAGCCCAGCAAGGAAGAAAACAGGGATGTTCAGTCCAAGGCTGGGGGCCCACTGGGCCTCTGAATTAAAATGTTATTTTCACATGGCTCCTTTGGTTAATGGTGATTATGGATGTGGCTCCATAGGGCAGGGAGGTGCTAGGGCAGAGAGGTTCAATGTCATAAATCTTTGAAGTTGCTGAGGGAGGCCTTGAGTTTACTGGAAATGGAATAGGATGGATTTGGGGTCCTTTTTCAGATCTGCTGATGAGGCATGTCTACATGTACCTGATTTAAAGGTTGCTCAAAGAAAATACTCTCTATCTTGGTGATGGGAATAGACACACCAGATGAGAAAGGCCAAAGTGTTGATGGGAGTGGCTTGGACATGTGAAACTGTTGGAGAAATCATTTAGGGTCAAAACTAGATTGATTAGCTGCCTCAAAAGAGTTTAGACCCATCCTTGGGTTGGTGCTAGAGGCTTTGCTCCCTTTAGTAGGTTTCTGGGCTTTTGCCATAGGGCTATCATGAGTCCGAGGCAGCCAAATGGAGCAGGCGTAGGGGAGTCTGTCCCAGGAATCTGGTCATCTCTCCTTGGATGTGGGAAAAGTTAGAGTTAACTGTGGGGCCCAGTGTTGTATTTTTGCTTCTCTGTTTAGTATGTTAGCATGAAGTATCTTGGCTATTCTAGAATCTGAGGAAGGCTGCTGTCATGGCTCTTAGGTGACTCCAAAAGTATTGAGGACCTTTCCAAGGTGGTTGGGGGCCCCTGTCTATGCTCTGTATTCTGTACCTTGTGAGTGTAGCCTTTGATGGGCCTGATGCTGGGTAACTGAGTGCAATCTCCAACTTGGTCCCTTGCTTCAGGTGAGTAACTTTACTGCTGTGTCAGGGGTAGAGAATACCAGCTTTGTTTCTTTCTTTCTTGGATTGCTCCTGAAGAGTAGGGTGGGGAGTGGGGATAAATTAATGTTCAGATGATTGAGAATCCAAATTGAGAGTCCTTATCCCAAACCATTCAGGTCAGATGTATTTCAGAAGTCAGAAATTTTTGGATTTCAAGGTAATACAGGGGAACCTGGGTGGCTTATTTGGTTGAGCACTTGACTCTTGATCTCATGGTTATAAATTCAAGCCCCATGTTGGGTGTAGAGCTTACTTAAAATAAATCAGAAAGGCAGTACAGTGAATATGGAGTATTTTATATATCCTCCCAGTAGGATCTGGGGTAACACCCCATAATCAAAAGATTATTATTATTATTACTATTACTGTTATTTTAAAGATTTATTTATTTATTTTAGAGAGAGAGCGCGCGCGCGATTGAGAAAGAGAGCATGAGCAGGGGAACAGCAAGGGGAGAGGGAAAGAGCATCTCCAGCAGACTCCCTGCTGAGCAAGGAGCCTAATGCGGGGCTTGATCTCAGGACCCCTGATATGACCTGAGCCAAAATCAAGAGTTGGATGATGAACAGACTGACCACCCATGTATCCCCAAAAGATATTATTTTTCTGGAAGTTATATGAATACTCAGCACAAGTGGAATAAAGGAGTGCATGAATAGTTTCAGCTCAGTTCGAGTCATACTTGCTAACAAATTAGCTTTGAAAAAACCCATTTTTTGGTTTTTAGAGCTTTTTGGATTTGGTGTTACCAGTGAAGGATTATGGACCTGTAACTGTCATTGGTTTTGCACTATTAATCAAATTGATCCACAGGGGGAAAGGCTCGTTCTCAGTGGATATTTCCTTTTCTGGGTTCTCTGATCAGGTATTTTTCAGGTGATGGACTCCTGGCCATGTTCCTTTCAAGACCCGTTCTCTTTTCCATTCTTCTTTCTTTTCCTCTTGGTAGGAATTCAAGCAGGTGTCTTTCTTTGTAGTGATTTTCCTTATAGTACCCTTTATTTCTAAATGTAGATTTCGAGGAAACCAAAGAGACAAATGCTAAAGAATATACACATGACAGAGCCAAACAAGTTTATAATGCAGATAGCTTATTTTTTAAGTTTTTAAAAAGATTTTATTTATTTGACAGGGAGACAGCAAGAGAGGGAATATAATCAGGGGGAGTGGGAAAGGGAGAAGCAGGCTTCCCGCTGAGCAGGGAGCCTGATGCAGGGCTTGATCTCTGGACCCTGGGACCATGACCTGAGCTGAAGATAGATGCCCAACAACTGAGACATCCAGGTGCCCCGCAGATAATCTATTTTAATAAATGCTCACTAGAGAGGGACATGTATCAGTCACTTTGTAAACCACACCATTAAATCACTGTATAGGAAGGAACTCCACAAACATGAGCTTCATTCTTTCATTAATCCTTAGTCCTGTTGAATGTCTTTGACTCCTGTAGTAGTCCAGGCCAAGGTCAAACCGTCATCTTATCTGGCTGCCAGGAGTGGTGGAGTCTCCTGGGGCATTTGTTAAACATGCAGATTGCTGGAGTCCCAGACTTTTGGAGTCAGCATTCCTAATGGGGGAGCCCAGGAATCTGCATGTTCAACCAGTTGCTCTGCAGAGGTTTCATTGTCCCACTTGAGAACCAGTGCTCTGATGAAGGTCATACAGATGCAGTTGTTCTATAACCCAGGCCTAGGTCAAAGCAAGTAGCATGGAACCAATTTGTCTCTTAGAAGGACGAGGTTCTTGTTTGGTTTGCCCCCGGGGAGAATAGAAGAGTAGAACTACCTGGTCATGGTTAGAAATAAGCCAATCAAATGTGGGGGAGGAAAAGTAATTTTCCCTCTACCCTTCTAGGTTCTTCACTGAGACCTCCTCCCCCTAGCCCTCCAACCCACCTGGCCAATGTAATAAAAGACCAATTGACAGGAGAAAGATAAATGGAGGTTTAATACCATGTGTACCTCCTGCAGACATGGGAGAGACCCAGGAAAATCGAGTAACTCCCCGAAATGGCCCAAGCCACCATCTTAAATACTATCTCTAGCTTACAGACAAAGGGAAGACATTGGGTGATGGGGGTAATGTAGGGCAGAAGGCCAGTTATGGGAGGGGACCAGGAAGAGCGTGGTAATCAAGGGTTAGGTCATTATGCAGCTTGGGGTCAGTGTCTTCTCCATTGATAAGAGTGTCTAGAGTTTAAGTCATCCTTCTTTTCCTGATACAGAGGGGGAACAATTCTTACAAATGGAGATTTTCCTTATAACTGTAAATATCTCCTACAAAAGGGTAACTTCTAATTACTTTTCAGTGTTTTTCCTATGTCTGCTGTTTCTTAAAAAATAACCAGTCTAAAATAATCCTTATGCCAAAGAGACATATTTCAGGGTGGCAAATTCTGCTCCCCTTCAAAATCAAAGGGAGGTCTGGAGCCTGGGGGTGGCAATATTGGTAGGGTTGCCAGATAGAACACTGGAGGCCCACTTAAATTTGAATTTCAGATAAACAATGAATAATGTTTTTATATAAGTATATCCTAAATATTGCATGGAACATACTTACACAAAAACATTATTCATTGTTTATCTGAAATTCAAATTTAACAGGGCCTCCTGTATTTTTATTTGCTAAATCGGGCAGTGCTAGATATTGATTATCCCACCTTCCCCTGTGGGAGGCAAAGCAGCTGGCATTTATATGCTTTGTCCCATTCATGGAATATAGTTTTGTTTGTATTGGATTAAACACTTCTCAGACTGGCTACTATATCATATTGACGTTGAGGAGTTGAAAAATTGAGTCTTGTTCTAGAGATTAAAAGGAAGTGTTCTAGAGACACCCCCCCCAAAAAAAAGCCTAAGAAAGGCTTTTCCCATCTTGCCCCCAAACACTCCCTCACTCTCTGTCTCTCTCCCTCTCCCCCACTGTAGCTCTGTCTCACACACACACACGCACACACATGCACGTGCACACACGCACACGTCCACGCACCTAGATGCCTGTGCAAACAGAAACACGTTTGGAAGACCACGTGCTTGCCTTTTCAAGTTTTTATTTTATATTGCATTCTTTGTGTTAGAGTCTGGTTATTTATTGTTCCTATGTTCATTTTACTATTGTTGTTGAAGTCACATTGTCTGTGTCCAGTACTGCTCTTGATAACCATACTTAACTCTTTTTCAATTGCAGATCTTTCTCCTGGCCTGCCCTCCGTGTCCTGGAGCTATCGTCGTCTTCAAGTAAGGGAAAATCGGTTTTTGCTCTTTTGCCATTGCTATTCCAAATGTTCGGTCTTTTTGATAACAAAGGGTGATGAGCACGTTGATGTGAACATCTTGGGCCTCCCCCGTTTTGTCTCTGGGCTTCCCAAGGAACAAAAGTCTATGCGGCCCAGTGAAACACTGGGCTGTGACTTGCAGAGACTGGGCTTTGGTCAAGCCCTGAAAAGTCCTCTTTAGCTAGCGTTGGTGGTGGCGGTTTCTGGCCAAGTCCTGCTCCCTTGGAAGGTTGCTGGCTTCCTGCAGTTTCTCTTGAGAGCATGCTGGGGGCCACACAGCTTCCCTCCTCTTAAGAATCATTGCTTTGTGGTCCAGCTGCTCCCCTGAAGACCTTTGTTCTTCTGTTTCTGTACTTCTATACTTTGAAGACCTTTGTTCTTCTGTTTCTGTGGGTTTTTTTTTCCTTAAAGTGCAAATTAAAGTAAGGGGAAGAAAATATCACCTTTACCAGTCCTGATTTTCTTAAAAATAGCAAGCATCAAATCCATTAAAGTGTACTGCAGGCAAATCACGTTATCTGAAGGCAAATTTGCTTCAAGGAAATTCTCAAAAGAGACTCAGAACCCTCCTTTTAACCATGAGTTGTGACCATCTCATTTATCAAGCCTTTTATTGGAGTTGCTAATGAGAAGCTAAATTGACCAAATTAATTTCATCTCTTTCCCCCTTCCCTGGCCCCCATTTTGGAGCTGTTCCTGAGCGGTGAAATGGCTGCAGGCCAGAAGGAGGAGACAGGAAGTAAGGGGCCCAGCAGATCCTTGGGTAATGGAAGAGTGGTGTAAATGGTTTTCTGATTTACTTAAGTCATTAAAGTGTTAGGTAGGGGGAAATATACCCCATTTGCTGCTTCGAGCAGCTCCTTGGAATAGCCACTTAGTCTCTTGCCTTAGGTGAGTAACTTTCTACTGGATGAGGGCAAATGGATCCTGATCTCACATATCTTTTACTTGAAAAGCTCTTAAGTGGAAGGCTATTTAACCCTGTTTCCCTCCCTTCATTTCCCAAAATGAGCTCTATTTTTCAGTGTAATGTTTTAAAGTAACATTTATTGGTTTTATTTCATTATTATTAAAGTAACAATTCTCATTATAGGAAATACAGAGACACATAAAAAAGAAAATACACATCACCCTTAATCTACCACTAAGACATAATTTTGGTTACTGCTTTTTTTTAAGAAGCAGAGATCATATTTAGGATTCTTACTGTATCTTCTAAATTTAATTCGATTTGTATATGTGTATGCATATGAAAGTACATAAACATGACTGCTAGATTTTCTTTTAGAGTGGCTCTTTTTTTTTTCCCCTCTTGTCCTTGTTTTGTTTGACTCCTACTTCTGCCTTTCCAGACCTGCAGATTACCAAACTAGTATGTATCCTACCAGATTTTACTCTGTACTCATTTGGTACACACACACCCACACACCCACATACACACACACACACACACAGAGGGATTTTGGAATGTTTTACTGTTGTTGTTCATTGATGGTTTTACAAAAATAGAATCTTATATTAACTGTAATACATCTTGCTTTTTCACTCAACAATATCTCACGGGAATCTATTAAAGTTTATTGGTATATCTTATTCCTTTACGAAGCTGTGAAATATTTCATGGATGCACAACTTTATTTAGCCATTCTTCTCATTCCTTTTTAAGATTTTACTTTTAAGTAATCTCTCCATCCAATGTGAGGCTCAAACCTATGACCCTGAGATCAAGAGTCATGTGCTCCACTGACCGAGTCAGCCAGGGTTCCCTAGTTACTCTTCTATTCTTGAATGTTTGTATTCATTCTTTCTGTATTGCTGCTACTATAACCAATGCTGAAATCAACATCTTTGTGCATATGCCCTTAAATACTGGTGCTTTCAATTTGTAGATATATATACATACACACACAAATGTTTACATATAAATATACATATTTATGTTAATAGATATTTCCATTCTGATATACAAAAACAGGCTGTAATAATTCACTTTTTCCCTTTTTATGTAAAACATGAGATTATTCTTTTCTTTACATCCATACCAGCATAAGGTGTTATGATTCTTTTATAATTTTGACAACTTAATGGGTGCATTTCCTTGGCTACTAATGAATTTCACTATTATCTCATAATTTTTATCCAATTAAATTTATTCTTTGAATTGTCTGTTCATACCATCTGCCCCTTTCTTATGGGTTGCTTAGGTTTTCTTAATTTGTAAGACTTCTTTGTATGTTTTGGATATTGGCCCTTTGTCTATTGGCATTATGATAGATATAGTTCCCAAATCTGTATGTGCTGACTTGGCTGATAGTATATTTTGCTATGTGTTTTTTCACATTTTTTTTTATATTCAAGTATGATTACTTTCTTACAGCTTCTGGGTTCCCAGTTTTAGTTAAGATGATTTTCTTAAAGATGGCTACCTGGTTGTGCTAGCGTGATATATTACATAATCCCTACTTTCCCCCGTGAACTGAACTACCATTTTTCTCACCTATTAAACTTTTTACATCTGAGGCTCCACTCATAGTTTCTCTATTCGTTTCCATATGTTTGTCTATTTGTGTACTCAGATCATACTGATTTGATTATATTAGCTTAAAGAAGTATTTTTCTTATCTATTTATCCGCATTTTTTTCTTACATGTAAATTTGAAGATAACTTTTATTCAACCCTCCCCACCAGCCCTGTTTGGATTCTAATTAGAACTGCATTAAATGCATATTTTGGTTTTGTGAAAGCTGATGTTTTAAGATTATGTAGCTGTGGTATAATGTAATATAATGTAATCTAAGAAATTGTGTTTTTCCCCATCTGTTCAGATCTTGTTTTATGCCTTTCTTGATACATTTATTCCTAAAGAATAATAGCTTTTCTGTCCATTATGAGTTGAATATTGCTCACCTTTCCATTCTGAAGTGCTTCTTACTAGAATAGAAAAAGCTTATTGATTTTAACAGTAGTCTTCATATCTCACCATCTTACCAGACTCTTTTATTAGTTTTGGTAAAATTTATTTTCATTTTATCCCGTCTTTCCGATGGTTACACCAGTTATTTTCTTCGGTTTTTGCTTTTGCTTGAAACTCAGAGTGAAATAAAAATGGTGTTCGTGGGCCACTGTCTCTAAAGTGATTTTAAATGGAAAATGTCTCTGTTTGTCTCCGTATTTGCTGTTGGTGTTTGTTAGCCTATTACATGTAAAGAGTTTCCACATTTACTTAGAGGTGTTTTCAAATAAAACAGTTCCTGCATTTTATCAAACTCTTTTTCATGCCTCTTGAGTATGCTTTTTTTTTCTGTTTAAGTATTTGATACAGTGAGTTATGTTAAAGAATTCCCTGATTTTAAATTACTGTTACATACTGACGTAAGTCCTGCTAGTCATAGTATATTATTATGCTGCATTGCTGGAGTTCGTTTGTCAATCCGTTCTTTAGAACCCTTGCCTCAGAATTCATAAGCAAGATGGGAGTCATTTTTTTTGGATTCTTTTCATAAGTTGTAAGGATTAAAATGGAATTGCAGAGTACTTCTTCTCTGGCCTAGAATAATTTAATTACCCATGGAAGTTATGTGTTATTTTTTTTTCGACTTTTAAAAATTACTTTTCTTTCCTTTCTTGGGTGGTTGTTGTTATTTTAGAAATTATTATTATTATTTTTAATGGTCAGGTAAAACTCAACTGCAAAGTTCATCTGGTCCTAGTGCCTTTTTCATTTGGTACACCCATAATCACCCTTCCAGTGTCTTCTATGGTAATTTATTCAGATCTTTGAGTCAATTGTGGTCATTTATCTTTTATTGGGAAGTTACCCATTTCTTCTGAGTTTTCAGATTTGTTGCCATGAGTTGAGTGGAGCATGTAGTAGCCTCTTATTTTGTAATTTTAAAAACTCTGTCCTCATCTATAGCCATGTCTTCTTTCTTGGGTTTAATGTTGTCTGTCTTTGTGTTTTCATTATTTTTAGTTTAGTCAGCTTAGTAAGTACTTTATCTATTTTTGGTTGCTTTATAGAACCTGGTTTTGGATATAGTTCTATATCTACATGGTCAAAAGGTGTGTATTTATTCCTTTCCTCTTTGCCTTCTTTAACCATCATTTTCTATTCTGCTTTATTTACTTAATATCATTATGCCCATTTTATTACAAACTCATCATCCACATCATTTTAAAATTAAACTTCCTATATTTTGAGATAATTATGTAATATAATGAATATCATATCATAATACGGATGCAGTTGTAAGAAGACTACGAGAGATGCTAGGTACCCTTCACTTAGTTCCCTCCAGTAGTAACCGCTTGCAAAACTGTAGTACAGTGTGAGAACCAGGATATTGACATTGGCACTGTAGAGGTATAGCACAGGTCTATCACCGTGCAGGTCTTCCCTGTTGCCTTTTTTTTTAAAATTTTTTAAAAGATTTATTTATTTATTTGAGAGAGCGAGAGAGGGGAAGAGGGAGAATCTCATGCAGACTCTGTGCTGAGTGTGGAGCTCAACTTGGAGCTCGATCTCATGACCCTGAGATCACGACCTGAGCTGAGACCAAGAATTGGATGCTTAAGAGGCTGAGCCACCCAGGGGCCCCTACTGTTGTCCTTTTACAGCCACACTCACTACTCTCCCACCTGTATCCTGTCCCTGATCCCTGGCAACTCATCTGTTCTCCATGTCTGAAATTTTGTTATTTCAAGAATGCTATATAAATGGAATCATACAGTGGGTTACCTTCAGGACTGGCCTTTTAAAAAAATTTTTATTTACTTATTTGACAGAGATCACAAGTAGGCAGAGCAGCAGGCAGAGAGAGAGGGGGAAGCAGGCTCCCCACTGAGCAGAGAGCCTGATGTGGGGTTCAATCCCAGGACCCTGAGATCACGAACTGAGCCGAAGGCAGGGGCTTAACCCACCGAGCCACCCAGGTGCCCCAGGACTGGCCTTTTTTAAACTTATAATTCCTTGCAGATCCATCTAAGGTTTTAATCATAAGCATGATTTTTCATGGGTGCATACTATTCCACTGTGTGGAAATACAACATGCAGTGCAAAGTTAAAAATCAGTATTTCAGAAAATAGTTCTCAAAATAATAACTGCACCTTACATCAGTATAGGTCTTTCCTGTTTTCAAAGTACTTTGTCTTAAACGAGCTCATCTAATCCTTCAAAGAATGCCATGAGATAGGGACTATATTATTCATACTACAAATCAAACAGTTGGGGCCAAGACATATTAGATAGCTTGCCTAACATTACAGAGTGGCAGAACCAGGATTCTCTTCTTCCTTTCCTGCTAATGCTCATAATCAGTTTACTGTGTGCCTAGGGATGGAGGGGGGGAAACACTTAACATGGGTTATCTCATTTAGTTCTTCCAGCAAACTTACGTGGGTGGTAAAAATTGTATCCCTAGTTATATCAAGTTAATGGAGGCTCAGGAAGTTGAAGTGACCTTGGTGTTTTCTGCTCTCCTGCTCTTCTATTATTATTTAAGGCATTAGAACCATGAAAGCAGGGATGCCTGGATGGCTCAGTTGGTTAGCAGCTGCCTTCGGCTCAGGTCATGATCCCAGCGTCCTGGGATCGAGTCCCACATCGTGCTCCTTGCTCAGCAGGGAGCCTGCTTCTCCCTCTGCCTCTGCCTGCCTGTGCTCGCTTTCTCGCTCTCCCTCTCTCTGACAAATAAATAAATAAAATCTTAAAAAAAAACTTAAAAAAAAAAGAACCATGAAAGCATCCTATTGAAAACTCCACAAATCTCAGTGTACACCGATGGGCACCACTGTGTTCTTTATGCCATTATGTTTTGGAGGTTGCATTGACTAGCACTATAGCCCCATCTCTTGTTTTTTCTCTTGGCCCTTTGCTGTGCCAGCCAAGCATGAGTTTGTCTGCTTCCCAGCAAAGCAGGGGCTGGCATGTTCTTCTTGGAGGCATGCCCAGAAGCTGCAGGAAAGGGGTATCGTGTGCCCAGGAGGCTGCCCGCCCCATGCTGGGCAGGGGCTGGCGATTCTTTTTAGGGTGGGCAGGGGGCGGGATTCTCCACAGGGTTCCCATGGTGCACTTGAAAAGAGGGAATGGTGGTTCCCCCGTGTTCTGGCTGGATCCCAGAGTGCTTCACTTATGTGCCCCTCTGTTGATATGTGACCAACTAAGTCTGCAACTAAGAAAGGCTTCCTCAGCAGAAAGCATGTATGCGGAGGACAGAGCTGAAGTCAGCAGGGATTCCTCCCTGGCCTACCATCACAGCAACCTTGGGCATGGTGCTCTTCTGAGAGAGGATGAATTCTGTGGCTTGGATATCGAAGGTACCAGGATATGGCTCTTCAGGGAAGAACCACTCAAAACAGCCAAAATGAGTGAAAAGAAAGTGGCTCAGATTCAAAGAGGTAGAGAACAGTGCTCCAGGTACACACACAACACAACAGGCAGATGCTCATAGGACAGCACCCGAACCACCTGTTGTGTTGTGTGTTTATTCCCTGAAGAGCCTACCCTGGTACCTTCAGTATCCAAGCCACAGAATTCATCCTCTCTTACTCAGCTTTGAGCAAAACCTGTATATTCTTAGAGACTGTTCTGGGTGTACTGTCCTGCTACAAACTTCAAAAAAAGCTACCTGTCTCAATCACCTTGATGATCACACATACCCAGCCCCATAATATGAAACAGGCTGTGTCACTGGTTCATAATTAATTAATTAATTGATTAAGGTATTATTGACGTATAGTGTTAATTTCGGTATATAATATAGTGATGCAACAATTATATATATATTATAAAATGCTCACCGGGGTAAGTGTAGTTACCATCTGTCACCACACAAAGTTATTACACTACTATTGATTATAGCCCCTGTGCTGTACTTTTCCCTGTGACTTTATTATTTTATAACTGCAAGTCTGTACCTCTTGATCTCCTTCACCCATAGTGCCTGTCCCCCTGCCCTCCTCCGGTCTGGCAATTGTCAGTTTATTCTCTGCATTTATGAGTCTGTTTCTGATTTTGTTTTTTGGTTTGTTTCTTCATTTTGTTTTTTGGATTCTATGTGTAAGTGCAGTCATATGGTATTTGTCTTTTTCTGACTAACTTATTTCACTTAGCATAATACTCTCTAGGTCCATCTGAGTTGTTGCAAGTGGCACGATATCATCCTTTTTGATGGCTGAGTAATATTCCATCATCTTTCCAGACTGTAGCTTTTCTATCCATCCATTGATGGATCAAGGTTCTTGATGCATAAGACACCCTTTTGTGAACCTAAGGGAGTGAAAGGAGGGCCTTGTCACAGGGTAGCCAGGTCCTGCACAGCTCTCCCCACCCTTCAGATTTCATTATAGAAAGCTCCAAACCTGTACACATTATGCCAGTTACTCATTATATATTTTAATCTGTGTATTGTCACTTTGTGTTCTCTGCGCAGTTACTACATAGGGGTATTTCTCCTCTTGTTGGTCTGCACAAATCATCCATATATAGATTTTTTTTAATCAACTTTGTAGGAAGTGTTTGCCCCAGATTGTATTCTAACTTGTTGATGTTGCTTTTGATACACCGTTGATGCTTTTATTGGACAAATTTCTTGGTTTCCAAGCTGCCTTCAGACAGTGGTAATTTCTTCTGGTGTTTTTATGCCTGAAAATTTTCCCCTTCGAAGATCAGGTAGACAATCTGGTTTTCTTTTTTGTTTGTTTGGGCTTTATTGTTTTGTTTTGTTTTTCATTTATTTTTAGAGAAAGCGAGAGAGAGCAGGGGGAGTGTCAGAGGGAGAGGGAGAGAGAGAATTTTAAGCAAACTCCATGCTGAGTGTGGAGCCGACGTGGGGTTCACTCTCACAATCCTGAGTTCATGACCTTAGCCAAAATCAGGAGTTGGACACTTAACCGACTGAGCCACCCAGGTGCCACGACATTCTGGTTTTTAAATTGTTTTTTAAAAAATATTTAGCTGTCAGTTCATCTAAAATTCATTTTGTGCCTAGTATGAGGTAGGAATATACTTTATATTTTTTTCCTCAAATTGTCATTTTTTGGAGCACTTGTTATTGAATAAGCATTCCCTGTGATTATTGCTGTTGTGTACTTAAATTCTTATGTATGTTAGGATTTATTTTGGGGGCTTGTTGTACTATTCCATTGATTTCTCTTTTGGATCCTCGTCAGTTTCATACTCTCATCTTTGCAACAGCTAGCAGGCTGGATTTCTCTTTGCCATTGTTCATAGCCTGTTACTTTACCCACGCTTTTTTCTTAGCTAGTCTGAACCACTTTTTCCTTCCAAATGAACTTAGAATTTTTTTGTCAGATTCTCCTTCAAATTCTATTAATTTTGACAGAAATGACTTTAACCTAAAATGCCATTATTAACATCACTATAATACAGAATCTGTACGTATAGGAAAAGATGTGGTAAATTTCTTAATGTATCCAGCTCTTCTTTTGTGTTAAGGGTGAGTGCGTATATGTGTATCCCATGTGTTTCTCATCAGGGTCATTCGTGGACAATTGGTAGTTTATGGTATATTTATTATTTATTATATTTTCAAAGTAGTTATTACTGGTACACAGGACAGATTTTGATTCTACATGTTCGTTTTATCTTTGGCCACCATGCTTAACTATTTTAATAGTGTTTCAGTTGCTTCACTTGGATTATTTTGGAAATTAATGGTGTCAACACCCATATGGTAATCTTAGCTCCTTATAAAGAGTGAAACTCCCCCCTTCACCCCCCATCCCTGTTTTAAGCCTGATTGTATTGGCTAGAACTTCTAAGGCAGTATTAATGAAATATGACAGTATATCATGAAATAGTGATACTGCCCTGCTTCTGATTTTAATGAAAATGGCTCTAGTGTTTCACTGTTGATTCTGATGAAGGTTGTTGGTTTAGTTTAGATGTCCTTTATAATGTTAAGGAATTTTCTTATTCTTAAATTAACATTTTTTTTAATCAAGATTGGTTGTCAAATGTAGCTAATTTAGCTAATGGTTTTTAAGAATAAGTTGAGAGGTTCATTTGAGTTTTCTCCTTTGACCTCCCCATTTGCTATGTTAAATGAATAGATTTCCTGATAACTACCTTCGTTGGATTTCTAAGGTCAGCTTTCCTTTCCCTATGCATGTCTGGGGGAGATTCAGGATTGGATCCCGTACTGCGAATTTGATTGATTTTGCTCTTTGCCATCTTGAATGTGATACTTATTTCTGCTGCTACAATCTTAATTTCTTTCTAATTCTTTCTTGCTTTGCTACTCTTTTTCTCCCCAGTTTGGTGCCTTTCCTTCTCAGTACTTTTTTTAAAGTCATCTCTGTACCCAACGTGGGGCTCAAGCTCACAACCCCAAGAATTAAGAGTCACGCGCATCACTGACTGAGCCAGCCAGGCACCCCTCCCCCATATGCTTTATTCTAATGGCATTCTCTACCTGTTTCAGCAAGTCCATGTTTTCTGAGATTCTACGGAGGATGCTGTTTTGTAAAATACTTCTTCTAGTTTTGTAAAATACTTCTTCCGGTTCAGACACTAAATTTACTTTTGTGCTTCCTCAAAATAAAAATAATGGGCACTTCTGCTGCTAGAGGCTCTCCTAGGAACCATACTGTTTTTTTGGGTATGTTTATACATATTGAAAGGAGGATTTATTTATTATTTGTTCAAGGTAGGGTCTCTGGATTGCCTTTGAGTATTCTCATGTTCTCTTTGGTATTGGCCAGAAGCTCTTCTCAGCTCCTCATCTTGGTGAAAGGTAGACAGATATCCATGGCTTCTTAGCCTGTTTTTTTGTACCTTGAAAGCACCATAGATAGTACCTAAGTGAATGGGCTTGGCTATGTTCCAATAAAACTATTTATAAACACAGGACAACCCGATGAAAAAGTTCTGGAGCTGGATGATGGTGATGGTTGTATAGCAATGTGAATGGTTAATGCCACAGAACTGTCGACTTAAAGATAGTTATGATGGTAAATTTTGTGATATGTGTATTTTACCACTCCCCCACGGAACAACCCAGAACATAACAAGGCGACCATATCTTACTGACCCTGAGTTTAGAGCAATTAAATCTAGTACATGGAAAGAGAGGGAGGGAGGGAGGGAGGAAGAAATTAAATGTATTCAGCAGGATGGTGACACTGTTGAGATACACCTCAGTGAGAGTGGGGCCAGGTTCCGGAAAACTGCAATTCGCTGTGGTGACATCAGCCCTTGGTCTTTAGAGATAGAGAGACACAGAGTTCATAGTCACACTTTTTGGCATAAGGATCAGATCAAGGATTTTTCTCTTCCCGAGGCAACTGAACAGCCAGCCAGCCCTTCTAGGTGACTGGTGATGCTTCCTGTAGGTAATGGGGTCTCTTCCCGGGGCTAGAGAATCCTAGCTTTTTAGTTATTAATCATAGCAGACTCACTGGATACAAAAGAGGAGCCACAGGTCAGAGTCAGCTGATTCTGCACCTCCTTGCCAAGATTCCTGAGCCATCAGGATTCACTTGTCACCTGGAGACCCGGGCCCTGGGCACAGGGAACAATGCCGTTCTGGGGACCCTACACCTCTTTTCTCTCAGCGGTGTGGACAGGAGGCTCTTGCTTTCCGGCTCCAGCCTCAGCCTCCTGAGCTTAGCTTGGCCAAGACCTTGAATGAGCCCCAAGCAGGTCTCTGGTGCGTTTAATGCTGTTCTTGGAGCAGAGTTAGCAAATGGAGGTCCCCCTCCCAGCACGCAGTGGTTTGGACTTCCCTGGTCTCTGGTGGGTCTGTTATCCTGGCTGAAGCAGGGTGTTATCACCACGTGGTGGCACGCACTCGCTCCCCCTTCCCAGTCTCCATGGATCCCAGCACCGCAGAGCGCTCTGAGTGCAGTCAGCTTCTTAGTTTTCAGCTTACTCGCTGGCATCCTGGCTGCTGGTGTTTTTTGTTTTTGTTTTTTTGAAGAGGATGGAATTCTTGGTTTCACCAGGGACTGGGGGCCTCTTAGGGAAGCCAGCCTTTTGGAACTCTCTTCTGTCTGAGCTGGGGTATTTCAAAGGACCAAATGAAGGGAAAGGGAGTGGCTGTTAAGATTTCCCTGGCTTTGGGTTGTGATCAGACAGTTCAGCTGCCTTGTGAGCGAGCACCCACGACTTAACGAGCCTGGTCGTCTGAGTGTGTGCCGCAAGGGTAGGGGGCCCTCAGGGAATGAGTCACTGAGCTGGGCCCACTGAATGGCAGGGCACTCTTCCCCCGCCCTGCCCCATAAGAAAAGTGCATAGCAGAGAAGCTAGTGCACATCTTCTGCCTCGGGAAGTGTACCATGGCCCTTCCCCCGTGAGCAAGCGGAAACCCTTCAATCAGCTCATTTTCTTGTCCACATGGAGAGGAGTGGATCTGTGATGCAAGTGGGATTATGTGGTCATGAGTGTCTGCTGACTCAGTCTGGCGAGGATTTTGAAGGAGATGAGATGAAATTTCATCTGTGCTGCAGAGAGCAGGGGGCGCGTTGCTGGCTGGAGAGAGGACCGTAGGCCGGGTGTGGAGCCAAGGTAGGTGAGGGAAGCATGGGGCTGGGTGAGGGGAATGAGGGCAGCCTGACATGTGATCCTGGCGTTGTAAGATTGATGTCCTGTTGGCCTTTGGGCCACGTGATACTACGAGAGTTCGGTAGCCCTGCGACCTTTTCTTTTTCTAGATCCCACTTATTGTACTTTCCAGTTTTTTTAAACAGCTGGACTTGGGGCATGGAGCCTTCCTCTTGCTGGGACCGTCCCGAGTTCAGGAGGGGAGGGGGTGCTCAGGTTGGACCTCCTGTGCCTTAAAGTCTTGGAATGGCTTGACCATCGCAGCACCCCCTTTTCTAGTACACAGGACATCCATCAGCTGCCCTGAGAATGCTTTTCTGGCGCCTGCTTTCCTAGGAGCCATTAACCGTCAGCTTGCTGCCTCGCATCCATACATCTTCTTTCTTAGTGCTTAGAAGGGGGAAGATGCTTTCAGGTTGCCTGCGGGCCTCCTCTCCTTCCGTACACCCAAGAAGCTGCCTGCCTTCCCACGTGTACATACTCAGTTTTGTTCTCTCTTGGGAGCTTTGGCTGCTCCAGTCCTGGCCCATATTTTCTGACTGAGTATTCTCAGTGCCCCAACCAGATCCTCTCCAGGAAATCTCTCTGAAGGTTTCTGGAGCCAGGACTGCTCTTCTTCCTTTCCTTTCCTTTTCCCTTTTTCCTTCCTCTTGGGCTGCTTGGCTTTAAACATGTGTTTGGATGTAGATCACCTCCCAGTAAAAGGAGTGCTGGGGACGCAGGTAACTTTTCCCGTCCAGCAAAGTGTGGAAAGCAGTATTCAGCAGAATAATAGGGACTGATCATTTGGGCCCTCTTTTTTACTTTGCCAGCCTGTCCAGTCCTTACAGAAGCTAAGTGGCATATCTGTGATGCTATGTATCAGGCGAAAGCAATTCCAGAAAAAAAAAAAAGCAGTGCAGCATAATAGATGAGGTTTGGGCAAGATCTGTAGGTGCTATGTGGTGGGTAATGAAGAGATAAAAATATTTTGTTTTTATAAAGGCCATCCGTGATCACTGGAAGAAAGACATCAAACATTACAGAAAGCAATCATGTGGAAAATGAGAGTACCCAATAATTCGTCTGGTAATAAATATGTGGGAATAATGTCTTCCCAAGCTTCTGTGTGTACATACCCATTTTTTATTTTAGTTTTTTTTTAAAGATTTTATTTATTTGAGACAGAGAAAACAAGAGAGAGAGAGAGAGCACATGCAGGGGAGAGAGAGAAGCAGGCTCCCCACTGAACAAGGAGCCTGATACAGGGCTCGATCCCAGTACCCTGGGATCATGACCTGAGCCGAAGGCTGATGCTTAACCAAATGAGCCACCCAGGCACCCCATACCCATTTCTTAAAAACTGAATTTGGGATTTTTCTAGGCATCTCCAAAGATACGATTTGTAATCTCTCCAAAGTTAATATACTTGTTTCCCCAGGTCATTAAGTGTTCTACTGCACATGATTTCTTTGTTGTTAATTTAAACTCAATTAATTAACATAGAATGTATTATTATTTTCAGAGCTGGAGTGTAGTGATTCTTCAGTTGTATATCACACCCAGTGCTCATTCCAAGTGCCCTCCTTAAGGCACATGATTTCTGATGACAGCATAGCATTGGGTAGTCGATCATTCGGATGAACAGAATATGATCTATTTAAACAGTGCCCTGTTATTTGGCATGGGGTTCGATGATCGGATACTGTTTTAAAGGAACCTTACATGGTGCTGTGCAAGTAGATGGCTTAGGTTATCTACTGTGGTTTGGCTACTTCTTAAGACTTCTGAGCAAGGCTGACAGTCATCAGCCTCCATTTCCTCGTTGGTAAGAGAACGCTATGAATAGCAACTGCTTCCTTGAGTCGTGGTAACAATTAAATGAGCTGCTCCACGTTCATTTCTTAGCATGGATCCTAACAGACTAATCAGTGAATGTTAAAAATACGTAGCCTGAGTTTCGTCTCAGTGCTTCACCGTCTTGGGTACTTACCTGCTGTTAGAATTAGGGTCCCAGGAAATGAAAGACGTTTTCATTCAAAAAAAGCCGAATTTCAGAATGCAGACTGCTTTCAGATAAGTAGCCTGTATTACTAGTCGAGTGCCTTGCACGTTGGGGCTTTGGCCGTCTGGACTTCACAGGAAAAGAAGGTTCTGTGACCTTGGCAGTTGGTGCCCCATTTGGTGGAGAGCAAGTAGGTGGGAAACCCCGGGTTACAATCAGTCCTGTATTCTATCTTTAATAGTCTCTCAAGTCTTCTATCTTTGTGCCCACAGGCAAAGCCAGTCAGACCTTCTTGTTATACTTGTTTGTATTTCTTTGCTTGTTTTGTTTTTTTTTTCTTTCCCTGATCTTATCCTGAATAAATTTCAAACATACAGAAAAGGGAGCAGGGCAGCACACCAAACACTTGTATGATCTCTACCTAAGTTCAGCGATTTTTGTCCTGGTTTCTGATATGTGAGTCAAAAAATGTGAGGTCCTGACTGCATTTCCTGCTGTCTGCCAGAACTGTCCTGCCCAGCTCCCACGACGGGCAGGAAGTGCACGCTCGGCGCGCCTGGGTGGCTCCGTTGGTTAAGCCTCTGCCTTCGGCTCCCATCATGATCTCAGGGTCCTGGGATTGGGCCCCGAGTCAGCCTGCCTGCTCCGCAGGGAGCCTGCTTCTCCCTCTCACACTCCCCCTGCTTCTAATCTGTCTTTCTCTGTCAAGTGGATAAATAAAATCTTTTTTTAAAAAAAAAAGGTGAATGCTCACAGGCCAAGGGCTGATGGAAGAGATAATGTCAGAGTAGAAGGACCCTGGGCTCTGGGATAGTGGAAAGAGATCTATTGTTTGTATAATACAAATTGTGGAAAATAAATCTCAACATAGCTTCTGGCTAAAGGGAAAGAACGTAGACCCAGGTGTCCATCGACACACAAGCTATGTGGAGTGAAAAATATAATTTGCAGAAAGATAGAGAGAAAGTACATCAGGAAGCAACAATGTATGGGGTTTGTGGTTACATACAAATGTAATAAATCTATACAATCATAGAAAGAAATCCCATTATTTCCGAATAAAAGTTTTCTCTGGTTAGGGGGTAGAGGGGGATGGATAGCATTCAGGAGGGGTCCACAGAGCTTCAGATGAATCCGTAATGTTCAAGTTGTCTAAAGCAGGATGGTGGGCACAGAGGTTCTTACTTTTTTTATACTTTTCTGTATGTAAGAAAATTTTTATGTAAAGAACTAGAGGGAAGAAACATAGTTTAAAAGGCTTCTTAGAATCTTGGGATATTTATTTTGTGGTTGTTCAGACTGGGGGAGTTCAGTGTTTTGTTTTTCATCTATATTTTTGAATTTAATTATCATACTATAAAATTGACTTTTTGGCATACAGTTCTAAGAGTGGCTTCCACTTCTTTGCTGTTGTAAATAATGCTGCTATGATGTGGGTGTACAAATGTTCCTTAGCGACCCTGCTTTCATTTCTTTTGGGTATATACCCAGAAGTGGAATTGCTCGATCATAAGGTAATTTCATTTTTAATTTTTCGAAGAACTGCCAAACTGTTTTACACAGCTGCTGTACCATTTTACATTCCCACCAAGAGTGTACAAGAGTGCCAGTTTCTCCACATCTTTGCCAATATTTGTTATTTTCTGTGGATTTTTTTTTTTTTTGGTAGTAGCCATTCTAATAGTGTCAGATAGTATCTGATTGGGATTTTGTTCTGCATTTCATTTTCTAATGTCCTATGTGATTCCTTCTTTGATCCATTGGTTGTTCAAGAGTGTGTTATTTAATTTTCACAAATTTGTGAATTTTCCCATTTTACTTCCATTATTGATTTTTAACCTTATCATGTTGTGGTTTGAGCAGATATTTTGTATGATACCTACCTTTTCTAAATTTAAAAAAAATATTTTATTCATTGATTTGAGAGAGAGAGAGAGAACATGAGTACGGGGAGGGATAGAGGGAGAAGGAGAAGCACGCTCCCATTGAGCACAGAGCCGGATGTGGGGCTCTATCCTAGGACCCTGAGATCGTGACCTGAGCTGAAGGCAGATGCTTAACCAACTGAGCCACCCAGGTACCCTGATACCCACCTTTTTAAATCTGTTCAGAGTTAATTTATGGCCTAACATATGGTCTGTTCCATGGGCACATGAGAGGAATGAATTCTATTGTTGCTGATTAAAGTGTCCTCTATAATATCTGTTAGATGTAGTTGGTTTATTGTGTTGTTCAGGTCTTTGATTTCCTTGCTTTTCTTTTCTCTGCTGTTCTATTTAGTACTGAGAATGGAGTATTGAAGTCTCCAGCCATTATGGTAGAGCTATTTCTCCCTTTGAATCTTTGTGTTTTTGCTTTATAGATGCTGATGGTCTGTTATTAAGTATATAAAAGGTTATAATTGTTACATCTTTTGCAGTATTGAACCTTTTATTAATAAATAATATCCTCTCTCTTGTAAACTGTTCTAATTTATAGTCTATTTTGCCTAATATTAGTATAGCTGCCCCTGCTCTTTTTTTTGGTTACCATTTGCATGGAACATCTTTTTCCATCCTTTCTCTTTCAACCTGTTTGTGTCTTTGAATCTAAAGTGAGTCCCTTGTAGACAGCCTAGAATTGAATCGTGTTTTTTATTCAGTCAGCCAATCTCTGTCCTTTAGTTGGACAGTTTTAATCCATTTACATGTAAAGTAATTACTGATAAGGAGAGTCTTCTGTAATATTGCTAATTGTTTCCCATATGTTGTATAATTTTTTTGTCCCTCATTTCCTGCATTACTGTCTTCTTTGGTATTTGGTTGATTTCTTAGTAGTCTAACAATTTAATTCCCTTATCATTTCTGTTTGTGTATATTCTTTAACTGTTTTCTTTGTGGTTATTACGGGGATTACATTTAACAACCTAAAGTCATAGCATTTTACTTTGAGTTTATATGAGCTTAATTTAAATGACATACAGAAAGCTGCACCTTTATAGTGTCATCCCCACCTCTTTCAGGTATCGATGGCACAAAATTACATCTTTATGCAATGTGTGCCCCAAAATGTAAAGTAATATTTTCAAACGCATTAATCTGTTAAATTATGCAGAAAACAAAATGTGGAGTTACAAACAAAATTTATAATAATGGTTCTTACACTGGTTTTTTAAATGTATTAATCTCTTAAATTATGTAAAAAACAAAATGTTGGAGTTATAAACTGTTGTTAAGATAATACCAGCTTTTATAATTGCCCATATATTTGCCTTTACCATGATCTTTCTTTCTTTATATGGCTTCGAGTGATGTTCTGGTGTCCTTTTATTTCAACCCACAGGACTCTTTTAGCACATCCCTAAACTGTGGCAACTGCTGGTTTGTTCTCCTTTGCTATAGTTTGTTGTTTAGGGAATATCATCAAAATGGAATCCTGTAATATGTAACTTTTTGAGACTGGCTTTATTCACACAGCTTTAAGATTCATCCAAGTTCTTGTGTATATGATTTGTTCATTCACTTTTGTTGCTGAGTATGTATATACCTCATTTTATTGATATGTCTATACCACAGTTTGTTCATCCATTCACCCCTTGAAGGGCATCTGGGCTGATTCCAGACTTTGGCTACGATGATTAGAGGTGCTGTGACCATCTGTGTGAAGGTTTTTATGTAAATATGTTTTCATTAAACTAGGGTAAATAGGTAGCGGCAGGATTATTGGGTCAAATGATAAGAGTATTTATAACTTTTAAAGTCTTTTATGAACTTTAGAAGAAACTCCCAAACTCTTTTCCAAATTATTTTTACATTTCCACCAGCAATGTATTAGGAGAGTTCCCATTTCTCTATAGTCTCTCTAACATTTGCTATTGTTAGTATTTCTATTTTAGCAATTCTTATAGTTGAGGAGTTGTATCTTATGGTGATTTTAGTTTGCATTTCCCTAATGATATGGGACTTCTTTCACTGTGCTTATTTGCCATCTATGTATCCTTTTTTAAAAATTTTTATTTATTTATTTGAGAGAGAGAAAGAGAGGGAGAGCATGAGAGGGAGAAGGGCAGAGGGAGAAGCGGACCCCCTGCTGAGCAGGGAGCCCGACTTGGGGCTTGATCCAGGAACTCCAGGATCATGACCTGAGCTGAAGGCAGTCGCTCAACCAACTGAGCCACCCAGGTGCCCCTCTATGTATCTTTTTTGGTGAGGTGTCTGTTCAAGTTTTCTAGCCCATTTTTTATGTTGGATTGCTTGTTTTCTTATTGAGTGTGAGTATTCTTTATATACTCTGGATAAAAGTCCTTTGTTGGGCATGTTATTTGCATATGTTGTCTCCCAGTCTATAGCTTGTGTGGTCATTTTTGTCAGTGTCTGTCACAGAGCAAAATTTTAAATTTTGACTAAGTTCAGTTTATCATTTTTTGAATGTTTTGTGTTTTGGTGTCATATTTAAGAACTACTTGCCTAAGTAATGGTCATGGAGATTTTTTGCTATGTTTTCTTATAAAAGTTTTATAATTTTATATTTTCTTTGAAGATTTTTTTTAAGATTATTTATTAGAGAGAGCGCATGAGCAAGGGGAGGAGAAGAAAGAGATGGAGAGGGAGAAGCAGACTCCCCCACTGAGCAGGGAGCCCAGTGCCTATGTGGGGCTCGATCCTGGGACTCCAGGATCATGACCTGATCTGAAGGCAGATCCTTAACTGACTGAGCCACCTGGGAGCCCCTACATTTTCTGTTTAGATTTATGACTTAGCTTTTATGTAAGTTGTGAGGTTTAAGCTAAATACATTATTTTATATATTCTGTCAAATTACTGTAATACTATTTATTGAAAAAGCTATGGCTTTCCTCCACTGAATTGCTTTTGTACTATTGTGAAAAATCAAATTACTGTATCACTCTGGGTCAATTTCTGGACTATTCTGTTTCACTGAATGATGTTTTTTCTTGGCCAGTATTATGCTATTCTTCTTGCTGTAGCTTTATAGTAAGCCTTAAAATCTGATAATATGATTCTTTCATCATTCTTCTCCTTTTACAAAATTATTTTAGTTATTCTTCTTTCTTTACCCTTCCATATACATTTTAGAGTAAGTTTATCTGAATTCAAAATATCCTGTACAGATAGTATATTGAATCTACAGATAGTTTTGGTGAGAATTGACATCTTTTCTGTGTTAAGCCTTTCAGTCTTTGAATGTGGTATGTCTATTTATTTAGGTCCTCCTTCATTTCTTTTATACGTTTTTTTTTAAGATTTTATTTATTTATTTGACAGACAGAGATCATAAGCAGGCAGAGAGGCAGGCAGAGAGAGAGGAGGAAGCAGGCTCCCCGCTGAGCAGAGAGCCCGATGCGGGGCTCGATCCCAGGATCCTGGGATCATGACCTGAGCCGAAGGCAGAGGCTTAACCCACTGAGCCACCCAGCTGCCCCCTTCATTTCTTTTATAAACTTTTTACAGTTCTCTGTATATAGGTTCTATACATATGTTATTAGACTTAAGTATTTCAGTTTTGGGGGGGAGATATTATAAATAGTTTAAAGAAAATGGTTTCCAGGGGCACATAAGTGGCTCAGTCTGTTAAGTATCTGACTCTTGGTTTCCACTCAGGTCATGATCTTGGAGTCCTGAGATTGATCCCCACAACAGGCTCTCCAGTCAGTGCAGAATCTGCTAGAGATTATCTGTCTCTCCCTCTCCCTCTGCCCTCCCGTTTGCTCGCTCTTTCAAATACATAAATAAAATCTTAAAAAAAATTGTTTCTAATTTTGCACTCTTATTATGTAGAAATATTATTGATGTTTATGTATTGGCTTTACAATCCTACAACCTTGCTAAATTCATGCATCAGTTCTAAGAGTTTTTTGGTAGGCCCTGAGATTTTCTACGTATATAATCATGTTCTTTGCAAATAGGGACAGTTTTATTTCTTCTTTTCCCTTTGTTGCCTTATTGATTTTGAGAGTGGACATTCTTGTTCCTGATGTTAGTGGGGGAAGCGTTCAGTTTTTCATCGTAATTATGATGTTGGGTGTAGTATTTTTTTTTTAGATGTTCTTTATCAGGTTGAGGAAGTTACCTACTATTTCTAATTTGTTGGTATTTATTTTTTATCATAAATAGATGTTGAATTGTGGCAAATGTCTTTTCTCTATCAATTGATATGACCCTGTACTTTGTAGTCTTTACACTGTTAACCTGTTGGAATTTATTAATTGAATTTCGAACATTGAATCAACTTTTCATTACCAGGTCAAAAAACACTAGGTCACAAAATATTACTCATTTTTTAAAAAATTAGGCTCCATATGTGTGGAGCCCAGTGAAGGGCTTGAACTCATGACGCTGAGATCAAGACTTGGATGCTTAATCAACTGAGCCACCCAGGCACCTGCAGAATCTTAATCTTTTTATATTGTTGCATTAGATTTGCTAAAATTTTACTGAGTAGTTTTGTTTCTGCATTCATGAGGGATATTCATTTAGGTTTGATTTTCTTTCCTTTTTTTTGTACCATATTTGTCTGGTTTGTTGTCTGCATAATAGCCTCATCAGATGAGTTGGGAAATGTTTCCTTCTGTTTTATTTTCTGGACAAGATTGTATAAATATTTGGTAGGCTTAGTCACAGAAACCATTTGAGTCCGGAGATTTCTTATTCAGAAGATTTTAACTACAAATTCAGTTTTTCAAAAAATGACATATAGTAAATCTAGTTAATATCCATCACCACACAGTTAAAATTTTTTTGTGATGGTAACTTCTAAGATCTGCTCTCTTAACAACTTTCAAATATACAATACGGTATTATTAACTATAGTCATCGTGCTGTACATTACATCCCCATCACTTATTTATTGTATAACTAGAACTTTGTGGCTTTTGACCACCTTCACCCATTTTGCCCACCTTGACTCTCTGCCTCTGTCAACCACCAGTCTGTTCTCTGTATCTGTGAGCTCAGTTTTTGTTTTTGTTTTTGTTTTTTATGTTCCACATGTAAGCAAAATTGTATGGCATTTGTCTTTCTCCATCTGACTTATTTCCCTTAGCATAATTTCCTCAGGGGCCATTGGTGTTGCAAATGGCAAGATTTCCTTTTTTTTATGGCTGAATAAAAATCTGTTGTATATTTATTCAATTTCTTTAGTTGGATTGTTCAGGTTATCAGTTTCATCTTGGGGGAGTTTTGGTAATTTGTGGTTTTAGAGGAAATGCTCCATTTTATCGAAGTTGTCAAATTTCTGTGCATAGATTATTCCGAGTTTCTCCTTATTATTAATTTAATTCCTGGGGGCGGATTTCTGCAGTGATATCCCTGCTTTCCTTCCTGACATTGGTTAAGTCCTGTCTTCTCTCCTTTTGTGCATGTCATTCTTCCTAGAAGTTTATCAATGGTATTGACTTTTTCAAAGGCAAGCTTTCAGTTTCATTGATTTTTCCCTATTGTTTTTGTTTCTACTTTTAATGATTATTGCTCCTATTATTGTTTCATTCCTTCTGCTTGCTTTTGGTTTATCTTGCTCTTGTTTTCTGGATTTTTTATGGCAGAAGCTTGGATTACTGAGTTGAGATGATTCTTTTTTTTCCTAATCTCTAAATTTTATGTTATAAGCATCCAACACATTTTGGTGTGTTGTATTTTTATTTTTGTGCAGTTCAAGGTATTTTGTAATTCCCTTTAAGAATTCCTCTCTATGAACTTGCCTTTCTAGTCACTTAGATAACTTGCCATCTGTTCTGCACTTTTTGGTTCTTGGTGGTAATCAAGTGCATTAAGTTGAAATATAAGTCATCTCACGATGGTTTTTTGTAGCTTCATTTGTTGTTACGAATAGTAAGGTGATATTCATTTTCATTGCTTTATTAAGGATAATTGTAGCTGACATATATTGAGTGTTTACTATGTCCTAAGCTCTGTGTTGATCAGTTCACATGGTCTCATTAAATTCTCTTAACAAACTTTTCAGCGAGGTACTGTTACTACTAGCCCCACTTTATGATTGAGGAAACTGAGACACGTATTTTAAGTCACTTGTCCTGAGTCGCTCAACCACAACGTAGTAGATCTGGAAATTGAGTTTAGGTTTGTTGCCAAACCCTGACTTCTTCACCATTATACTACATTTTCTTTCATTGTTTCATTTCTTGCCTTGTCAGTAAGATGTTATGTTCTTGAAGGCAGAAACTATGTCTTATACTGATCTCCTTTTCTCTACAGCACCTGGAACCATGTTAGACACATAGTAATGGATTGATTTATGTTTGTGGAACTCAATTTAATGGCATGAACTAACCTGAAAGAGAATTAAACCTGTGACATTTGCCATATTGCCGCAGTTTCTTACCAACTAAGCTAATTTAGCTCACTCTCCTGCACAAAAACAAAAAAGCTGACAAAATATTTGTGACAATCTTAATGGCCAAGGCTTTGAGCTGTTAAGGAGATGTACAAGTATGACTGACTGAACATGAGTCCATCTCCAGGTTGTGCTGTTTAGTTCTGGTCTTCAGTCTGTCCTTTTGCTCTCTGTGGACCCTCCTGTTCATACTTTGAATTTGTTTCACCGTTTGACTCTCTCACATGATTTCCTTTTTTCCCCTCCCCACCCTTTACATCTTGAAGATTTAGGCGAACTCCTTACCATTTGTTTATGAAACACATATGTGAGTCTTACTATATACCATGTGCTCTTCTAAGCACTTTATACATGTTAACTCCTTAAAACAGTCCTATGAGTTGGGTACTGTTGTTCCCGTTGTACAGTTGAGGCAACTCCCACAGGACTTTCTAGTGGCCCATTATCCATTTCCCACACACAATAGAAATCTGAGTGGCAGGCCAGAGGTGGATATAAGTGAAAACAAAAGCCTTTGCCTTTCATATGGCCAGTCACTTTACCTGTTGGGCTGTGCTCAGGGTCTATAGAGGGCAGAGCAGGTATATAATTGAGGGGTAGCTTTGCCCCAAAACACCCAGGGAGTTCTCTTGCCCTTAGGTGCGACCCTCTCTCTCAGTGGGCAGCCCAGAATCTTTTCCTACCTGTCCTGCAGTCTGACTCTCTGTCTGTCTCTCTCTCTCACACACACACTCACTCATGGAACATGTATAATGTTCATGGTTCAGGTCTTGGATTTAAAGCAGGGTACAGTGGCAAAAGCACAGTCTTGAAACTCAAGCGATTTGTGGTAAGTCATGTAATCACTCAGTGTTTTGATGTTCTCAGCCGTGAAATTAAAGAAGATGATAATGATTATAATAAAAACTGAAGGATAAATCAGATGATGTATTTGAGTACTTAACCCAGTGACTGGCATGTAGAAATGCTCTGTACATGTTCAATCCTTTTATAATTATTGATGTATAAGACCCTGTTAAGTATTAGGGACAATCCACGCTTTGGTATATATAGTAGCTTGTAGAACTGAATTTTGAGGACTCAGCACAGGCTTGTCTTTATCTGAGAATTTCTTAGTTGTTTGGAATCTGGACATTGGTTTTATCTTCTTTATTTCTGGTCTTTTGTGGGCCCTTGGGATCAATTCCATCATTCTTATGATGATGATTAACTTATGGCACCCACCTAGCTAATTGGCTTTGTGTATATGCCAGAATTCTTTTAAGGCCAGTGGCAAAGCCTGGACAAGAGTCCAGCTTTATCTGGACTATTAATGTGATGTTTCTCTTTCCCGGGGTGAATGTTTAGGCTGTGGTTAAACAAGAATACTTATGTCCCGGGCCTCCCACAGGCAGGCCCAGGGACAGAGTTAGGCCAGGCCTGGAATGGCCACTAATGATCCCGGCTCTAGGCACTTGAGACTCAAACAAGAGTCTTCAGCAGTCAGTTCTCAGAGCATTCTCTTTGGTCACCCCCACCGAAAGCATATTACACCTAGGCCAGGGGATGGCTAAGGTGGTAGAGAGACCCCTGAAACCCAAAGGGAGGAGACAGGAGCCTCTCTGACTCTCCACTTGAGGTCACATTTGTGAGGGACGGTGGCAGGGGAGGGGGGAGCTCTGGTATCAGGCAGCAAGGGAGATATAAGAGTTTGAGGTCTCAAGTTAGATAAATCTGGGCTTGAATCTTGGCTCTTCTAGCTTATGTGTGACATGAACCAGGCCACTTTGCTTCTCTGAACTTGGTTGCCTCATCAACAAATGGGAAAAGTAATTGTACCTGTCTCAGAAGATTGATGTAAAAATTGAGCAAGAGAATTTATGTAAAGCAGTTAATTAGATAACTTGCCTAGATGATGCTAAGTGCACATTATCGCCATCCTTTTGGCACTGGTAAAAATGAGCAACAGTAATAAACAGACTGTGGGGAATGAAAACCATCCTTGGGGCTTCTGTGCAGTTCTTGTGGATCTCCTTGTAATGTCTCTCAGTATTAGGCACACATCTATGAGCTTCAAGAGAATACCTAGAGAACTTGAGTGTCTTCAAAGGGCGCCTGGGTGGCTCAGTAGTTAAGTCTCTGCCTTGGGCTCAGGTCATGATCCCAGGATCCTGGGATCGAGTCCTGCATCGGGCTCCCAGTGGGGAGTCTGCTTCTCCCTCTCCCTCTGCCCCTACCCCCTTCTTGTGCATGTGTGCTCTCCCCACCTCAAATAAATCTTAAAAAACAAAAAGTATGGACTGCTTTCCCATTCAGGGAGTGTGGAAATCCTGGTATTGCAGTGCTGCTGTGTGTGAGAGAGTGTGTGAGAGTGTGTGTGTGCATGAAAGAGAGAGAGAGAGAGAGAGAGAGAGAGCGAGAGCTGACCTATCAAATCTGCTTTTCTTCAGGAGGAAGACTGTGTGTCATTCTTTTCTTCTCCCTCAGTGGTAAAGGACCATTTGCCTTGAATGATGAAAAAAGCTGCTTAAGTCCCTCCTCTGAGCTCTCAGGCAGTTGGTTCCTGGCCTGGTTGTTCTTGAGTTATAAAGGGTTTCTAGCATATGCTTCAACAAGTCTGGTATTAGGAAATGATTATTACCCCATGCTAGAGACCAGTGGTTTTCTTCTTCTCCCCGCCTCCCTCCCCCCGAACTTTTTCTTTTTTGTTTTGCTTTTAAGTCATAAAACCCAGTCTGTAAAATCAATCAAAGCAAGCCTGGAAGCCTGCCACTTCTGCCGTCCCCACCTCCTGCAGCAGCCCTGAGGACATTTCTAAGAAAGTCAGGGACTGCAGTTGAGAAAGCACTGCAGTCTGCTGGCTGGTTTGACTCGCCTTTTCACGCCTGTGACGCTGTTTGGGTGAAAGGTTTGGGCCTGGCTGTGTAAACAAACAGCCGTGTTACACGAAACAGGTATCCCAGGACTGTACTTGAATCATAGGGCCCTCACTTGGTGGAGCCTGTCTTTTCACCTCTTGCCTGAGCTGCAGCGGCCGAAGCTCCTGTTGGCGGCCCACTGGACATTTAGGGAGCATGCAGCTCATTCTGTAATCGAGCGTTGTAGCCCAGGTGCGTTCAGGGAGCATCTGGGGGATTTTTTGAGGCAGCGCTCAGGACATTTCATTAGCGTGGAATAGGCCGCTTGAAATTGACTCTGCGTGCACGCCAGCTCTAGGGCCGTTCTTACACCGAGAGTGTACTTGTTTACATGCCCTCCCATATGGCAGGGCATAACGTGGCACATTTTTGCCTGCCTGTGCAACAGAGTCAGAGTGTGACCTGGACTTTAACGTTTTTTTTTTTTTCTCTTTTCTCCCCCTCCAGGCTCCAGATGCACATGCTGAATGGAGCACTTCTGGCTCTGGTGTTTCCTGTGGTAAATACCCGGCTGGTGAGTAGCGTCTTGTAAGAATTTACTGCCAACCTACAAACCTATGGTTTGCTCCCTCCTTCCTTATCCAGGGCTTGCCCTTGGCCTGGGCTCACGTACCCATGTGAGCTTTAAAATACATGTGTATTTACTACTGCACTTTGACATCACCCTTCTTGGGTGCAGGGGAGCTTGATAGGTAGGTGTGGGAGTGTCTGATGGACTCTGAAGCTGTGTTAAATGTTCAGGCCAGAACCAGGAGAGACTGAAAAAGCCTACAGGAGCTCTTGAGAGGTTTGGTGGAGAGAAGGGATGCTGGGAGCCCCACTCATTAGAGGTTTCCAGATGTTCTAAGGGGCTCTAGTTTGGACTCAGCCACATTGGCCCAGAATAATCCGACGGGGAGACTCAAAGCCTGTCTGCTTTGCCAAGGGCCCTGTTGGGCAAGAATTAGTTTCTTTCCCCATTTAGCCAAACCCACAGGGTGGGCTGGGCCACCCCACACCCAGTGGCTAGCCTGTAGAATCCCGCTGTAGCCAGGGGCTGGGTGTTAAGCGTACATAGAGACAAGAGGGAGCTATAGGGCTAGGGTGGCAGGGCCCTGTCCTTAGACTTCCTCCTGTGGGACTGTGGAGGGATTAGCCAGCCATGTTAGAAAGCACAGGGAAAGAAATCACCTGTAAAATCCTCCCTACTGCTTTCTAATTTCATGGCTTAAATTTGCCTCATGCATTAAAAGATCATAGTTTAAATCTCAAAATGATAATCCTTCCTCTTTGGATAGCATTTTCTAGTTCACAGGGTTTTTTCATATGACAGCTGTGTGAGGTAGGTAAAGGCAAGCATTATGGCCTCTTGTTACAGAGAAAGACACTGATGCTCAGAACTTAGACAAGTTCTAAGTGGCAGAGTTAGGAGTGGAGAAGCCTCTAGGCCCTATAAGCACAGATATACTTCGCTCTCTCCAAAGATGTAGTCACACCCTCCCCACAAATATTCATATATACCCCTATGATTGTTGTATGTTTCTAGGTGCATATTGTACATCAGTAGAAATTAAAAGAAGAAGCATTCATCTAAAGCAGTGATTTTGAACCCAGGCTCAAAATTTTGCCTTCAGCTCATGTAGGGGTGCTTTGAACCAAACCAAACCAAACCATAAGATGAACACAACAATGAAAAACAAACAGACCTAAAGGACTGACACCCTGGCCCCTCCCTTTGAGTGTCTGAGTTCTTAATCTGTGACACAGCCTCGGCATAGTGTTTTTGAAAAGTGTTTCTAATGTGGAGCTGAGGACCACCGATTTTGAGCAATGGCTCTGAAATTTAGTCTGTCCATAGCAGTCACCCGAGGAAATGGCTGGGAAATGAAGCTTGCCAGACCTCATCCCTAGAAGGTCAGATTAAGAGGATCTGGGATGATACCAGGAAATGAGCACTGGTAGTAAGTCCCCAAGTAATGTTGACTGCTGGGGTCCTTGGACCAGTCTTGGAGAATCAGCATCCTAGGTTATTCCAAGTGTGGAATTCCAGTTGAGGTCTGAAGACCAGCAACACGCAGGTACCCCCTGTTAGAAAGGCAGAATTTTCAGCCCCACCTCCAACTTGCTGCATGGGAATCTACATTTTAACAGGTGGTTTAGAGGGCCTCCCCCTCTTTCTTCCAAAGAGCATCTTTGTGTAGGACACAGTAGGACCTCCTGAGTAGGGTAACACCAGGGTAGGAGAGGGGCAGGTGGGATCGTTTCTGTCATGAGAGGCTAGCACACTCAGCCCAGTGTTCCCTGTGAGCTGGGACCAGCAGGCACAGGCTGCTAACTTAGCTACCTTTGCTCCGCCTTCTGTATTCCCCACAATCTATGACTTGCCTGACTTCATCCGAGTCTTTCAGCAGAACTCCTGCAGTGGTCTCAGAGCTGTGGGGGAGAGGTACCCAAGAATGGCGCAAAGCAAATACACTGAAAACAGATTCTTCCCTGGCTTAGGGACGTGGAACAGTGCTGGAGGTGGGGTCTGCTCCCTGCCTGTGGAGGTCCCGGGCTAAGGCACCGCGGAGGATCCCGCGATATCTTATCCCATCTGTCCATTCACCTTGTCACTGTTTTCTCCGATGAAGAGGTAGGGCAGAGAAAAAGCTGCTCTCCTTCAGTTTCAGCAGCTCTGTCAGATTCTAGGAAGGGGTGGCGCACCAGAAAACTCCCCCTCTCCATGCCCTGGGCTCATATAGTTAGTGGCCCTGAGTCTGAGAGCTTCCAGCCCATAGCTTTGATCCATCTCCACCATCACTGGAGGCCGGTGTGGTTCCTCTAAACAGGTCACCTGCGTCTCTCTTCCTAGTGGGACCTTCTCCCTAAGGAAAGCCAGATAGTCTTCGCCTTGCAGAACCACTGAGCATCAGCAGACTTGATGATTCCCATCGTGCAAGCTTGAAAGTAAAGACACCCCCCCCCCGCCAGAGCTCATTCAGACACCTGAAGTCAGAACAGCAGTGGTGAAGTTTTCCTTCAGCCGGTATTGTCACACCACAGTGGCCTGTCTGCACTGGGCCAGCTGACACTTTCAGAGCATTTACCATGAGTCTGGTAGTGCTCTATGTGGGCTAATGTATTTGATCCTCACAATAAACTTCTGAGGCAAGGCACTGATAGTTATCCCCAAGATCAAGGTGCTGGCAGGGTTGGTTTTCTCTGAAGCCTCTCTCTTTGGCTTGTGGATGGCCGCCATCTTGATGCCTTTTCACGTGGCCTTTTCTCTCTGCATTCACATCCCTTGTACCTTTCTGTGTGTCCAAATTTTCTCCCTTTATGAGGGTGTCAGATTGGATTAGGGCCACCTAATGGCCTCCTTTTAACTTAGTCACTTCTTTAAAGGAGGTATTTCCAAATATAGTCACATTCTGAGATTAGGCCTTCAACATATGAATTTTGGTGGGGACATAATTCAGCCCCTAACGGCTTTCTACTCTGTACAAAAAGCAATGTTTCTCTCTCCTCCCTGCTTGCCCTTCTTTCTCTTTCTCCCTCTCCCCTTCTTCCCCTTTCTCATGGCAGATTTGCTATTATAGTTGCTATAACACCTAGTACTTTCTAATTACATATCAAGCTATAGCCAACCAGCTCATCAGGAATGTTCAAGTAACTTTCTTTAACACTGAAACTTCCTTGATGAGCTTAATGAGTGATTCCAATCACTCTGGTGAATAATCTTGTTGCCCTTTTTTCTAAACTGAAGCTGAGAAGAGCTCAGAGTTAGGGCTCTGTTTGCAAGTGTCTTGTCAGCTGGTGTTGGCTTGGTTATTTTAAATGGTTGGGACCTCTCCTGGGCTACCTCTGGCCATTAGGACTTTCTGCTTTGCAACCCCTTAGCTGAGCTCAGATTGACTTAAAATAAGACACAGGAAGCAGGCAACTCTTTTTTTTTTAAAGATTTTATTTATTTATTTGGCAGAGAGAAAGATCACAAGTAGGCAGAGGCCGGGGGGTGGGGGTGTTGGGGGGGGAGGAGGCTCCCTGCTGAGCAGAGAGCCCAATGCGGGGCTAGATCCCAGGACCCTGAGATCATGACCTGAGCCGAAGGCAAGGGCTTAACCACTGAGCCACCCAGGTGCTCCAGGCAACTCTTTTTTAAGCCTGATGATCCAATTAGGTAAGAACTTAGCTTTTGACTTCTCTTTGCTCTTTCTTCTTGACCCTTTCTTTTTAATCTTCTTTTGTTGTTTTTCTGAGTAGTTATATGGAAGCAAGGAAAAGACAGTGAGCTAGTGTGTACCTCAGTAACACAGTCAAACATATACTCACTTATATAAGGACAGAGAAGGAGGGAGTTCCAAGAAGTTGCCATGGTCAGCTGAAGGATTTGGGGTCATCAGTGCATTTCCATTTGCTGAGCTCTGTCCTGTGCCTTATGGGCTCTGGGATTTGCAGACCAGCTAGAGAATGCCTGGGTTCCAGTTTCTCCTGGCTCTCCATCCTAGCAGCTGACACCTCGGAGGAATGAACAAGTATTCCAACGGCTCATATTACAAGGAAATGGTCTTTGCTGCCGGGATTCTGGAGTAGGTCTGTTTCTGGCTTCTGATGAAGTGTCCTAAGGGCAATTTTTGTTTTGCTTCTTAGAGGGAAGGAGAGGAAATGCATCATGGAACTATTGATTATTATATTAGCAGGGAGCTAAAGGCTTGTCTGGTCTCATCTTACCTTCTAGAGGGGGGGTCCTTCAATGGGTTAATGCCTTGCCTTAGGAGCCAAGGTAGGTGCCTCTAAAATCCAGCTCTTCTGACTCACATGACTTCAGAGCTCTTTTCCTATTCTATGATTGCAGTTCAGGGCAAGTTTGAAAGCTGGTGAGTCCAGATGCTGGTGATGCTTCTTAGCTTCAGTCCACCTAAAAGAGTTGAGCTGTAGGTTTCTTTGAGAAGCTGAAGAATACCGTAGAGCCTCTTTCCCAGATAAATGCACAAACATGGTTTTGCAGGTAATTTCAGGAGACTGTCACCTGCTGTTCCTGCACACCCTTACTCCCCGCCGCCGACCCCTAGCCCATCCGTGGAGCGCATGTTAAGATCCCCCACCCAAGCTGGCAGTAGTCCATGGTTTGAAGAACAGATGCTGCGTAGTTTATGAGCTCCTTGTTATAGCCATTGGCTTTGCAGCTGGTGTTGAGGCTGGGTTCCTTACCTATTGCCTGTAACTTAACAGAACATGTCTTTTCAAGGCCAAAACACCTTCTGGAAAGTGAAAGCCAAGAGGTGGGAGCTAAGTAGGGCGCCCATGGAACCTGGTTACATATTAGATTTTCAGTTCTATCTCGTACCTTGCAAGGTTGATCTGGTCTTCAGAGTGAGGCACTGGGCAGAAGCCGCATCCCCAGCCCTGTGCCTTTTGTCCTCAAATGCCCAAAAGAGTCCCTTCAGAATGCAGAGTGTTCTGAGCAAAGGGGAGTGGAAATAGAAAATGAACTTCCAAAACACTGTATCAGCCCCCTTTCCTGACTGAAGACTGTAGCCCAGCCTCCATTTGCATTTGCAGCCATCTGTCTTCTATGAGAATAATAATAAGAAGAATGGTAATGATTCTTTTCATCAAGCTCCTTTCTTCTTCAAGCCCCAAAGCCTCGTGTGTATTATTATCTCATTATCAAAATTGCCCATTATTGTAAATCCCTGTTGATCTCTCATGTTAGTTCTTTTTCCCTTCCTTTCCCTTCCCTCCTTCCCCTTTTGCTCAGCTACTGTGCTGTTAGATGGTTCTCCTGAATGTCCCTAACTCCAAGACCAAAGGGAAGGGGTTAGTAACGATTGTTTTCATTACTGGGGCGGCTCCCCAGCTTCCGCAGTCATTATCTTAATGTACTCAAGATGCAGCTTTACCACTGGCACACCTCGTCCCCATGTCTGCCTCTTCGCCTTGAGAATCTTACTCCTTGCTAATTGGCACATTGAAATGTGCTAATTGACCTAGAAAAGTTATTTCTGTGACTGGCAAATTGAGCTATTTAAAAAACGTATACTTTGGATTTTGGACCTCAACTAGGGACAGAATGTCCCTTTGCTTTCCTGAGAGTACTTAAATGATGAAAAGCTTCATTTCAGAAGAGGCCTTTGCTTTCTGGAGACTCGATGTGGGCAAAACTGTGCCTCAGATGTGGACAAGAGTCCAGTGTTCCTGGGCCAAACTAAACCAAATGCTAGGGACTATTCTAGAATATGTCTTTATTTCAAGATTAATCTTGGAGCGTCTTCGGTCCTCCGTGAGTCTGTCCCAACCCAGCAGTCCATCCAGACTTCTATGAGCATGTTTTGGTGTGATGCGTTGTGCTGTGTGTGGCAGGGGATTCAGAGATAGCAAGGGTATGTTCCAGGCTCGCTAGGAACTTGCCGTTTAGTCAGAAAGTTGAGGCCTAAACTATGGCAGCATTACAACTGAAATCATGAAAAGTGTATATCACAAGGCAGTTCAGGCTTAATTGCTAAATTACAATCATTCCAAGCTCTGAGATGAGAAGAGGATTAATGTTAACAATTCTCAGACACCTACTGTGTGTCACGTAATTTACATATGTTATCATTTAACTTGCACAAGAGCCCTGTTTTACCTATGACAAAACTGGGGTTCAGAGAGGTTGAATGACTTCCTCAGGGTTACATGGCTTCTTTTTCTTTTCTTTTTTTTAAAAAAGAGTTTATTTATTTATTTGAGCGAGAGAGAGAGAGAGAGCATGAGAAGGGGGAGGGTCAGAGGGAGATGCAGACCCCAGGACCATGACCTGACCAAAGGCAGTCGCTTAACCAACTGAGCCACGCAGGTGCCCGAGTTACATGGTTTCTAAAATGCTGCAGCTAAACCCATGCCCCGGGCATGCTCATACACGGCCTCCTGGAGACACCAGTGGATTAAGCGTCCGAAAAAGTCTCACTAAGAAATAAAGCCCCAGCTGAGCCTCGAAGGGTGATTAGAATATGCACGCAGTTGCAGAGGAACAAAGTGGTTCAGCTAAGGGAATACGGGGAGCATGGCCGTGGCCAGAGCACAGGGCGGGGGGTAGTGAGGGGGGTATGATACCAAGCATTCATCACCGTGCACTCATCCTGTCCTGGAGAGTCTGAGAAGCAGGATGGAGAATCATAATTCCCATTGTATGTGGAGACATTGGCACTTATTTGCAGGCCACCAGATGATATCCACAACCTTGCTTCTGTTACGTCTTTTCACCCTTTATCACCACCTTTGGATTCCTGGGCATTTCTTATCTTTTCCACCTCTACTGATAAGAATTCCTTACAGGTGGATGGGACTTCGTAGCCAGAAAAGCTCTTGCACAAATATCTCACCCTAGTGTATTAAGCATATGGATGTCAGGGGTGGGGGTGGGGGATGCCTGGGTGGCTCAGTTGGTTAGGCGTCTGCCCCTGGCTCAGGTCCTGATTCCACGGTCCTGGGATCGAGTCCCGCATCAGGCTCCTTGCTCAGCGGGGAACCTGCTTCTCCTTCTGCCTGCTGCTCCCCCTGCTTGTGTTCTCTCTCTCTCTCTCTCTCTGGCAAATAAGTAAATTAAAAAATATTAAAAAAAAAAAAAGGAAAAGAATGTGGATGTCGGGAGCAAGGGTATGGATCCAGGTTCACATCCTGGCTGTGCTACTCCCCTGTCTGTGTATGTGTGCCGTGCCCGAGGCCCTGCCCGTGTGTGTGCACACCTGTGAAGAAGGGAGAGGGGGAGGGAAAGAGAGAAAGGGAACTTGGCCAAGTTACTTAACTTCTGTGGACCAGGGTTCTCCCATCTATAAAAGGAAGGTTGATAGTAATGTTTACCTTTTAAAACTATCCCGAGATTAAGTCATTAATATGGGTAAAGCATGTAGGTCAGCACCTGGCAAACTGGAAGCTCTCAATCAGGGTTAGCAGATAGTTATTAGTCTGCGATCCTCACAGAAATCCTGTGAGGTAGAATTAGCATAACTGTTTTATAGATTGGGCCCTCCAAAATTATTTTTTTAAAGATTTTATTCATTTGAGAGAGAGAGACGGAGAGAGCACACAAGGGTTGGGGAGAGGCAGAGGGAGAAACAGTCTCTTTGCTGAGAAGGGAGCCCGATGTGGGACTCGATCCCAGGACCTGGAGATCACTACCTGAGCTGAAGGGAGACACCCAACCATCTGAGCCACCCAGGTTCCTTGAGCCATCCAAAGTTTTCAGTAGCTTGTATAGGGACACAGAGACAGAACTGGTCTGAGAGCTTTGGTCTTTTTGATACAAAGCTCATGGACTTCCTCCTCTTTCCTAATTACTTACATTGATTTTCAGTTATTGAGCCAAATCAGCTCTTTGTGGTAAATTTTATACAATACCCATTAGAGATTTGGGGGATTGATTATACTTTTAGGCTTCTTTTTAATAAAAATAGGATATACTCATTACAAAACCAGTAAGAATATAAAGAGAAAGCTCATCATTTTACCCACCCATGTTCAGTCTCACCCCACCCCCCCACTGCGCCCCAGGGATAAGTTGCGATAAAGGCTTGTGTATCTTTCTACATTTTTCTTTTGCTCATAAATGCTGAGAAAGAGTTTTCGTATTTCTAGGGCTGTTGGTTTGTTTGGGTGTAGGCTTCCTACACAATTGACATTACACTGTAAACAGTGCTCCAGTGTATTTTCCTTTAAGTTAACAGTGGGTAATCAGTGATCACTGTAGATAATGGATGTAACTCGTTCTTTTCTAGTGGCTGCCTAGCACTCTGTAGTTGGGTTGGACTCTGTGTTCAGCCAGTCCTCTCTGGGTTCCCAGCACTACGTCTTAACTAGTCTTGGTGGGCAAGGATAGAGACTTTCGTGGAGTCTGTCCCCTGTAGGACCTTGTACCTAGTATATAGTAAGTATCCACAGAGAGAATAAATAAATTAGTTGGCCAATCTAACCCTCTTTTCTGCTCAGGGAAATCCCAGGGATCCCTCTCACATGTGTCTTGAGATCTTGAGAGTGAAGACAGGGGGATGATAGATGATATTTTTCCCAGGTGAATTATTTTTTTGAACCACTTATAATAATACTGTTTTCCTGATTACAACAAAAGACATGTGTATGGGGGAGAATTTATGAAATACGTGAAAGTTTATGTGAAAAATAAAAATCACCCTCAGTGCAAAGGTGGTTACTTTTCAATGCATTTTATTTTGTTTTAAGATTTTATTTCCTTATTTGAGAGAGTGAGTGAGAGAATGAGGAGGGGGCAGGAGCAGAGTGAGAGGGAGAAGCCGACTCCCCACTGAGCAGGGAGCTGGACGCAGGGCACAGTATCAGGACCCTGGGATCATGACCTGAGCCTAAAGGCAGACGCTTAACCGACTGAGCCACCCAGGTACCCCTTTTCAGTTCATTTAAAAAAGTGGGCCCTTTTCAATTCATTTGAAAACAAAAACAACAAGAAGTGTGAGACGTTTGTGCCTTTGTCTTTACAAATGTATAACTGTTTTATTTACAAAAGTAATATCCGTTCATAATGGAAAAAAAATAAAGACTACAGAAAAACACAAGAATAAAGCACATCACTGAGCCATAACATGGTTAAACATTGTTTGCCGTGTAGTCTCAAAGTCTTCTGTCTCTGTGTAGATGTGAAGAGTTAGTCTGATGCAGGGGTCACACTGCCAATGCTGGAGCCACCCTGTCTGTGGTTTTGTGCCTGGCCCCCTGCCTTTAGGCATGGGACCTTGCAAAATTTCCTGGTTTCTGTGAACTAGTTTTCTTATCTATGACACAGTGTGCAGGTGAATGGAGATTACATGGAGATTACGTATGGTAAGCAGTCCACACCCAGCACCTGGCACATAGTGTCAGATGCTGTTGTCATTACTGCAGTTCCCAGTATTATCTTAGAAATCGAGGGGCATTCCTGCTGGCATTCGTGTTTTTTGTGATGTCCGTCTTCAGAACTTTGCCCCCCCCCCTCGCTCCTTAAGCTGTTGGGTGATGGTGAAGCAGAGGGGGCTTTGTTTCGGAATTAGCCATGCTGAGCAAGATTAAAATTCCCTGGCAGGCTTCCTTTTCCACACTAACTGCACCGTTGTTTTTTGCATGTGTTTCAAAGGCCGCCTGTTTGATTTGAGAACTGGCCAGCTCTCTCTCCTCCATGCTAACAGGTGAATTAGGCCCCCTTCTGGTTTTTCTTCCAGTTGGAAGAAACTATCCAGACCTTTGGGTTTGCCAGTGAGGCCCAAGCCCTTTAGCCTGTGGAGGGAGGGGCAGCAGGGAGCACCTGGCCATAGCCTTCTCGCCTCCAGAGCTTTCGAGTTATCTGCCTTTGTTTTGTTTTCTTAAAATGAGATTAGAAGGGCCAGCCTTCAGCAGTTGTAACCAGTGCTTCTCATCCAGCCTTGAGCCACAAACCCCAAGCAGTCTATCTTTATGCAATAAAAGCCTTCTCTGGTGGGTGGTATCACTCTCTCCAGTCTGTGGACCAGTTGTTCTTTTTCTTTTTTGTAAAATTTCATTTATTTGAAAGATAGAGAGTGAGGGAGCACCCAAGTGGCGGGGAGGGGCAGAGAAAGAGAGAGAAGCAGATCCCCCCTGCTGAGCAGGGAGCCTGTGGCAGGACTGGATCCCAGGACCCCGGGATCATGACCTGAGCTGAAGGCAGACGCTTAATGTACTGAGCCACCCAGGCGCCCCTGTGGAGTAGTTGTTCTTGACCCCAGCCACATAGTTAGAAACACCAGAGCCGATTTAAAAACATACCCATTGTCAGAAATCACCCCAGGTAAATCCAGTGTGCAGTTCTGCCAGGCATCCTGTTCCAGTCCCAACCTGCTGCTGAGTGCCACTCGGCGCTTTGAATGATATAATGTTGCTTCATCGAGCCCCCCCCCCCGCACTTTCCTCATTTCTCAAATGGGATTAGTAATATCTGCTCTCTCTACCTCCTGGATAGGTCATGAAGAAGGGATAGTGGATAAGAAGAGATAACAGAGATAGCAAAGAGCTTTGGAAGGTTAAAAGCACTACACAAATGAGTAATTGCCTTGTTATCTCTCCCTTCAGTCACTTTTTTAAGGGGGGGGGTTACTTAGGACGTAATTCATATACCATAAATCTATCCTTTTAAAATGTACAATTCAATATTTTTTGTGTGTTCTCAGAGTTGTGCAGTCATCACCACTATATTTAATTTTAGGACATTGTCATCATCCCCCAAAGCAGCATTGTGTACCTGTTGGTAAGGAAACACTTTACTCTTCAGTATTCTTCTGGCTGGTCTAAGAATTAAACTGACACAAGATGATTAGCAGGAGAAAAAAATTCCTTTGTACATACAGAGGTCTCATAAATATGGGACCTAAGAAGTAACTAAGAGGCAGCTTTTATACTTTTTAGGCAAAGAAAGAATAAATTTATGAGGACTTGACAAGACAAGGAAAACTTAGATTTGAGACCTTTAGTTTGTAAGGCATTCTAAACAGAATTTAGGTAGTAAATTACCAGAAGTAATAAGATTTCTTTATATAGGCTTCTTTGGCCCTATAGTCAGTGCCTTTGCTGATAAGGATGTCCCTCTGCTTTCTGGTGCAGGGAAGGTACCTTTCACATGGAAAATGTATTTCTTGCTTTCTGGAGACAAAAGGCAGGGAGACCGAGTTTTCTTACACTGGCTGTTTCTTAAGTAACTTTAATTTAAAATAATCAATATGCCACCAAAGCATATCTTGGGGCCACTGCCCTGGGCCCCCAATACCTATTAGTGGTGTCTCTCTATTCCCTCTCTAGGGTCTTGCCCATTGCTGATGAACTTTCTGTTTTTATGGACTTTCCTATTCTGGACTTTTCATTTAATTGGAATCATATACTATGTGGCCTTTTCTGAGTGACTTCTTTCATTCAACATAAAGTTTCAAGTTCATCCACTGTTCTTGTGGCATGTATCAGTACTTCATTCTTTTTCATGGGTGAATAATATTCCTTTGTATGATAGACCACATTTTGTTGCTCCATTTATCCACTGATGGCCATTGGGTTGTTTCCACCTTTTGACCATTGTGAATAATGCCACGGTAAATACGCTTGTAAAAGTATCTGTTTGAATGTCAGCTTTTGGGTAGGTACCTAGAAGTGGAATTGCTGGATCATATGGTAACTTGGTTTTTTAACCTTTTGAAGAGCTGCCAGATTGTTCTTCAAAGTGGCCGTGCAGTTTTATATTCCTACCAACTTTGTATTGTTGGGCCTTTTTTATTATAACCATCCTAATGACTGGGAAGTGATGACTCACTGTAGGATTGATTTGCATTTCCCTGATGATGAATGATGTTAAATACTTTATCATATACTTATTGGCCATTTGTATGTCTTCTCTGGGGAAATGTCTTTTCAAATTCTTGCCCATTTTTTTTGTTGGGTTATTTGTTCTTATTGTTGTGACAGTTCTTATGTATTTTGGATACTAGACTCTTATCAGATATGCGATTTGAAACATTTTCTCCCATTCTGTGGGTTGCCTTTGCATTTTATTTATGGTATCCTTTGAAGCACAAAATCTTTAAGCTCTGATGAAGTCAAATCTCTAATTTTATTTTGGTTGCTTGCAATTTTGGTATCCTGTATAAGAAACTGTTGCCTAAATCCACTGCCATGAAGTCTTATGACTGTTTTCTTGTTAGAGTTTCATGGTGTTAGCTGTTACATTTAGGTCTATGATCCATTTCAAGTTAATTTTTATATGGTGTGAGGAAGGGGTCCAAATTCATTCTTTTGCATATGGATATCTAGTTGTCCTGGCACCATTTGTTGAAAGACTCTTTCCTATTGAAGTGTCTTGGAACTCTTGTCAAAACTCATTCAAAAACAAAAGTAAGGGTTTATTTCTGGGCCATCAGTTTTATCCCATTGACGTATATGTCTCTCCTTATGCCAGCGCCACACTGTCTTGATTATTGTAGCTTTGTAGAAAGCTTTGAAACTGGGAAGTGTGCGTACTCGAGAGTTGTTCGTCTTTTTCAAGGTTGTTTTGGCTATTCTGGCACCCTGCATTTCCACATGAATTTCAGGATCGTCTTGTCAATTTCTGCAAAGCAGTCATAGGGGCGCCATTAAACGTAGATCAGTTTGAAGAATATTGTTCTCTTAGCAATATTAAGCCCTCCAGTCTGTGAACACAGGATGTGTTCTATCTATGTATTTAGGTCTTTAATTTTTTCAATGATGTTTTGTAGTTTTTAGAGTATAGGCTTTACCCTTCTTTTGTTGTATCTATTCTTATGTATTTTCCTCTTTTAAAAAAAAGATTTTATGTATTTGAGAGAGAGAACAAGAGAAAACATGAGCAGTGCAGAGGAAGAGGGAGAGGCAGGCTCCCTGCTGAGCAGGGACCCCCCCCCCCTGACTTGGGACTGAATCCCAGGGCCCTGGGATCAGGACCTGAGCTGAAGGCAGACGCTTAACCTCCTGAGCCATCCAGCCACCCCTGTATTTTATTCCTTTTAATGGTATTGCAAATGGAACTGTTAATTTTGTTTTCAGATTGCTCTTTGCTACTCTAGAAATAGAGTTCATTTTTTCTGAATTGATCTTGTATCCTGTAAACTTTCAGAACTCATTTATTACTGCTAATATTTTTGTGTATGTGTGTATTTTTCAATTTTTTTAAATAGATAAGATCATGTCATCTGCAAATAGAGGTAGTTTTACTTCTCCTTTCCCATCTGGATGCCTTGTATTTGTTTTTTTTTGCCCAGTTGCCCTGGCTGGAACCTTTAGTACAGTGTTGAATAGAAGTGGCAAGAGTGGACATCCTTGTCTTTCCTCATCTTAAGGGGAAAGCATTGGTCTTTCATCATCAAGTATGATTTGAACTCTGGGTTTTTCACAGATGCCCTTATCAGGTTGGGGAAGTTTCTTCAGGGACTTTTAATAAATGTTCACTATTGGAGAACTGTGGGTGGTAGGATATTGCTCGATGTGGAGTTATTCAGTCATTCAAAGTTTGGAATTGCTTTGGGTGAGAAAATGTCACTTTGTCCCAAGGGAGGCATTGCAATACTTCAGGGGCTCGGAGTCATGTACATTCAAATTAAAATATGGAAGCGTCAGCATATTTGAAAGAACAGATAAAGCTAATAGAGTTTCTCTTAAATTACAGTGCTACTGCATTGCCCTGAGAGAATTAAAGGCAAATAAAAAGGATCCTTCAGGGCACCTGGGTGGCTCAGTGGGTTAAGCCTCTGCCTTTGGCTCAGGTCATGATCTCAGGGTCCTGGGATCGAGTCCCGAATCAGGCTCTCTGCTCAGCAGGGAGAGCCTGCTTCCCCCCACCCCCTGCCTGCCTCTCTGCCTACTTGTGATCTCTCTCTGTCAAATAAATAAATTCTTTAAAAAAAAAAAGATCCTTCAGTGCTGGCATATAGTGGCTTATGGTTACAGAATAGTCCCTATTACTTAGGGTAGATATATTAGTCAGTTCAGATCACCATAATGGATGTAAATGTCTCTTACAATGGGTAATGGACTCCATCTTCAGAGTTGCTTTTGTGTCTGCAGATTTTTTCGAATTAACCAGCTTAGAATAACCAATTTGCCCAAGAGGCATATCTTGGGGTGGCAAAATCTGCCTGCCTACAGGAGCAGAGAGATTAAGCAAACCATCTAAAGGCATTGAGCTAGTAAGTGGCCAACTTGCAAATTAGAACCCATGTTTCTGTTTCCAAAGCCCGTTCTCTTTCCAGTACACCACCCCGCCTTCCGTCCTGTATCCTAGGTCCTTGACACTCAAAGTGTGGTCCACCAGCCAGCAGAATTGGCCTCCCCTGGGAACTTACTAGAAATTCAGTCTTGGCCCCATCTAGACCTATAGTCTGCGTTTTCACAAGATCTCCTGGGGATTGGTGTGTAGGCGAAATTTTTAAAAGGCCTGGGAAGCAAGATGGAGAGGAAGCAAATGACGGAGATCGTGTACAAAGGAGCAAAGGCAACTCCGTCCTACTCCACTCTTGTTCTGCTACTGTTCTGTTCCTTTAAGGAGCCCTATCTTCCAGCAGGTGTGGGCGGAGCATACATGGTAAAAATGGAGGTCTTCCTGATCAGGGACCCAGCTGTTGTAACTGAGGCCCAGACTATAGGGCTTGACAAAAATGGAGGTGTTTTGTACTTTACGGTATGTAAGTTACACCTCAACAAAAAAGAAAGTAGAATATTAGGATCTGAAATCCTAAAGTCCACTGCAGGTGAATTTGACAATTCATAGAGCATAACTAGGTGAGGGCACCCAAAGCAAGGTTGAATAGCTCTTTTGATTTTTTAAAAGATTTATTTATTTATTTGTTTATTTGACAGAGAGAGAGAGATCAAAAGTAGGCGGAGAGGCAGGTGGAGAGTGAGGGGGAAGCAGGCTCCCTGCTGAGCAGAGAGCCTGATGTGGGGCTTGATCCCAGGACCCTGAGATCCTGACCTGAGCCAAAGGCAGAGGCTTAATCCATTGAGCCACCCAGGCACCCTAGCTCTTTTGATTTTTGAAAGAAGCAAAGGTTAAACATTGGGAGTTCTAGATCTAAGAACAGATCTCAGAACGGCCTCCAGCCAAACTGAGGAATGGTGTTTGAGGCAGTTGGTCTCCAGCCATGTGGAACAGGACCAGGAGCCAGCATAGGCTCCCCAAAATACATTATTGTGAAATACATTATTGTGAAACTTACCACGTTTTGTTTTGATAGGATTACTCTGACTTTTATTAGGGGAAGCCAGAGTATAATCTGGATGTTGGTAAGTCATTTTCCCAAGAACCAAGCTAGACAAGCTAGAGAATATTAAGGTCTTAGTAACAGACAGTGCAGTTAGCTGGCTTCATGGTTTGTTAAACTAATTTAAGGGGTTGATGCTGACTCAGATCAGGGCACAGAGGACTCCCCAAAGGGCAAGATTAGCTTGTGCCCCAAAGCTAGGAAAGACGACTATGTCGGGGACAGTGCTGATATTCCAAAACATCCTAAAAGGTAGCACCTGAGGAACAGAAAGGAAATTTTATGGGAGTCCAGGTAGCTCCAGATTTTATGGGAGTCAAATACTGGCTTCAGAAAATCAACTGGATCCTAGCACTTTCGAGCTTGGGAGGTCCTGAGAAATTCAGGTTATCTAACTACATCATACTGCACATGACAAGAGCCCAGGAAAGGGGAATGACTAGGTCGTATGGCCAGTGAACGACAGCTTTATGACCAGAACTCAGGTCTCCTGACTCCCAGACCAGTGCTCTTTCTGCCTCCCCTGTCGCATAAGTACTGAATGGGATGCTTTGTGTGTGTGTGTGTGTGAGACTTGTGTGTCCCCACACCAGACAGCTGTGTGACACCAGGTGGGTATCCTACCATTTAACTCATTCTGACACTGCCTGGCGATAGCATCAGATCTCACAGGTTCAGGGCTCCGTCCTATAAGACTGCCCCCATCTCCAGTGCCAGTCATAAGTCCCGCTTGTGACCTGTGCTTCTGACTGGCTGTAAATCAGAGTTTCCCATGACTCCCTCCTCAGGTTCGATGAACTTGCTAGAGCAGCTCACCGAAGTCGGAAACATGGACTGATGTTTACCAGTTTATTGGAAAGGATCTTTGGAGGGCAGCCAGATGAAGAGGTATATAGGGTAGAGTTCAGAAGGGTCCTAAGTGCGGGAGCCTCTGTCCACAACGGCAGGAGGGTGTGCACTCACCTGACAGGTGGATGTTTTCACCAGCCGACAAGTTCATCAGTTCTCGTTGTTCAAGAGTTTTTCTTCCAGAACCTGAACCATAGCCACCCTTTTGCAGAGGTCAGTGGGCCTGGCTCAGGATTCCCCACTCCACGCATCCCCTTCCCATCTCATCGCTTTCTGGTGACCGGGACCATCCTGAGGCCCTCGTTCCTTGGGTGGTTATGGGCTTAAAGCTCCACCTTGTGGCGACAGGCCAGCAACCCCGCAGCTGGGCAGGAGGCCTGGAGGCACAAGGTAGGGGTGTCCTCTGGTGGTGGTGTCCTTTGAATTGTACCCCCTCAATCTTCTGAGGTGACAGTGCTGTGTGTGGCCTGTTCCAGGCGTCAGCTGAAAGCGTTCTAATAAAAATGGCACCCAAAGGAGGAATGATAAGGTATCTGATTTTAACCCGAAGTGAGAGAACACCAGATGTTTCATTCTGTCTGAAGGTTCGAGGGAGGAAAAGCAATTAGCAGCTGCTACTGATTTAGCAACAGACACCTGCTAAATGAAAATCTGTAAAACCGGCCAGGCTTTGGCACCAGAAGTGTGTACGCCACTTCTCAGACATTTCTGGGAATTGTAAATTATGTTGGCCCAAAATAGGTTGTGGGTGGCAGGGGGGGAGTGGGCTCTAGAGAAGTGAAACATGTCTATATAGACCAGGATCACGTTATTCTGAGATGACAGCAACTTAAAATGCCTCTTTGGTGGGGAAACAGAAAGGAAGAGAAAAGACAGAATCTTCTCACCTGACTCGTGGGCTGCCCTCTGGGGTCTGTTCCATAGCGGCAGAGCGGGGGCTGACAGAAGGGTCAGGGGAGTCCTACTTCGCTTCCTCTTGCTGATCCGAAACATACCTCTCCCCTCTCCCAAGGACAGGGAGTCTCCAAGCATGAGGAACTCTCAGCTGTGGGCTCCCAGTAGCTCCTGCCCTGTGATGGTGACAGACTGTTGGCTCTGGGAGCCATCTGGACATCTTCTGCTGAGCTCGGGCTTTGCTTTGGCTTGGAAAGATACCCATCCATGGCTTTCTGCTTTCCAGAATTCTCTTCCAAGTAGACATTAACTACTGTTCTCCCCCTCCATTTTCCCGAGGCCCACCCTGAGACACAAACAGTGCAAACAGGAATTCATGAAGAGGGCTTTGGGAAATCTGTGTATGTGTTGGAGAGGTGGGAGGACACGAGGTTCTGTATGGAGTGGGTGTTCGTGATGTGACTGGTGATGAAGAGGCCAGTTTGTCATTGGTCTAGATGATGTCGAAAGAATCAGACCACTTCCGTTTGGGCCTCATGCCGCATTCACTGCATGCAACTGGTATTGCTCAGTTTCCAAGCTAGGCCAAAGGTCAGCTGCAACTTGGGCCAGAGAGGACAGGTCCTGTCTTGAGAGGAGGGATGGATGCTTTTCCCATGGAACAAGGTCCAGATGGCACTGATAGCACATGTGTAGCCTGAGCTGAGCTGTCCCGAGAAAATAATCTCGAACTTGGTCCTGGCGAGGTGTTTTGGTGTGCCTCAAGACCCAACTCTTAGTACCAAAGGTGGGAACCAAGAGAAAAATTCTTTTTCTTCTTGAACTGAATAGGCTGTTAGGCGAGATTTATCATTCTGGATACCTTTGAATTTCACTCCCTCTGTGCTGCAGTGGCAGTGTGGAAAGGGAAAAGGAACTGGGAGAGAAGGGTGGGAGATCTGAGATCCCCACTCTCCAGCCAGGATTGGTGGAGCTCCGCCTTCTCTGGTCTGTTCATCCAATAGACCACGTTCCCATCAATCAGTTTCAGTAGGTGGAACAACCACCGCACAACACTGTATCCTGTGACAGCAGGCTCTCCTAGAGGGAGAGCGCCAGGGACCCTGCCTATGATGGAGTGCCTAGGGGCCACTCGTGGCTATATTCGGTCTTCCATTGAGTATTACCAGCAGTGGAAGTCTGGGTCTTGTATGGTCCACACAGTCCAGCCTTCTGCAGTGGTGTCCTTGTTGTTGGGGGCAGTCAGGAGGGCATTCTAATTCTCTTCATGGGTCTGGCCATCTGTCTGTTCTCAGTGCTCTCCTGCCATATCTCTAAATAAGTTGATAAATACCCACTAATCTGTGTGTCTAGTATTGTGCCAAGTTCTAGGAGGTATCAGGAAGTCCATTTAATGAGACTTGAGATCTGGGGGAAGTTATTTGATTGAACCCCCACCCCCTTTTCTTTCTAAACCCACATGGGGTGCCCACAACTGTGGTAATCATATTTATAATCCTCAACTCCTAGTGGACTCCACCAGTGGTCCGTGCATGGCCTGCTTTAATTTTCTTCATGGGTGTATTTATTTATTTTTGCATAACGTAATAAGCCATTGCTATGCGCCCAACCCATGAACCAGCCCCATTGATAATACAGACGTATGCTGTGTGTGCTTCCCCCACCCGGCTCCCTTCCTCCTTACCCACCTTGACAGAACCACTAACCTGAATTTTGGTCATTATTGCTTTGCTGTTTTTGAAAAGTTTTATCTTTCTCTCTCATTTGTACATATGAATGAATATATACATATACATATATTCCTACATAAGATATTTAATTTTAGTTGTTCTTTAGCCTTATTAAAACGGTATTACGTTGTACATTTTAGGTTTTTTTTTCTTTTTTTGACCCTCATGAAAATGTTATTATATTGTATATAGTCTTCTGGGATTTGCTTGTTTTCTTCAACATTATATGACTAAGATTCATCCCTGTTCCTGACTATAACTCTAGTTACGTTTTCATTCGGGCAAAGCATTCCGTCCTATGAATAGACCCCAATGTCTTTCTCCATTCTCCGTTAGATGGGCATTTGGTCATTCCTAGTACCTTGCTATTACAAGAAAACCTCTCTATACCTCAATTTCTTCCTCTTAAAACTGGAGAATAGCAATGGGTGCTACGTCACAAGTGTGTTGGGAAGACGGAAGGAGTTCACAGGTGTGAAGTGCTTTAGTACAGGGCCTGGCTCAGTAGTACATGGTGGGTCAGTGTCTTCATTTGCTTTTGCTCGCACTGTCATGATGGATACCATAGACTGGATGACTTAAACAACAGAAACTTATTTCCTCACTGTTCGGGGGGCTAGAAGTCTAAGATCAAGGTGTCAGTAGTGTTCGTTTCTTCTGAGGGCCTCTCTCTTTTGCTCGTAGATGGCGGTCTTCTTCAGCTGTCCTCCCGTGGCCTTTGCTCTATGTCTCTGTTTCTTACTTTCCTCTTCCTGTGGGGACAGCAGGCATTAGGCTAAGCCTCACCCATCGGGCCTCATTTTATCTTTACTTCCTCTTGAAAGACCCTGTCTCCAAAGCCAGTCACATTCTGAGGTACTGGGGGTTAGGACTTCAACATATGAATTTGGCGGGGGTGGGGACACAACCCCATAAAAGTTAGTAAGCGTACGCCATTATGAGCACCATTATCTTCCTTCTCCACCTTGTCCTCCCGATTACTAAGCCCTAACTCCCCTCCTGACTAATTCCTGAGTCTGTTAGAGGTAGGAGAAGGAAGAAGAGCTAGGGGATATCATTTTCATCTTACATAAAGGGAATAATGGTTGAATGAGGCCTTGCAGCATGCACGATGGCTGACTGACCCCAGATTGCCACTTAGTCTAAGTCCTGTTACAGGCACGCCCAGCCGAAGCAGGCCACTCTGGGCTGCTGTATCTTATACCCCAAAAGGCACTTTCGCAAGTAGCTGGGCCACCAGAGCAGACAGCATCTTTCACGGGTCGAAAATATTTTGTTCTGACACTAGGGAGCTGACCTGAGGCGGCTTCCAGACAATCACGACTCTGTTCTGCTCTTCTGTGGCCTCTGAGCACTGAGGAGGAAGTCTGGAGCAGCTCTGATGGGATTTGGACTGTGAAACCAAGGATCAGTCTCCACCCTACCTGTCTCCCCTCTTCACCAGTCCCTCTCTCCACATCAGACCATGAGAATAGGATGGAATACCCTGGTTTGGTCAGGCTGTGGGCAGCTGTGTTTACTGGGGCCGGAAATGGGTCATAAGGGAAGATACTGGGAGAACAAAGGATTTTGGCCGGTGTTGGGGGGGGTGTCTAAAAAGACTCTCCCCCCACTTGTTACGTTACGTGTTCTTTTCTCTACGTGCTCAGATACTCTGAGAGGGGGCTTCGTAGAAGGTAGAAAAATTCACTGTAATTATCCCTAATAGCTGAATGCATCCTCCTAGTTAAGGATTCCTGAAGTGTAGAGATAAGGAGGCTATATAACACGAAAGTTCTCCCCTCCCACTCCACAGAGTTAATTGCTGCTAACAGTTCACATTCCTCTTTTGACCTTGTCTTTAACTTTTAAAAACTTTTAGCTTCATGCTTAATAAAGGAGTATATTCATTTGTCACAAAGCTCCAACTGTACAAGTCTCTTGGATCCAAAGTCAAGGTTTCCCCTATCCCTGCCTCTCCTCCCAACCCTGTCCCTCTGCCCAGTTTGCTGAATATCCTCCCAGTCCTTTCACCGTGCATTTCACATACACCTAAAAGCACAAATACTCATCAGTCCTTTTTCTTCTACAAAAAGGATCATTCTTTGTACAATGTAGATTTGCTCAGTTTTTTTTTTAAGACTTATTTATTGATTTGAGAGCAAGAGAGAGAACGAGTGAGAACAGGGGCAGTGGAAAAGGAAGAGAGTCTTAAGCTGACTCTGCACTCAACCTGGAGCCTGACATGGGGCTTGATCTCACAACCCTGAGATCATGACCTGAGCTGAAACCAAGAGTTGGGCGCTCAGTGATTGCACCACCCAGACGCCCCTAGATTCACTCAGTTTTATCGATAAATGGTTGTACCTCCCTTTTTTGTAAATGGTTGCATAGTTTGTCCTCCACAGTATTTTTTGATGACTTTTCCACTAATGGACAGTTTACTTTTTTGTTGTTGTGTACTTTTTGTTATTACAAATGACTGCATTGAGCATGTTACACATACGGTTCTGGGTGTGAATACAAGCATTGCTGTTAATATAAATTCATAAAAGTGAGTCAAAGTGAATGGGTATTTAAAAATTTGGGTAAATATTGACCAGTTATTCTCCAAAATGAATGCACCTTGTTTCCCCTCCTATTCCTTTATCTTAGGGTTTCTACCATATTAGGTCGTACAAATTTACCTCAATTAAATTTATTTAAATTTTTTAAATTTTCCAACTTCTTATTGTTGGAATTTTTGTAGCAAAGAGTTGAAATGATAGTTAGTATGGTGAACAATGACATGTGCCCTCCAGCTAGATGTAACAACTAAACATTTCTCCATATTCTGTTTCTATCACAATCTCTTCTTTTTCGAAACAGAGTCACAGACATCCTGACACTTCAGTTCTAAAGACTTTTGCCGCAGCTCCCAAGAATAAAGCTAAAGAAGGGCTCTTGTACAACCACAATACTGTGATTGCACTCAAGAAAATTATCCACAATTCTATAATACTGTCTACTTTATCTGATAATCAGTTTATATTGAAATTTCTCCCAATCGGTCCAAGAATGGCTTTAATTTTTCTTTTTTTTTGTAATCAGGATTCAGTCAGGTTTCAAAATTGCTTTTGACTGTTCTATTTAGTGTTTGTTTGTTTATTTTTTTTAAATCTACAAATGGTCCCCCGCCTTCTTTTTGCATGGCACTGAAAACCTGACAAATCCGGGCCAGTCTTTTTACAGACTCTTCCACGTTCTGGATTTGCCAGGCTGTCTGCTCCTGGCACATTGTTGTTTTTAATGGCAGATTGCTATTCTGTTCCATGAGTATCTTATGGTTTATTTTAGGTTGTGGGTATTCCTTTCGCAGCTCCTCTAGCAAGTGGCATTTAGTGGCAAGGAGTTTGTGGCACCCGTAGGCCACAGTGCAAGTCTGTGGTCAGTTAATGAAGACAAAGTGTTCCAAAGCCAGACTCAAGTGGCATGAACATTACCCAAGGCCTCAGTTAAGAGTGGGTCACCTCCTTTCCCCTTCCCTTTCCCCTCTACAGGAGATAGATTCTTGTTTTGGTCCATTCAGCTGCCATAACAAAATACCACCAGCTGAGTAGCTTCTACAACGGAGAAGTATTTCTCATGGTTCTGGAGGCTGGAACTCTGAGTGGTTGGGTGAGGGCCCTCTTCTGGACTGCAGGCTTCTTGCTGGGTCCTCACAGGATAGAAGGGGTGAGGGAGCTCTCTGGGTTCTCTTACAGGGGCCCTGATCCCATTCACAGGGCATCCCCCCTCATGACCTGATCACATCCTAAAGCCCCACCTCCTAAGACCATCACATTGGGGCATGAACTGGTGGAAGAGACACAACATTCAGACTATAAGCAATGATCTTGTCTGATTCTCTGACTTCTTTCGGGATTCTGCAATGTGGGGCTGAGCTTAGACCAGGGTCTGCCCTCTGTAACCACCTCTTCCTAATTCTGTACCTCATCATCAACAGTGGATTCTTCTGGTAAGGCCAAACCTCTTGCTGTGTGGCATGGGCTCTGAGGTTGTGAGCTCCCTGGACTTCTTCCATGCCCCTCCCTCATACAGTTATGTTAACCTCACTTCGGCTCGGCCTTCCCTCCTCATCTCCTGGGGCCCAAGCTAATCCTCTCCCATGCCCTCAGTGCCAGCCCGTGCCTGCTGTAGGCCCTCACACTGTCCAGTGCCTCCTGCTTGTCCTGCTTCTCCGGCTTTCCCTCTCCACTGGCTCCTTCCCTCACACCAACAATATGTTTGAGTCTGTCCCATTCTTCACAGTTATTTCTCTGTGGTTACTAACCTGGGGTTATGATTTTCGTCTCTCTTCACCTACACTCTCTTGTTGAAAGGACCATGGCCCAGGGGTCTGGAGTGGAGTGCATAGATATTCTCGGGAGGCTTAAAGAAAATACTAGCACTTCTCTGCATCTCAGAGTTTCATCATCTTATTTTTCCATGCCAGTGTTTTATAATGTACATGTCTAGATCAAAACATACCATTACACATGTATATCATTTGCCTTGCAACTTTCCGGCCTCCCTAAGATGTAGCCCGACATTCCCACTGAGGTAGCCGTTCCTCTGCCAGGCTACCAGACTGGCCTCAAACTCAGCATGAGCCTAGCTGCTTTTCTTAGTCTCCTTCAATCTGCTTCCTTGACTGTAGACCCCAACGTAAGAGGAAGCCCCAACATCCTGCTGACCATCTAGGCCCTTGGTCCCAGGGTCACCTTTGGCTTCTTTCTTCCTCCTGTCCAGTCAGTCAAAGTCTTGGTCATTCAGCTCCCTTACCTTCTCTCACAGCTACCCACCCTCCCTTCTCTTGCTCCCTCCACCTTGAGTTTGATTTAGACATTCCTGTTGCGGGTCCCCTGTGAGCTGGTGAGCATGACAGGGTGGGGGTGGGGGGGAGGGGCAGAGGGAGAGAGAGAATCCCAAGCAGACTCCCTGCTGAGCATGGAGCCTGATGCAGGGTTGGATCTCATGACCCTGAGATCATGACCTGAGCCGAAATCAAGAGTCAGATACACAACCAGCTGAGCCACCCAGGCGCCCCTCTCCCTCACTTTCAGAGAAAACTCAAACCAGATCCCATGCTTGATCTGTAGGTTTTTCCATGATCATTTGCTACACTGACCTCATCCCTTTATCCATTCGCCTCCTTGACTAGACTACGCACTCTCATAGGGCGGGGACTGTGTGTTCATCATGGCTGTATATCCAGAGCCATGAACATTCTCTGCCACCCAGTAGTATCTCAGTAAGTGGTTTTTTTTTCTACTAACTGGATGATAGTAATAATAGGACTGTCATAGGTAAGAAGAGGAGAGTAGTATTGACATTCTTTTGAGAAATTAGTAAGTCTCCAGGGAAAACTCACCTAGAGATGGGCCCAAAGAATGAATCACATTGGGAAGCTAAAATTTATCTTGGTTGTCATCTGACAAATACACCGATGTGTGACTTAGGGCTATGGAACAGGTCCAAACTCCACTATCTCTTGCTAGGGGCTCTTGCTAACGCAGGATGACGAGGTAAAAAGAGCTCCTGCTTTTGACCCAGAGAGGCCTGGCATTAAGTCTTATTGGCTGCAGGGACGCCTGGGTGGCTCAGTAGGTTAAGTATCTGCCTTTGGCTCAGGTCATGATCCTGGAGTCCTAGGATCGAGACCCACATGGGGTTCCTGCTTCTCCCTCTCCCTTTGCCCCTCCCCCTGCTCCTTCTCTCTCTCACTCACTCTCTCTCTGTCAAATAAATAAAATGTTAGAAAACCAGTCTTAGCCGGAATTGAAATTTTGCCTTTACTGCTTACTGGCTGGATTAATGCCGAAGAGGAAGATGGGCCAACCACTAATGTTGCGTACGTGCCGTGTGCCAGCGCTGGGCCAAGAACCCTACATGCCTTACCTCACCCAGTTTCACCGCAACTTGATGCGATCGGCATCGTTATCATTCCTGTTTTACAAATGAGCCAGGTGAAGCTCAGCAAGACTGAGGGATTGGCCCCAAAGTACAACCAAATGATGGAGCTGTAGTTTCAGTCTTAGCCGCCTGACTCTAGGCTGCACATAGTCGTTTGGAAGTCATCAGTATCCACATGGCCTTTAGAGCCAGGACCCCGGGTAAGATGATCTAGTGAGTGAGAGTAGCTCTAAAAGAGAGCCAAGGACTTGGTTCTGGGCTCCAATATGAGGCACAGAAGGAAAATGTAGTAAAGGGGAATGCAAAGGGGAGTCATCGAGGCAGGGGAAGAACAGAATACCACTTTCTGCCTAGTGCAGCAAGTGTTTCAAGGACGAGAGAACGATCGCCTGCAGGACCAGTACGTTGTTGACTGCACGAGGTGCCGAAGATCTTCTTGACACCCTGGCATGGGGGTGAAGAAGGGGTGGCTATTTAAAGTTTGTGCAAAGAAATCACCTGGGCGAGGGTGAAGTGGGGCAAGAGTTTTTCTCTCTTCTGATGAGAGAAATTGTAATTTATTTGTTTTCTGATGGGAATGATCCAGTGGAAAAAAAGGGACGATTGCTGGTGTGGTGTCCTTGAGTCGGCAAGAAAAGATTGGATCTAGCATACAAATGAAGGGACTGGCCTTGGCCCTCAGTGTGGTGGTGGTGGGGTTTCTGAAGAGCCACAGAAGAAAAGGCAGCTGAGGGGATGGGTGCAGAGAGGAGGGAAATGTGGAAGTGGGAGCTCGTGGATGTTCTTCTCCTGTTGCTCCCCCTCAAATGGAATAGGACACCTTATCACCATGGAGGAGGATGGGCGAAGGTTTGAGGAAAGTTGGATAGGTTGTGAAATAGTTGTCCAGGAGAGAGGAGAGCGAATGCATCTGGGAATGTAGATGGATGATAGGGTAGCATTAGGGGCTGGCTCCCAACCGGTAGTCATGAATTTAAAGGGTCAACTGCAAAACCTTGTATTTTTCTTTGGCAGATTTTACCAGCAGTGTGGCTTTGCAAGGCAAGTAGGTTGCAGGGGGAGAGAGTGTCAGGAGAGCTGAGAATAAGGCGAAGGGACTGATAAGCAAGCGTGGAACTGAGGACTGCTGGCCAGTCGGGGCAGTAAAAGGTGGTGGGATCAGTGGACCGGAGGTGCCAGTGAGGTTGGAAGGTGGATAGGAGGCGGGTGAGTTGGCTACGTAGAAGGTGGCGTTGAGAACACACGGGTTTTGACATGGGAGTGTTGCACAGAAATGGCAAGGGAGGCAGGAGGCACTGTCTTCGAGGATGAAGGGGAATGTCTGGGGAGAGGGTCTGTAGGTGACTGCTGCGGGAAGAGTGGTGGGTGGCAGAGGCCAAGGGCATGAGATTGAAATCAGGGGAGTGGTGAGGAAGGAAGCAGAGAGAATGGTTGTGAAAGCACCAATGAAGAAGCAGCAGAAGGGAGCAGGCAGGACTCCTCCTGGCCCCCATGGCACAAGGCAACATGGCAGACAAACCACCCAGCACTGGAGGGGGCTGTTGGGAGGGCAGCGTTCTCAGAGGGAGAGGGAACCGGGTTTTTGTTAAAGCAAGAAGGTGAAGGGACTGCTCCGAGGACAGTGAGGATACAGGGGATTTTGCTAATGAAGAGTCTGTGGGTTCCAGAGGGTAGGCTGCTGGAGTTTCTAGAATTGAGGGAAGGTGGCTGATGAGGTCAGATTGTGGTGGTGGGGGGGGATTAGAATTCAGGTGTTACATGGTGACCTGGGAGTTTGGGGCTTTTTTTTTTTCATAGGTTTTATTGATTAGAGCACAGCAAGTGCACACACAAGTGGCCGGGGTGGGGGGTTGCAGAGGAGGAGGAGAGAGAGAGAATCCAAGCAGGCTCCATGCTGATCATGGAGTCCAACAATCCTGAGATCACAACCTGAGCCAAAACCAGGAGTTGGGTGCTTAACCGACTGAGCCACCCAGGTGCCCCAGAGTTTGGGGCTTCTTACAGTGACTTAAGTGACCAGGGATGGAGGGCACAATGGGATTGCTTGTCTCCATGGCAGAGTGTGATGGTGCGGCTGGCAGGGCTGCTCCCTGGGAGAAAGGAGGTCATGCTCTGATCGCGGACAGAGTCCATGCCCCTCATGTTTTACCCAGTCTGAGCCCAGAGGCCTGCTGGGGTTTATCAGTCTGCTCTTTGGATTTAAAAAATAAAATAAAATAAAGATGCTGACTTGGGTGCGAGAACGAAGCTAATGACCTGTGTGGTTTAAAACACTGTTAGTGGTTTTTGGCTTTCACTTGCGGTGATATAGGACTTTTGGTCTAAAGCCTCCAGAATCTTCCAGCTAAAAAAGCACCAGGATAGTTATGTTGGAGTAGCATTCCAGATGTGAGTTCTGTAGAGCAGAAATGAGTCAGCGAAGTGGAACTTCTACTGAGGGAAGTATAGCACTTTCCAGATCGTGTTTGTGAAATGGGGAAAAGAAGATGGGGGAGGCTCTGTGAGAAAGTTTTGGGGAACTCAGGACAGATCCAGTGTTCAGTAAAGAAAACTACCCATTTGCTTCAATGCTGAATGTCCTTTAATGCCATCCTTGCCCCGTCTCTTCTTTGTTTTTTTTTTTTAATATATTATTTATTTGAGAGAGAGAGAGAGTGCTCGAGTTGGGGGAAGGGCAGGGGGAGACAGAATTTGAAATAGACTCCATGCTGAGCACAGAGCCTGCCTTGGGGCTCGATCCCACCACCCTGAGATCATGACCTGAGCTGAAACCCATACTCGTACACTCACCTGACTGAGCCACCTAGGCGCCCTGCCCTGTTTCTTCTTTGGATGTCATTTCACAGCATTGTGCCTCAGTGTCCTTATCTGTCAAATGGGAATGACCATTGTTCTTGCTACACAGAGACTTGTAATAGTTAAAGTGAGATAGTGCACGTAAAATTGTGTAACCCCACACATGGCACGTAAGTATTTAGTAAGTATTATGAAATGACGAGGGGTCATTTTCTTGTTCCCATTCCACTCCCTTCTTCCTGCCACTTGGGTGTTTTTTCTTATGCTGCCGCTTTCTCTTTCATCTCCTCCCTCCCTTCCACTCCCTGTTGCCCTCCCCTGCCACACACACATATCCTCCTTTGCCTCTAATGTCTTTCTCCTCTTTGGCCGGAGCTGTCGCCAGTGCCCACACCTCGTTTTATACTCTCTGTGACCTTCTGAGGTAGGAAACTCTTGGAATAGGAGGTGAGGTGGCCCTCTGAGGAAGAAAAATATTTCTGGAGGCCACTGTAAGATTTGTCACCAGAGTGCCTACAGAGCCTCTGAGGGCTAGTGACAAGAGTCTCGGGAGCTGAGGGGCCTGTGTGGTCGGCCAGGCCTGGCCATGGCATGATGTGGGCTCACAGTGGGATCACAGTGGGCCAGCGCAGGCCACGGAGGTGAGAAGCATGTGAACAGGGAGAGGCTGGGCCCAGTTCCCATGTGGAGGGTTACCACACACCCACTGATCACAGCAGTGTCAGGCTTTTTGAGTAGAGGAGAGAGCGGGGCAGGGGTAGTGCAGGGTGCTGGATGATCCTGTAAACTCTAGAGCCGGACTGCCTGGGGTAGGATCCTGGCTCTGTTACCACATGAGCTGGGTAGACTTGGTCAGCAAACCTTTCTGTGCCTCAGTTTCTCGTATCTGGAGATGACTGGAACAGCACAGTTGTTATGAGGACTGGATGACTTGATAGTGAAGAAAGTTCTTACTTGTTCCAGGCACATGAGTATTGTATGCATGTTTGTTATATTAAAAATTAAAAATTGAGATACCTAGATGGCTCAGTCAGTTAAGAATCTGCCTTCAGCGCAGGTCATGATCCCAGAGTCCTGGGATCAAGCCCCACATAAGGCTTCTTGCTCAGTGGGGAGCCTGCTTCTCCCTCTGCCTGCCACTGCTCCCCCTGCTTGCGCTCTCTGACAAATGAATAAAATCTTAAAAAAAAAAGGATCAACCTCTAAAAGTTAAAAAAAAATTACAATAATCTGAGAACAGTGTAACCGTTTTCATTTTACTGGTGCCGGAAGAGGCGGAGAGGTGACGTGGCTTGCCAAAGTGAGTCCACCAGGCTTTTATAAAGGGCATAACAAAATCTAGAAACACAGACTTGATGGCTTCCCAAATTGGGGCTCGTAGCCGCAGTCCTAAACTGCCTCTGGGGACATGCAGGTGAAGGGTGTGATTCCAGGAGGCCAGGGGGCTGGAACGGAGGGAAAAGCAAGTGGACACTGGGAGTTCAGAGGGGGTACAGCAGCTCGAGTCCAGGAAGCAAACAGAGGTCCTGCTTGAGGATATGGCTGGCTCCATGCTGGGGTACAGCTGCCTGGCTCCCCAGACCTATTCCAGGGAGAGGTCAAATCCCTTAGGTGGGACCTCGTCCCCCTTGCCTGTTTTCTGGGTGACCACAGTCAAGCCCGTTGACCCTTTTGTGCCTCGCTTTCCTCATCTGTCAAAGGAGGATAGGGATACTTGGCCTGCCTACCTCATGGGGTTTTCGAGAGGCGTCAGTGGCTCATGGATCTGGAAACAGTTGAAAAAGCATGAAGCAGTCCCCAATTCCAGAAGGGGGGGCAACCCAGATCCTCTTACTGCCAGGCTCCTAGGCCTCCAGAGCTCATGCTAGTGATGTCCGTTATCAGGCCTTTTCTAGCGATTCCAGCACAGTCCACAGAGCCCCGTAGAACCTCATCTCTTTTTTGGAGATTTCACATCCCTCTGTGAGCATAAAATTGTAGTTGGGCCTCGTCTGGATCCACGGGAAATTTTCCTTCTGCGTGGGCTTTTATTTTCAAGGGCCAGAGCCAGCGTCTCTGTTCAGGGTCCATAGTCGTCCCAGCCCCCATTCTGGGCGCTCTGCCATCTTTTGGTTCCAGCCCTTGGCACGAGGCAGGCTTGGGCTGTCATTAGCACACAGTCTGGGTTCTGTGCTTGCCTTGTAGGGAACAGGGAGGCAGCTGACCCTTCCCCCGGGGTGTCCTTGTCTCTCTGGGCTTCCCTTTAGAGGCGCGCGCGGTGTGTGTGTGTGTGTGTGTGTGTGTGTGTGTGTGTGTGTATGTATTGTGGGCTGTGGAAGCCCCAGAGGCCAGGCCTTGTGCCAGCTGCTGAAGTTTTTTTTTCCCCCTCCTCTAGAATTGAGTTAGCCATCCAGCTGTTGCCATTCCTTTGCCCTCTGCCAAACTCTGTAGCGTGCTCCCTGTGCCAGGTGGAAACCGTGCTCTGCTTTGAGAACCTGGAGCTTCCATTTTGAGAGAGGTGGAAAGCAGCAGTTAGCGAGCCCGCCCGTCCCAGGGAGGGAGCAAGGGTGGGGATGCTCTCTCTAGCAAGCCATTGTCAGAATCGGCCCAGCTGTTTGGTCTTCACCCAGAAGGAGGGCTAACTGGACTGACCCCAGATATCCAGCGGGGAAACTCTTTATGCTTGGATCTAGACCAGGCCAGACCTAGCAATTACTTTTTTTTTTAACCCGGAAAATGGGAGTAAGAAATCCTACTCCACACATTCTTCATGTCAGTCAGGGAATAAGCTTTTAAACTGTTCACTGCCTCCTCCCCAGGAGCAAGGAGGGACTTCAGGTTGTGTTTGTTCAAGTATATCCCGCAGAGTACTGAATGTTACGTGAACAAAAAGGCACGGCTCACTAAGGTTGGGAAACACTAGGTAGACCATGGTAAGCCGGTTTTGTAGTTGCAGAGACCACCCAGATCCTCACTCTACCACGAGGATACACGGTGGCTCTCCAGGGTACCTGGTCTTTGTGACATTTCTTCCGTGATAACCAGCTTTCTTCATGGAACATTCTGCAAGCACCATCTCTGCCAAATATGTTTTGGAAGATGCCAACCTAGGTCCTAAGTGTCTATCCCTTCCATTCTTTTTTTCCCTCATGGTGAAGGGAAGGGAGCCCCTGACTCACTGTGGGGGGCGGGGAGGGGGGTCATGATGCGGGTCCCAAAGAGCAAGGGTGTTCAACTTGAGAAGCTATTGACGTGAGTACTTCCTGCTCTGAAACACCTCTCCTCCTCCTGTCCTTCCAGCTCCCCTTCGAATTGGAGATTTACTACATTCAGCATGTTATGCTCTACGTGGTGCCCATCTACCTGCTTTGGAAAGGAGGTAAGGCCAGCAAGCCACACCTTCGTGCCCCTATCACACCTCACCACTCCCTTCTGTTTGGGGGAATCACAGGGTATTGGGTACCTACCAGGATCTGGGGCTGCTGCCTGGCTGAGTGTCTGTAGGATGTCTTCTGCCACATGCCAGGGGGTGGGGAGATGCGCACGGATAAGGCCTGCAAAGAGTCCTGGGGGGCTTTTCAGAACCATCCTTTGTGGGCCAGCCTGTGCCGCTGATCGTGTGTCCTAGGGTCTAGGCCTTGGGCTCGTTGTCTGTGGTGGCATTGGGCTTACATGGAGCCTCCCTATACCCACACGCTTTGTCGCTCGCTCACGCTGTGCCTTCCCCCTGCCTCAGTGTGCAGCGTAGAGTAGGAGAGGCGGAAGCCCCCTGGCCCTCTTAAGAGAGGGACCGTATGCCCTTGCTCATTATATCCATCCTCTCAGAACCAAAGAAGATATTGAGAGTGGCAAGAAATTCAGGGACTGTGGGGTTTTAGGATGGAGAGAAGCAGGTAAGAGAACAGGGATTACCTTGTAAAATAAACCGTTGACCTCGATTTCGTCACAAGGGAGAGACCACCAACTTGGTTGAGACAGCCTAGGAAAGTTGACTAAACTCTTTGTGACCTCACAGTGACCCTTAAAGTATCCCTTTCCTCCTCTATCATGTGGTAGATGAAAGGGGAGTTCCCATACCTTCTAGAAGAGTTGTGAGAGCCCTCCCTCTCGAGGCTCTAACCTTCCTCAAAGGCCTGTACCTGGAAGGCATCCCCTTTTAGTCTCAGCTACTAGCCTCTCTATGTTAGTTGCTGGGACTTTTCAGGGAGAGCAGACCCCCCCACACCTCAATTCAAGCAGCAAGGGCTTCCCTTCTACACATTAAAAATGACATGCAGCTACACGGGCCCTTGGGGCCACTGGAGGACAGTTTCGAAGTCGTGCTTCCTCTAACTCAGGAATCCTGGCAAATCTCAAGAACTTCCGGCCTAAGCTAGCCTCAAGGACCAGTCAGCCTCAAGACACACACTGGAGAATGGGCACAGTTGCTTCCCTCGGAGTCTCCTGATGGTGGAGAGGCTGGCCCCCTGTGCCCTGGTTTCTGTCATCGTCTTGGGATGTCTTCTTTGAGGCTGTTTTTATGCTGTGCAGCCACTTGGGGTCTCACCAAGTCAGCACTTCCTTTTAATTTGCTCTCAATGCACTATTTCCCCATGTAAGCTCTAAGGAAAGTCTCAGTAGCCAGGAGCCCTGGGCCATTTTTCAGGTCTGTCTCCTGTGGCGCAGGAAACAGCTTCCTAATAATATTTGAGTCTGAGGGTTACACTCATTCTGACTAGAACCAGGCAGGCAGCGGTCTCAGAGCCCTAGAACCACCCCCCCGCCCCTTTCTGGGGCCTGTGAGTCAAGTTCTGGCCAAAGGTGCTCTGAGGTGCCCACAACAATCTGTTAGGTAGCTGAGCTGACTGTTCTGACCTGGCAAATACCAAGTAGGCATCCCCACTACCCCCCCACCCCCCCCCAAAAAAAACCCACAGTCTGGGAAGCTGCAGCTTCTAGAAGTGATAGATGGCAATGCAGCCTTCTGTTGGATCTGTTGTTGCACCGTTTGGGGGGAACCGAGCAGAGGAAGTAGGGATTTCAAGGCCTCATTCCAATTTATTTCTCACTAACTGTTAGTGATTCTTTCCTCTCTCCTCTGCTGCCTCTAAAAACCCTAACAGTAATTATAACCACTGTGAACACCAACTTTTTGAGTGTTTCCTGTGTGTGAGATGCTTTGCTAGACCCGTTTTGTGTGTTCTCTCATCATAACCAGCCCTGGTGGAAAATGCCCCTTCTATAGAGGAGAAAACGGGGGATCAGAAACGCTAGGTATCTTGCTCCTGGCCTTAAGTAACAGAGCCAGGATTCAAAGCCTGGCCTAGATTCCCTCTCAGATGAGCACTTTTCCCCCACACACATTGTTGTCCTAAAAGGCAGGTGTCTGTCTCCTAACCACATCCGGTCAGGGGGTCTCCCCTCCAGCCAGCTGCCCCCACAGCGTATTCGTTGAACACCTACTATGTGCCCAGCATTTGCACTAGGGAATCAGAGACGCCCTGGTGCACGGAGTTCCTGTCTGGGGGGGGGTGGGGGAGGAGAGCGTTGTATTTGTACTACATCGGGGTTAAGTGCAACAGAGGGCACTGGGGGAACATAATCTGATTTATTCCTCACCATTTCTGGGCTCTTGGGATGCCTCTGCTTCCTTTCTGGCTCTTTGCTGTCATCTGCTGTTCGCTTGGGGAAATTATGCGCACTTCAAGAAAAGGCTAGGTTTCCTAAGGCTGATTGCACCTTTGCTCCTGAGTCTTGGACCTGGGCCTTGCAGAGGGCAAATCCATCTGGAGTGAGCAGGGACAAGAAGATTCCCTATCAGTCAAAACAGCTGAGGGTTGGGACGCCTGGGTGGCTCAGTTGGTTAAGCGGCTGCCTTCGGCTCAGGTCATGATTCCAGCGTCCTGGGATCGAGCCCCGCACCGGGGCTCCTTGCTCAGCAGGGAGTCTGCTTCTCCCTTTGCCTCTGCCTGCCACTCTGTCTGCCTGTGCTCACTCTCTCTGACAAATACATACATAAAATCTTTAAAAAAAAAACCAAAAAAACAACAGCTGAGGGGTTGGGGGATTCACTTTCCTAGAAGTCGTGTAATTTTCCAGAAATAACTGAGTTCCAAGTGTCTATCCAAGGCAAGACAGCTGTCCTGTAGATACCGCCCACGGCCAGGAGCCCTGTTTTCCTGAAAGGCAAGGTCCCACTGCTTTCTGTGGCTTGGGGGTAGCTGGCTGGTGCTCAGTGGGATCCCGTCCCTCCTTCACTTCTGTGGTCCTTTGGCACCGCTGTAGGAAACAGGACATCCTTTCTCCCCCACTGTTCTATTCTTCCTCCAGCCTGCCTCTTGATTTCTGTTTCCTTTTCTCCTAGCTCCTTACCTTTGGCTCTCTGGAGCTACTGTTGATCAGGAACAATGTGCAGCTTAGGAATGTAGTCCCCTCCCCACGGCACAGCCCTAATACCCATGCACAACTTTTGACTCCCCCCAGACTTAAATCCTTAATAGCTTCCTCTTGACTAAGAAGCCTTACTGGTAAGAGAAACTGTCTCTTAGCACCTAGTTTGTATGCCACATGTATTAGGTATTATATTCCTACAACAAGATAAGCTGGAGAAAAGAAAACGTTCTGAAGAAATGATCATAAGGAAGAGCAGACACATTTATGATCCTTTTCTGCATCTGTCAGAAAAAAGTCTGTATCTCAGTGGACCTGCCAGGTTTAAACCCATGGTATTCAAGGGTCAACCATATGTATTTTATTTCATTTATTTTTTTAAAAGATTTTATTTATTTATTTGAAACAGAGAGAGATCACAAGTAGGCAGAGAGGCAGGCATAGAGAGAGAGAGAGGAGAAAGCAGGCTCCCTGCTGAGCAGAGAGCCCGATGCGGGCCTCGATCCCAGGACCCTGAGATGACCTGAGCCGAAGGCAGAGGCTTAACCCACTGAGCCACCCAGGTGTCCAACCATATGTATTTTAGAACCCCATCCCCTCCGACGTAACCAGCTCTCCTTGGAACACCAAGTCCTCCTATCTCTTGCCTGAAGCACCCCCTAATGGACGTCGCTCTCCCTGCTCAGCTCCATGGCCTGTTGGGGGCCCCCTCTGTCTCTTCCAGACCAATATTCCATCTCTCCCTTCAGTGAAAATGCTTTCTCTTTTTACCATTCTCTCCACCTTTTCTTTTCCTCACTATGACCACTCTTGGCCACTTCTCCCATATTCCTAGATGCCTTTGGATGCCTTTAGATGCCTGGCACTCAAGCTTTTCTATTCTGACTCTGGCCAGCAACCATAGAGGTTTCCAGTGAAGACCACTCTAAACACTCCTGCTTCTCAGAGCTTGGACTTCTCCCCTGCGGTGACTTCTGTGTCCTCTTGTCTTCGCCAACTGGCCTTGCCCTCCCCCTACCCCTAAAACTCATCTATCTAAGATCCTTAGCCCCTATATCCCTTTCTGTGACCCAAATCTCTACTCCTTCCAGCCTCCTCACCCTCCCAATCAGCTTGTCCCACTATAACCAATTACTGAAATTTCCTTTCACCAGCTCCTAAAAGTGCCTCAACCCCTCATTCCTCTCACAGGCATCATCGTCCAGTTCCAATGCCCAGTCTTGGCCTCCTGGGGGAAATCTCTCAAGTCATTCCCATTTGGGGCCCCTCAGATTTCATGGTCTATTATAATTGTGCTCTTAACACCATTGCTCTTGTGTTCTGTCTTTGGTCAGCTCTGCTACACGTTGCCCTGAGAAGTCATGGGCTGAACCTTTACCACCCTCCTCAAACTCCCCATCCTCCCCACTGTCAACTAAGGACTGAGAAGACAGTGACTTCTTGACAGGGATTCCCTCTGTTATTTCCCTCTGATCTAAAAGCTGCTTCACCCCACTCCCATCCTTTGTCCTCGCACTTTAGCCCGCATCTTGGAGGAAGCCATGTTGTCCTTATCTCGCCTCCCTCCCCAACCCCTGGAGTTCTCTCTCCTTTACTTGGATTTTCTTCTCTTTTTGTCTTCTCTTGTTTTTGTTTACCTGGATTTTCAACTCTTTTTGTCACTCCTGGCTTTTCTACCAAGAAGGATGCTGAAGTCTTCCCATTCTAAAAAAAATAAAATAAAAAATGTTTCTCTCGACCCTACACCATCTCTTTTCATCTTCCCTCCACAACTAAGCATCTTCAAAGATTATTAGCCAAACAAGATTTCCTAAAACTCAGTTCTTGGGGTATGATAATTTGTGCCTTATCCACAGAGCCATCTGTATTATTATCTATGTATGTCTTTAAATCTACTGATTTTTCTTTTTCCTGAAATATATTTGTTTGCGTGGTACCTGGGTGGCTCAGTCACTTAAGTGTCTGCCTTTGGCTCAGGTCATGATCTTAGGATCCTGGGACTGATTACCACACCAGGCTCCCTGCTCAGTGGGGAGTCTACTCCCCCTGCCCCGACAACCCCCTCCCCTGCTCGCTCTCAAATAAAAGTTTTGAAAAAAATACATATTATATATATATTTATATGTATTTATAAATATATGTACATTTATATATACTTAAAACTATATGTTTTTATATATGAATTTATAAATATATATATTGTTTTTCTAAAATATGTTTATACTCAGTAAAATCCTAGATTCAGTACACTGGTGGCATATTTTTAATATTTAATATTTTTAGTACATATTTAATGTTTTTAAATACATAGCTATTAAAAATGAAATGTTTCCCTGTTTATCACCTGAAATCACCCCAGGAACAGAACATAACCGTGGGTGGCACTTGCCTGCATTTCATGACCCCGTCTACGCAATCACCTCCCAACCGTTAGAACATTGCCATGGGTTATTTCCCCCCCACCCCACCCCCGTGGCCCACCTGTTCACGGAAATAACACTGCTGACGATGACTGACTATGTCTACCTGACAAAACCTAACAGCTCCCTCTCAGCTCCTGCTGGAGTTCTCTGCTATGGTAGACGTTGATCACTCCTCTTTGGATGGCTCTGCTCTGAGGGCCTCCGAAGTCTCTCCCACTCCTGGCTCGCCTGCCTCACTGACCATGCCTCCACACGTTTCCATCAGGGGTTCTTATTCCTCTGTCCCCCCTGACATGTTCGTTTCCCCAGAGTTCTGTTCTGGGCTTGCCTCTTGGCTCTGCTGCTCCCCAAGTAGTCACGTGTTCACACAGGTCAGCCACCAGCTGGAAGAGTCATGGCCGCCATGTTGCTGTCAGCAGCCCAGACTTAATGAGATTTTAGTTTCGTGTAGTTTACTCAGCATCTCCACCTGAAAGCTCCAGAACACCTCCAACTCAGCCTGTCTGTGCTGCACTCGTTATTTTCCCCGTCAGCCCTGCTACTCTCCCTGTGGTCCTTGATAGATGGTACCACCCCATCACCCCAGGTAGAACCTGGAAAACATCCCCCAACCCCCACACGTATTTTATCCCTTCATCTGACACATACGTCTTACTCCTCTCTGGCTGCCATAACAAAATACCACCAACTGGGTAGCTTATAAACAACATAAATTTCTTGTTCTCAGTTCCAGAGGCTGGAAAGTCCAAGATCAAGTCACCAGCATGGTTGCCTTCTTGGGAGGACCCCCTTCCTGGTTCCCAGCTGACCCATTCTTGCCACGTCCTCACATGGTAGATGGGACAAGAAAGCTCTCGGGGGTCCCCGTTATAAGGCACTAATCCCATTCGTGGGGGCTCTGCTCTCATGACCTAAGACACCTTCCAGAGGCTCCACCCCCAAAACCATCCATCTTTGGTGGTGAGGATTTCATCATATGAATGTGGAAGGACACAGACATTCAAACCAAAGCAACCTGTTCGTACACTCTTTCTTTCTGCCAGGCTCTCCACTGGCTTTTGGGATGCCCTGATCAGTGAAAACCAGATACCATCCCTTCCCTGACAGAGTTTGTAATGTAGTGGGAGGAGACAGGTATGAATCAAATAATCAAATAAATATATAGTGACAACTGAGGTAAGTACTCTGAAGGAAGAGAACACGCTTTAATGAGGGCTAAGAATAAAACTTACACCTACTTTGGAGGTTTGGGGAGAGTTCCGTGAAGAAGTGACCTTTCATCTGAAGTCTGAAGGATACATATCACTGGGGGTTCACTAGGCAAGAGTAGGGTGGGGGGGGTACACCCTTATAACCTCACGAAAACACATGTATGACAGCACTGTGTCAGGAGGGAGAGCCAGGGAGAGGTTGGATAACATGGCCTGAGGGGCAAGCAGGGGTCAGATATGGAGGGCTTTGTCAGCCATGGTCAGGGATTTGGCCTTTATTCTAAGAACTATGGAGAGCCAGTGAAAGTTTTAAGAAGGTTCGTAACACCAGCTTGCTTTCCTGTTGATTCTTCTCCTATGTAAATCCTTTATAGAGTTCAAACTCTAGAATCCAGAAGATCATTCTGTAACAGATCACCTTCCCACCCTTTACCTATCCACGCGGTATGCCCTGCAACTCCCTAGGTAGCCGCCATTTTGGTTTTTTGCATCTCCTCCCAGAGTTTCTTCTCACATATATAAGTAGATTCAAAAACTTGTTTCTTTTCCCTCCTCTGTAAGACACACATCCCCAAATAGCATACTGCACAACTGTTTTGTTGTTCTGTTTTGCCTTCACAGTATTTCTTTAGACAGCTATTCCTGTAAGCCCATAGGAAGCTTCCTCGTTCTTTTACAAAGTAGCCCATGTGTTCCATTGTGTGGATGATAAAATACAGTCTAATAGAAATAGCTATGCTTTATAGAGCACTAGGAGGTGCCAGCCATTGTTTCAAGCTATTCACACACATGAACTCATTTCATCCCCACCGCAGTCCTCTTAGGCAGGGCTGCTGTTACATCCCTTTTACAGATTAGGAAACTGAAGCTCCACTAGTAAGGGGAAGACCAGTGATTTGAACCCACTGGTATGTCTCTGGGGTTCTTGGTGTTAAACGTAAGGCTATGACAGTACACCATAATTTATTTATTCTGTCTCCTGTTGGTAGACATTTAGGTAGTTTCAAATCTTCGGCTAATACAAATAACACTGTGCTTGTGATCTGGTACCCACGCAAATTTGTGTGTGTGAGGGTCTCAAATATGATCAATCCCCCTAAGTAGAATTGCTGAATCAAAAGTGAATGTGTGTTCATAATGTTGACGGGTGTTTCCAAATTTATAAAAGTCATATGAATGTAAATGCCCACTAGTAGTGGGTAAGGGTGACTGTTTCCACACACCCTCCCCAAAAGAGTGGATTCTCAGCATTTTTCAGTTTTTGCCAATCTGATGGGTTAAAATAATGGTGTAGCAATTCAGACTTAATTTGAATTTCTTTCACTTTGGGTGAAGGGGAACATCTTTTTACATGTTTGAACTGACATTCAATTTCCTCTTCTTTGAACTCCATGTTCCTCTCATGTGCTCATCGTTTCCTTGCGTTGTTGGCCTTTTTAACAAAATGGAATCTTAAGAGGGGCGCCTGGGTGGCTCAGTGGGTTAAAGGGTCTGCCTTTGGCTCAGGTCATGATCCCAGGGTCCTGGGATTGAGCCCCACATTGGTCTCCCTGCTCAGGGGGGAGCCTCCTTCTCATCTCCCTCTGCCTCTCCCCCTGCTTGTGCTATCTCTCTCTCTCTCAAATAAATAAATCAAATCTTCAAAAAAATTGAATCTTAGGAGCTCTTTATAATCTGTATATTTGTTTATATTTCTGTATATTCATATGTAATAAAAGTAAATATTTCTATTTCTAGATTTATATATATTTCTATATATACTTTCTATTTCTATTTCTATATAATTGAAATATATTTCTATTTATTTGTATATGAATATTAGGAGTTCACCCCTTGTGATCTGAGCTGTGGGTATTTTTCCCCATTTTCTCAATCGTCTTTTAACTTTACTTATGATTTCTTTGGGTAGGGTGTTTACATTTCTGTGTAATTTATCTGGCTCTTAGCATATACCTTCTGAATTTGGAGTCATGGTGAGGAAATCCTTCTCTACTACCAGGTTACAAAAAATATATACCATTTTTTGCCCTTCCTGTGTTAATAGTTCATTTTTCTTTTAAAGCTTTTAATCTTTCATCCACTTGGAATTTATCCCAGTAGACAATGTGCAATAAGGATCCGACTTTATTTCCAGATGGTTTCTCGTTTGTCCCCAAACGATTGAGCAGTCGGGCATGATCAGGTATGCTTTTGGGAAAGATCGTTCTGGCTGCTGGGCAGAGAGATCGCCATGTTCTTCTGCTTTGATCTCCCCAGTTTTTCTCAAGTCCATCAGTCTTCCTACCCTAGCCTGGGCCTTACTCCTCTCTCACCTCAACCATGACAGTTGACTCTACATGGTCTCCCCACACCTCCAGCCTCCCTGTCTCCACCCAGCAACCTGTTCCTGTAGCTTCCAAAGCTGTGCCAAAAGCCCAGATAGTATCAGGTGCTTCCCAGCTCCAGAAACTTCCAGTGGCTCCCCCTTTTCCCCGGATCACAGTGGATTTTCCAGGAGGCACAAAAGGCCCAGTATGACCTGGCCTGATCCCTTTTCCCCAGCCTCTTCTCTTTATGCTCCCCCCTTCCTTGTCCCCCACACTCAGGGGATACCAAAATCCATAGGATCCCCTATATTTCCCATGCAACTTTCATGCCTCCATGCCCTGAAGATGGCAAGACTTCTACCAGGAATGCCCTTCTCCAGCTTGGTGGCCCGGAACCCGTTCTGTCTGCAAAACTCAACCTTGGATGTTAGTTTCTCCAGGCAGGCCCTGGAACTGTTCTGCGATTGTCCCTTTCACACTGCAGTGCAGGTGTCTGCCTGTCTGCAAGAGGACAGGAACCCTTTTTCTGTTCTTGGTCTTTTGGGGCTGAATGAATGAAGGACTCTATCGCCACACACAGCACATTGTACATATCTTACAAGCTAACGTTTATTTTGCACTTTCCACCAACTAGGCACTGGGTAAGTGTTTTACTTGCCTGATCTTGATCCCATTTAATCCTTGTAAGTCCACGAGACTTATGGGGCCCATGACCTTGCATGAGAGAAAAAAAAATCACATCTTCATTTGCATTAACTGCAACTGACGTCCAGCATTTCCTTCAGTGCCGAATTGTAGGCAGCTGTCCACGGGACTCGGGGTGCTGTTGTCAATGTCAATTGTTCTCCCATTTTGGCTGCTGTAAGGATTTCACAAAACCGTTGCAATTTATCATTACCTAAACATTTCAAAGCCTTAATTTTTTCAAGTATTTCGCTATTTCAGTATTACTGTTTTCTCTTCTAATCCTGTGTCTCTTATTTTGTCTCCTTACAAACTTCATCCCGCCAGGGCGCCTGGGTGGCTCAGTTGGCTAAGCATCTGCCTTGGGCTCTCAGGTAATAATCCCAGGGTCCTGGGATGGAGCCCTGCTTTGGGCTTCTTGCTCAGCAGAGAGCCTGCTTCTCCTTCTGCCGGCCGCTCCCTCTGCTTGTGCTCGCTGTCTGACAAATAAATAAATAAAATCTTTAAACAAACAAAAAAACCCAAACAACCAAAACCTTTATCCTGAGAGGGGAGGCCCCAAATTGCCCAAGGAATCCATAGCACCACAAAGGTTAGGAGCACTAGAGTTTCACCTGGCACCGGAAACCAGGCGAGCAAGCTTCACCACCACCCAGCGCTGCTTCTGCATGTCGTCACTGGGTTCAGATGGATTGCGGGTTCGAATCCTGAGTTTGGCACTTAGGCTGGTGTCTTAAATCTCTCTGCATCAATTGTAAAAGGAGGACAGGAATAGTCCCTATCTCACAGGGGTGCCGTGAGGGTTCAATGAGCTCATATGTGTAAATACGTAGAACGACGCCTGGCACCTGGTGTTAACGTACTTTTATTATTGACCACCGCAGTACTGCCTCTTGTTAACTATGCATTTGTCTTCCTCTACTGTGGCTCTTGAGGTCAGGATTGGTCCTTGCTTAATTCTGAAGTGACAGAGCTTTGTGCCTATGGAGTTCGTGTTTGTCAGCAGGTTTAACCTTGCTGGTGTCCCTTCGATGCCTGCTTCTCCTTTGGGCTGCATGACACCCCTGTCTCCTGGTTCTCTCCTCTGGTGGGTGGTCTTTGGGCCCCTTTGCTCTGCCTACCCCAGAGACCCTGGTGTTCTCCACCCCAGATCTCACCACAGGCTCGAGAAACACCACAGGTCCTTCAAAGGAAACTTGTCTACAGTTAGACTACTCAGTTCCATACGCCTTCTTCCCAGCTGCTCTTTCTCCTCCTCTTCTCTTTCCTGTATTGCCAACTCCACCATCCACCAAGGGCCAAAGCCAAAAACCTGGCCAGAAACTTTCTGGATCTCTTCCTCTGCCTCAGCCCTGACGCCAATCAGTTCAGAAGTTTCCTGATGATCCAGATTCTCAAAATGCTTGCAAATTCAGCTCTTCTTCTCGGTTTCCATCCCTCCCTGCCCGAGTCTAGGCTCTCAGCCTCTGTTGCCAGGGACTAGTTTGTTTTCTCTCTCAGGTCCCTGCCCCTCCATTGCCCCCTACGTCTCCCCCTATCTGTCCTCCCTCCAGTGTCCAGAATGACCTATTTGATCAGATTTTGCTCCCCTGCTTAAAAATCCTGTCCAGGAGGCAGACCACACTCCTTTACATGGCATTCAAGATGGTTACAGTTCTACCCTTATCTGTCTCTTTGACCTCACTTCCCATCGCTGAGATTTCAGCTCCCATTACTTTACCTTCCAAATGAATAAATCTGTTGCTGGGTTTGGTCCACCTGACCCCAACACCATGTCCACGCACACAACAGCTTGTCTACCTGGAACCTGGCAAACTCCATGTCCTCCTTGAACATTAGCTCAGCGATGCTGCCCTGCCGCCTCCGGAGTTGTGTCTGACTTCCTTAAGCAGCCTGAAGCACTCTTTCCTGAACATTCTCTTTATACTTTCATTTGCCTTGAGCACTGCAACGGCCTCATCAGTGTTTATCAGTGTTTTGCCACAAGGTGGCAGTAGTCTCCTCTTTTTGTCTTTTCAGGAACCAAGGCTCTACACATTAAGATCATTATTATGTTAATTTAAATTAATATCCTAAATAATTAAGCTGATAGTATTTATTATAGTTAAGATGCTATGGGAGCAAGGGAGAGGGCAAAGTCTATGAGGCCCCAGGATTTCTGCCTGGGTTTTGGGGGGAGATAGAGTACCACTAATGGACTAGGGCCACAGAAAGAAAGGAACATGTTTTAGGAGGGAAGATTTTTCTTTTTCTTTTTTTTTTTTAAAAGATTTTATTTATTTATTTGACAGACAGAGATTCTAAGTATGCAGAGAGGCAGGCAGAGAGAGGAGGAAGCAGGCTCCCTGCTGAGCAGAGAGCCCGATGTGGGACTCGATCCCAGGACCCTGGGATCACGACCCGAGCCGAAGGCAGAGGCTCAACCCACTGAGCCACCCAGGCGCCCCAGGAGGGAAGATTTTTCTAAAAAAGATTTTATTTATTCATTTGAGAGAGAGAGACAAAGAGAGGAGAGGCAGAGGGAGAAGCAGACTCTCCACTGAGCAGGGAGCCTGACATGAGCCTCGAACCCATGACCCAGAGATCATGACCTGAACCAAAGGCAGACGCTTAACCATCTGAGCCACCCAGGTGCCCCAGAAGATTTATTTTTAAACTTGAGTTTGACACACTTCTATCAGGATGTCCAGGATGCAGTTGGATGGAGTATTCTGGAGGCGTTTAGGGGAGTCTGGGTTGGAGGCTGACTTCCGTATCATTGGCTTAAAGGTGTTGCATATACATACAGGGAAGTGAATGAGATGGTCTGGAGTAGCTACATCCAGTGGGGAAGAAATAGAACTTGGAGAAAAGGCCTCAGGGAACATCAATCTGTGAATAGGAGAAAAAGGAAGAGGAGTGTTAGGGGATTGCAAGAAAGTAGGCTTTTGTCCTGGAAACTGAGGCAGGAGAAAGGTTCATCAGGTGGTAGTGATTAGGAACACCATGTCGTTCAGAGAGTTCTAGTGAAGTAAGGCCGTTGGAGAAGTGGGGATGGGAGGGAGAGGGCAGAGTGTTAAGGAAGGAGGGGTTAAGGGTGTTGTAGAGCCAAGGGAGTAATTTCTCTCCCCTTACCCCAGCCTTTTCCCTGCCTTTCCTTTCCCTCTCATCCCCTTTCCTCTCTGCCCAAGGCTGGGCACATTTAGGTTCTAAGGTGAAGGCCAGTAGTGAGAGGGAGTATTTTGAAAGTACTAGGGAGATAGGGGAGTGGAGGAACCACAGGTGCTGGCCCCTGCTGAGAAGGAAGGGGCTTTGCAGTGGATGGAGGTGGGGCGTGGCGGGAGATGGGAGCAGGAGAGAAGTCTGGACTGTTCGCGCACTGTCCAATAGAATTCTCTACGCCGACGGAGATGGTCTAGATCTGCTGTGCTCCGTGTGGTCCCGAGCAGAGGGCACAGGGCTAGTGCAGCCCAGGAACTAGGACCAAGGCATGGTTTTGCTACCATGTCCAACAGTGTAGCTCCAGAAATTTGGTGAGTTGCGTGGAGGGGACCCTCCTGAAACAGATTTCCTTGCAGTTTTCCGGCACCGGTCCATACAATGACCCCGTTTTCTCCAGGAAGGCTTAGCAGCCTGTGTGGAGGGGCAGAACATCGGGTTTGAGGTATCTATCCAAGGTTGGATTGATAGTGTTGAAGATCCAGAAAGTAGGGGGTGTTTGGGGTTTGGGACAGAGTTTTGGTAACCCTGTCACTCACTTTCCTCCTTTCGGCTTTCTGACCAAGGGCAGGTCACCTAAGGAACAATAACAGAACGGGAAGCAGAGTGCTTACTTTGCTATGAGCTGAGTGAGGCTGCCTTGGCAGGTGAGGCTAGAGCCTGCAGCTTTGGTTTAGACACCTGCTTGAGCTTTCTGTTCCGGACCCCGACCATCTGAAGTGGTCAGGTTTGTACACCGGCCTTGAACTTTTTCCCAGCCCAGGCAAAGGAACTGAGGAGCTCGAGAGGAAATTTGGACAGGCCTGGCGGCTGGCTGTCGGCTGAGGATGTTCGGAGATACGGCCCTGTCGGAGCTGGACTAACCTGCTTTCAAACCTCGGTTTTGTGGCTTACGAGCCGTGTGACCTTAGCGAAGTTCCTGAACTTCCTGGGCTTCAGTTTCTTTATCTGTAAAATAGGAATAATGCCCACCACTTTGTTCCCATTATGTAAATTTGCTCTTCATATGGTTTCTGTTTGCTAAGGTACCATGACTCTGCCTACCAGTCTCCTAAAGTGTGGTTTGAGCCGTTTCTTAGGTTCTTGCCCTTAGTAGGCCACCCCTTGGGGATGAGCTAGTGAGCGGGTAGGGAGAAGTGTGGAGCGACAGGGATAAAGAGCGACCTCTGCCCGGCTGGTAGTTGAGGAGGCTAGTTCAAGTGATCGGTCATGCTGTTGCAGATGGTACGGAAGGAAGGAGGAGGAGGACGTCCATGGGGGTGGGGGTGGGGTCGGAATCAAGGGATCAGAGGTCACCAGGAGGTGAGCGGGCTCGTGCCCAGTAGAAATGAGAGTATGGAATCTGAAACCACGGGAGGTCATGGTCAGAGGACTAGAACTGAGGCTGACTGGCCAGGGGTGCTCCCTGAAGCTGATTATGGGTAGGAAGGTGGCATGAAGGTGCAAGTGTGTGGAGTTAAGGAGGTAAAGGAGACCTGGAGGTTAGGATCTTAGAAGTGGACCCCGCACGGGTGGTGAGATCCCCCAGAGCAGTGCTGGCCGGAAAAGGCCTGATGTAAAGGGGGACTGTAAGCTCAGCGAGAGTGATCTGGGAGGAGTCTGACAGTGACCTGGAGGTTGAGGTTGGGTGGGGCAGGACCATGGTAACAAAGAGAAGGTGAAGCTTGCAAGAAGGAGACAAGCGTAAGCATCCAGAAGCAGTAATGAGAGGGGGGATCTTCAACCCCCATTCTCCCCGCACAAGCTGGCTGCGAGCACAGGACAAGGCAGAGGAAGAGCCTTGGCTTAGAGCAGCTCGAGGGAGGAGCAGCGTCCTGGGGGAGAGCCAGGGCTCCACAGGGTGAGGAAGTACCAGGATCAGGTTTCCAGGGGTTCCAGTGGGATGGTTTGAAGGGAAGAAGGCTGCAGAAGGGAAGAAGGCTGCAGGAAAGCCCCGCTTTCGGACCCACGGGGCTGGTGACCCAATTTCCCACTCTAGAACTCCCTCCCCTTTTCTTCATCCCTGTGGGTGATTTCGGTTGGGTGGGTGTGGTGGTTTTATTTAGGCAGGGGTTCTTAACGTGGGGTTCATGAATAGGGAATAAGGGGTTCATGAACTTGGGTGAGAAAAGTTGATGCTCACTACTGCCTTGAAATCATGGTAGTGGTTCTACTCGCTTCTAGAGCTCATTAAATGCATTAGTAAAGAAACACGCGAGGACTGTGTTAAAGATCTTTTTCTCCTATTTTGATGACTCTGTTTTAATATCACTGGCTTCTCCTATAACACTTTGCCTTTTATGCCTTCAAAACCTCTTCTGGGGAGGGTTTCACTGGTGTCCCATGCTGCCAGGGGGATCTGTGCCCCTGGAGGGGCTCCCAGAGGGGCTCCTGGAGGGGCAGGGTGAAGGAGCCTCCAAGCTACTTGGAAACCCCTTTCTACTTCACTAGAGGGAGCTCTTGTTTCAAAATTGGGAAGCCAGGGACTCAGGCCTGACACAGGGTAAGAAAGGTGTTTTGAAGCACAGCAGATCAGATGTCCTTTGGGGACATTTCAGGAAACTGGGGTGTGAGAACCCCAAGGTTTACACGGGCAAGCCACATGTCTCTGGAGATAAGCTTTAAGCTTACCTCTTGGAGGATGAGGGTTGGGACACAGCCAGTGTGCTAATTTTAGGACAGTTAAAGCAAGAGTACTGTGGTCAGTGAGGGCTTGAAAACTGACCCCAAGGTCATACTGACCTCAGTCTGCCTGTTTCTCTCCCGCCCAGCCCATTAGCTCATCCCCCTCTCTTGACTAACTAGCCTTAAGGTGCTGGGAAAGTTCTCTGTCTCTGGCTTCCCACTTCCACTTTGCGGGCCAGGCAGAGGGCAGGGGAAAGGCTCGGGGGCTCTGGCTCAGGCAGATTCTGAAGGCTCCTGCAGGGCCCTTGGGGTGAGGGAATGGCTGGGGAATTTGAAAAACTGGCCAGGGGCTGAGGCTCGTGCTGGGGGATGGATTGGAGAGTTTCTAACGACCGTGGGATTTTCCCCCTGGAAGAGGAAGGAATTGGGGCTCAAGCATGCTTTGGAGAATTAAGGCAAGTACTTCCCATTGTAATTTTACCCGCTTCCAGGAGGCACTGCTTTTCAGACAGGGCCAGATTGGGGGGGCCCCTCTCCTGGACTGAGGTCTCTGGGGCAGGGCCCAGACATCTGCTTTTCCTACAAGTTCTCAAGGACAGGGATCCTCACAGTGTGCTCCCCAGACCAGCAGCAGCTGCCACCTAACTGGGAAACTTATTAGGAATACAGATTCTAAGGTTCCTGACTCTGGGTCCCACCCCACACCCACTGAGTCAGAAACCCTGGGATGGTGGCTGCAAAGCTCCCTTGTATCAAGCCCTCAAGGGGTTTCTGAGGCCAGCTGAAGTCTGAGCACCACTCCCTTAAGGGATTCAGATACAGGCTGAAGCTTAAGCCTCATTGCCTCAAATGATCCAAGAGTGGCCCCCTACTTGCTGACACTAACCGCGTAACGTGTGCAAGGCGCTGTGGTGTGTTTCGGGTTTCAATACCATTGTTCCTTTGGCTTTTCTATGTGCTCCTGCAGGGTAGAGAGGGCCTGAAATTTCCCTGCAGGTGGGGCAGTGCTGCTTAGAGGGGTTTTGATTCACACCGCATGGATGAGAGTGGACGCTGGGACCGGGGTCTCTGGACTCCAGTGCTGAAGCTGCTAGGCCGGGCCTACCTCTTGGATACTTTGCCAGCTCAGGGCCCTCACTCCATGGGCGGTTGTTGGAGGGCTGACTGGGATCCTCGGAGATTTGGGGGGTCTTTAAGTTGCCTGAGCCAGAGGCAGCATGGCCTGAGGAGGCTCTTCTCTCTACCTCAGGACAGCCTCTTACACGTTAAACAGACTAGAAGGCGCAGTTCATTTGGTCAAATGCCTGGATGAAGGGGAACCTGACTTGGGCCTGTGCGCAATGGTGAGAATGGGAAATCCCATATCCGTGGTCATCTTGGGATCATCCCTGGGTGGCGTAGCCTTGCAAAAGCTCGAAATGGAGGCGTCTCATGTAGAAGGCACAAAGGTTTGGGATGGTATTGTTGTTGGAAGCTAAATTAGTCATTCTCTTCCCTGTTCCCAAGCCCTCACCTTCTCTCATGGTCCCCATCCCATCGAGTGGCACCATCGTCCACTCATCACCTGGGCCGAGATCTGCAGAGAATCATCGGTGCTTCACCCGGCTACTCCCCCACATCCAGTCAGTGGCCAAATGCTGTCAATTCGACCTCCTGATCATTTCTCAAATTTATTCCCTGTTCTCCACTTTTCGTTCAGACTGGATCATGCCTGACTTGTTCGATCCCTGCCTCTAGCCTCACTCTACTTCAGCCAGCAGCCAGACCGCAAGCTCTGCCCCTTGCTTCAAAGTGTGGTCTGTGGGCCCGCAGCACTCGGGAGTCAGGTAGAAACGCAGACCCGAGATCTGTACCCAGGACACACTGCACCTGCCCTTTACCAAGATCTCTAGGTGATTTGTAATGTCCAAAATATCTAATGTGGCAAGCAGAATTCTTCACGAACCGGCTCCCATCTCCTCTTTATCCCTCCCTCCTATTTGATAGTCCAGTGATACTGAGCTGTCGAAAATTCTCGAACATGTGGGGCTGCTCACTTCATTTGTTCTGCAACTATTTATCGAACCCCTACTTTGCATCAAGCACTTGCTGGGGATAAAGCAGTGAGCCAAACAGACACGTATGTTTGCTTTCAGGGAGTTTACGTTCTTGTGGAAGGAGACCGTAAAGAATTCTAGTAAGTCAGATGATGTTAAGTGTCAGAGAGGAAAAGCTGAAGCAGGTTAAGGAGTACAGGGATGCTGAATGGCTAGGGAGGCTGAAGTTTTAAATGAGGTAGCCTCGTTTAAAGAGAAGTTCTCATTAAGAATGTGACATTTGAGTGAAGGTTTGTAAGGCAAGGGACTGAGCCTTCGGATACCTGGAGGAAGACTATGCCAAGAAGAGCAAAGATGTGTACAGGCCCTGACATGGAATGTTTCTAGAATATTCCAGCAACAGCAAATAGGTCTGTGTGTCTAGAGCCATGTGAAGGAAGGGGTTATGTTGTAGGAGACGAGGTCAGAAAGGTGCTGTAGATGAGGGGCAGATTATATAGAAGGCCTCACAGACCACAGGAAGGACTTGGCAGTTTACTTTTGGGGAGATGGGCAGCCATTGGAGGGTTTTGAGCCGTGGACTCAGACGATCCGAATGAATTTTTAAAGGGGTCACCCAGTTGCTATGCTCAAATTAGACCGCAGGGGGGCAGGGATGGAAGCAGGAAGACCTGTAAGTGATGTGTATAGTAACTCAGGCAGGAGAAGCTAGTGGCTGGGCTACTGACAGGAGAGCCAGAGGGTCGTTGGTTTGGGATTCATGCTGAAGGTGCAGCCAGCAGGATTTGCTGATGGATCAGATATAGGGTATGAGAGAAGGAGGGGTCATGGGTGACTCTTGAAGGCTATGACCTGGAATGGAAGTGGAATGGAAGTGGAAGGGAATGGAAGTAACAAATATCCCAAAACATAGTGGCTTAAAGCACTGACTTATTATTGGATGACACCAAACTAAAAAGCTCTTGCACACTGAAGGCAATGATCAACAAAACAAAAAGGCAGCCTACTGAATGGGAGCAGAGATTTGCAAATGACATATCTGCTAAAGGGTTAGTAGCCAAGATTTATGAAGAACTTGCACAGCTAGCCACCAGAAGACCAAATAATCCCATTAAAAATGGGCCAAAGACCTGAATAGACATTTCTTCCCAAAGAAGACAGCCAGATGGCCAACAGACCCATGAAGAGCTGCTCGGTATGATGCGTCATCAGGGAAATGCAAGTCTCGACCACAGTGAGATACCACCTTGCACCTGTCGGAATTCCTAGTATCAAAGACAAGAAGCAAGTATTGGCAAGGACGGGGAGAAAAGGTCACCCTCCTACACTGCCAGTGGGAATGCAGGCTGGTGCAGCCACTGTGGAAAACAGTATGGGGGTTCCTCAAGACATTAAAAATAGAAATACTATACAAGCCAGTAATTCCGCTACTGGGTATCTGTCTGAGAAAACTGAAAACACTAATTGGAAAAGATCTGCACACTCCTGTTTTTATTGCAGCATTGTTGACAATAGCCAAGGTAGGGAAGTGACCCGAGTGTCCATCAGTAGATGACTAGATAAAGAAGCTGTGAGATACACATACACACACACACACACACACACACACACACACACAGTGGAATATTACTCAGCCATAAGAAAAGGATACCTTGCAGTTTGTGACAACACGGATGGACCTGAAAGGTATTTGGCTAAGTAAGCCCCCAAAAAGGACAAATACCATATGATTTCATTTATATGTAGAATCTAAAAAACAACGCAGATGAACAAACAGAAACAGACTCTTAAATACAGAGAGCAGGCTTGTGGTTGCCAGAGGGAAGGGGCTTTGGGGGGGGATGGGCAAAATTGGTGAAAGAGGGATTAAGAGGTACCCAAAAAAACCCCAGTGATACCCTATTTTTCACAACTGTGTGGGTTGACTGGGTCATTCCTTGTTATGGACCAAATGTTTGTGCCCCAGCCCTGGCAAATTCTTATGTTGAAATCCTAACTCCCAGTGTGCTTGTATTTGGACATAGAGCCTTTGGGCAGTAATTGGGGTTCAATTAGGTCATGAGGGCGGGGCCCTCATGAATGGGATTGGAGAAGGGGAGGCCAGAGAGCTCCCGAGCCCCTCCCACCTTGTGAGGCTACAGCAAAAAGATGGCTGTCCTATGAATCAGGAAGTGGGCTCTCCCTAGACATGAACCTGCCTGTGCACTTGATCTTAGACTTTATAGCTTTCAGAACTGAAAAAAAGAAACGTCTGTTTAAGCCACCCAGTCTATGGTGTTTTGTTATGGCAGCCCTTGCTGACTGAGATAGTTTTCTACTGGTCTTGCCTGGGCTCACCTGGAGCAGTCGGGATAGCTGCCCCTCTCTATCCTCATGGCCTTTCATGGCATGGGGTTCTCAGGGCAGCATTCCAAGAGGGCACACTCCTCGGTACAGGTGCTTATCACGCCTCCAGTGGCAACTTTTTTGCTGTAATCCCGTGGGTCAAAGCAAGTTGCATGGCTGAGCCACATGGTTCACGTGGCCTGATCAGCGTGGGAGAGGAGCACATGAGGGTGTGGATACTGGGAGAGTATGACTTACTGGGAGCCAGTACGGTAATCATCTACCATAGGAGTTAAGGTCTGAAGCTGGGTTCGAGAACGTGAGGTGCCCATTTGCGTATCGCAGTGTAGATATTGAGCAAGCTGTGAGATGTGTGAGCCTGGAATTCGAGGCAGAGGTCCGGGCTGAGATGTGCATGTTGGAGTCATCAGTGCATAGATCACCTTCAAGCCATGAGATCGGTTGAAACTGCTCAGGGAATGAAAGCATATAGGGAAGAGAAAACCTCTGAGTTCTGCAGCCTCCATCATTTAGAGGTCACAGAGAGGGGGAGGAACTGCTAGAGAGGACAGAGAAGAAGCAGGTTGTGGAGCAGGAGGAAAATGAAGGGAGTAGTATCCTGGACTCCAGACGAAGAACGTTTCCAGAACAAAAGGATGCGTAAGATAAAGCCTGATAATTGACTGTTGGATTCAGCAGCGGAAAGGTTATTTGTGACCCTGCGGGGAGCCGTTTTGGGGGGAGTGAGTGGAGGGGGGAGGTAGGAGCAGAAGCCTAATTAGAGCAGGTTAAAAGAGAATGGGATGAGAGGAATTGTGGACAGAAAGTATGGACAAGTATTGTCCAAAAAAAGAAAAAAAGATGTGAGCGTGAATATAATCTAATATTCTAGTAGCCACACTCAGAAAATGTTGAAGAAACTGTTGCCATTAATTTTAACAACATCTCTTCTATGTTGTTTAACCCAGTATATCCAAAACGTTCTCATTCCAATGTAACCAGCATAACATTACTGCCAGGATATTTTACATCCTTTGAAACCCAGTGTGTATTTTATTCTAACGGCTCATGTCAGTTCACACTAGCCACCTCTCGAGGGCTCAGTAGCCACACATGGCCAGTAGCTGCCATACTGGATGATCCATGTGTAAAGGAATCTTTCAAGGAGTTTTGCTCTAAAGAGGGGCTGGGGATGGAAGGGGAAGCAAAGTCAGGTGTTTGCAGCAGCTGTAGCGATACTGACTAGGTGAAAGGGGATGGGATCTGGATACAAAGGGGAAGGCTGGCCTTGGCTGGGGTCTTGGGCAGGACATCCATGGCAAGAGGGGTGAAGGCAGAGCACATCAGTCACTGAGGCAGGTACGTAGTTAGAGGCAATCATGAGAGCTTTGAGAAAAAAAATTTTTAAAGATTGTGTTTATTTGAGAGAGAGAGAGAGAGAGAGAACATGAGCGGGGGCAGTGGGAGAAGCAGACTCCCTGTTGAGCAGGGGGCCCTATGAGGGGCTCAGTCCCGGGACTCCAGGATCATGACCTGAGCCGAAGGCAGACACCTGACTGAGCCACCCAGGTATCCCAGATTTAAGAGGGTTTTTTTTTTTTTTTTGGCCTGATTCTTTTTTTTCTCAGTGAAGTAGGAGGCAAGGTCATCATCTGAGAATGAGGATGGGCTAGCCCTATGGGAGGTTTGAGAAGAGAGGAGACCATATGAAATTGTTGCCTGAGAGAGTGAATGGACGGGAGGTACAGCGTGATTGCCTGGCAACAGGAAGGATGCACTTGAGGTCTGTGATCACGAATTCGAAGTGAGAACAGTCAGCGCTGTTGTTTTTCTCCATCACATTCAGCTGTGTGGGTGCAAGCAAGGAAGAGGAGCATGTTGGAATTTAACCAGGGCTGGGTTGTTGGGTTCCCCACCCCCCCACAAGATGAGTATGATCCTGACAGGCGCTGTGAAGTGAAAGGAGGATGCCAGGCATCTTTCGAATGGTGGGCCTCGGAATGTAAGGAGGGAAGCAGGAGCCACGAGAGACAGCAGAGAAATGGTGGGACCTACTGATAACAGATTCTGGCTGCGTCAAAGTGTCGGGGTCAGGGTGAGAGTGTAAGCCTGAAAGAAGTCTTAGTTGAGGAAGGAATGTTGGACTTAGAGGGGGTTGTAGATATTCACAATTCTGAGGTCTCAGGCATGAGCATGGGAGTGAGTGGCTGATGTGCTAGAGAGGACAAGGGGACTGAGCAGTGGGGGGGCCAAGGAACCGAGAAACCAGGGTCCTAGAAGGTTCATGCAGGCATGTGTGGAAATTATCAAGAAATAGGGCAGGGATGGTTTTGGAGAGAGTGCTACCAAGCCAGGTACTAACAACCTCAAGGGATATTGAGGGCCATGACGCAGATGTTTGTAGACAGCCGTAAAAGGGAAGAGTAGTGGGGTGGTATGGGATGGTGGTTGTAAAGTTTCAGGGCGGGGGGGCCAGTGGTCTGGGAACAGCAGTGCCAAGTAAGAAGTTACCCACCCTACCTACGTGGGCCAAAGGAGAAAAACCAGTGAAGCTGCTTTTGAAGGCCAGAGGGGAAGCAGGCTCCTCATGGGCAGAGGTAGGGTGGGTGTGAGCCAAAGGATGAAGGGGACACTCAGAGATGTGAATAAAGTATTGGGGATTTGAGTAATGATTTCTCTGTGCCTTTGCAGATCCTGTTCCCTTCCCCTGGAATTCCCTTCCTTGTACACCTGAAAAAACTCCTCTTTAGCTTTGACCACCTAGCTCCTACATCACTATTTTCCTGAAATTGCTATTGCCGCGAGTACATGGTCAGCATGTCACTAAAGCCAGGGGAGGTGTTGGTCTCTACCTCTATAGAGAAGTGTGCTCCCAGTGGAATGTTTGTTAATGGTGGGAACGTTCTGCTTCTGCCTTGCCCCGTAGGGTAGCCACTACTCATGTGAGCACTTAGAAATGCAGCTGGCACAGCCGAGGAATCAAATTTCTAATTTTATCTAATTTTAATTCCTTTAGTAAATTGTCACGAGTGGCTGGCGGGCTCATTTTGTCTTCGATCCTGTCTTCTTGGGCAGGGGGTCCACTTTCTTCTCGCAACGATCGGTGCTTTACTCTCATTCCACGGACTCTTCTCATTGATCTCTCCGCTCCAAGCTCTGTCCATGCCATTTCTCTCCCAAGCTCTCCACAGGGACACCCCATAGGAATTTGGTATCAGCGCATTCCACGTTGAACTCTTTCCCCTAATTCAACTCAGTTACTGAAGTAAGACTTATAGTGAATTCTGAAGTCATAGACTTGGAAGCTGCCTGGCCTGCCTCCCTAGCCATCCCAAACAGAAATCTGACCTCTACTCCCCTGTGTAAAACCTCTCAGTGGCATCTCATCATGTTCAGGATCAAGGCCAAGTTCTTGACCATGGCAAATGATGTTCTCCATGACCTGACCCCACTCGCTGGTCTCTCCAGCTTCATCTCTTGACACGTGTCCCCTCCCACTTTATGCTCCGGTGACACAGACCTGCTTCAGATGACATGCAAACAGTGTGCCACGTCATGCCTCCACACCTCTTGGCAGGCTATACCCACCACGTGGAGTACCCTTTCCCTCCTGCACGCTCCGACCCCAGCTCCTCCTTGTGCTTCTTCAAAACCCACCTCAGCTGTCGTCTCCAGCTACCCTTCCTCTGTGCCCCCTTACTTCCTGTGCTTCCCTGCCTACACCATCTCGTGATTCACTCATTTATTTGTAAAAGATTTTATTTATTTGAGAGAGAGAGGACATGAGTGGAGGGAGGGGCACAGGGAGAGGGACAAGCAGACTCCACGCTTGGCACAGAGCCCGATGTAGGGCTCGATCCCAACACCCTGAGATCAAGACCTGAGCCAAAATCAAGAGTTGGACGCATAACCCATTGAGCCACCTAGGCGCTCCCCTCATTGTTCACTTGTAAGTGCCGGACAGTTGTTAGGAGCGGGGACTATCTTTTCCCCCTTCTCCCCACCACCTAGCCATGGGATCTGGTGCCCAGCGTTGGATGAAGTCAGTGGGTCAAAGGAAGCAGGACAGAGACCGGAGAACAGGATGCCACCCTGCCCAGCCTCAACTCCTTGGTCTAAGTCCTTCCTGGGTGGGATTATAGGATGGGAGAACGGTCCCTGGGAGGCCTCTCGGGATCTGTCTTTGCTGCCGCTGGTGGTGCAGGTGACTTCTTTCCCAGCACGTGTGATGCTTCCTTCTGGCAGAAATCGATTTCAGAAAAAGCTATTATCTTCGCTCCCCCCACCTTTAGAGATGAAACGCTTCTATCCTCCTGGGATACACGATGCTAGCAGAAAAATGTCACATTTCTTTCTTAGAGTAGGAAAAAAAAAAGTTTTATGTGTTTAATTTTTCCAAAAGTGCTTAAGTTTCTCTTTTCCTTTAGAAGAAAACTGGTTTTTCACTCGGATTATCCCAAGGGCCACATTCAGGTATATGGAGAAAAAAAGGAATGATGCGCTTGTGCATACCATTTGCATATATCTGTGTGGGGTGGATCATTTATTCTCAGGGTGCTTGCTTGCTTTCTTCCTGGCTGGCTCTCTTTCTGGTTTCTTTTCTTTTCCTTTTTTTTTTTAAGTTTCTGAGAAATTGAATCTTTGATAATCTGTACAATGAAAAGAACCAACAACAGTGAAAAGACAGTGGAAACCGTAGGCAAGCCCCCCTCCCCCAGCCCTTCACAGAGAAGATCACTTCTTTGCAAGATTCCCTGGCTTCTCCCAGTCTTTTCGGAGATTTTGGATGGCTGCGGTTTCTCCATGATAAAAGTAGCAGCGGCCTGCTGTGTGCCAAGCAAGCTGCTCTGTTTACTTTTCTGTATCTCTTATTCTACTTGGTGGCCCTGAGAGGTAGATGTTATGGCCCTGAGAGGTGGCTGTTACCTCCAGTCTTCATACAGGAAACAGTCCGAGAGGGCAATGCAACAGGATCTGCCCCAGGCCCCCCTCCCCACCCCCACCGCTGTCCCTCTGCCCTGACCCCAGGCAGTGGCAGACGGGATTTACACCCAGGGCTGTCCACTTCCAAGCCCATTGTTTTCACCTCTTCAGCTCTATTTTCCATCCCTGGCATGTTGTTTGGTGTTCTGCCTTCGACATCTGCCACTACCAGCCAGGGACTTTTCCTCACGCGCATGGTTTGGTTGTCATTTGAATGGCGGTTGCATAATACCAAGGGGCCAGAGTTCACCTTATCACCCCACTTGGTTTGTTTCCACGTCCTCAGTGTTACAGGTGGCGCAGGTGTAAATATCTTTGTGCAAATAAGGGTGGTCTGTTGGGTTCTTTAGGTATTTGACGGAAGTCCTCGAAGTAGGATTGCCAGGCCAAAGGGTTTTATAGAGTTTGATGATTTCTCCGGAAGGGTTCTGCCGTTCGATCACTCACACCAGGCTGAATTTTGGAGTGCCTACTGTGTACCAGGTGCTGGAGGTAAAGGGGGGATTCCGAAACGGCCCCTCATTCATGGAACTGACAATCTGGTGTGGGGAGGATGGGGCAACCCAAAGTGGTTGTAGGAAAGTGGGGGTTGGGGCAAGGGGCAGTGAAAACGTGGACCCCTGGCTGTGTCTGAGTGTGCCTCTCCCCCATAGCGTGTGGCAGGGACTGCGGGGCAGGGAGGAGCATGATGAGGAAAGGGGCCTCATCCCAGCTTTCCCCAGGTCGGTGGCTGAGCTGCCTCCAGGCTGAGGACCTCCTGGCTGCTGCCTCCTGTCCTTTTCCTCCAGGGGCCCCGTGGCCTATGGGACCGGTCACTGCTGCCCAGCTGCCACTAGGAGGAGCCAAGCAGAGGATGGCGGGAAATAGCTCCAGCCTTGAGAGGCACCTGCGGGTCCTCCAGGTCCGCTCTTCCCCTTAACACCCCAGCAGCCAGGGAGACAACACGGTGCCTGATTCCCATTCATTCAGCAGACAGGAAGGTGCACAAAGTTTCAGTGCGCAGCTGCCTTTTTGCAAGCCAAGTGCTGTTCTAGATGCTAGGGGCACAGAAACGAATCCAACAAGGGCCCCCTCCCCAGGGAGCTCTGGTCCAGAGAGGAAAACAGACAAGGAAAGAGACCTTATGACTTGGTGTGGTGGTGGTCTGGACAAGTAGCAACAGGGGCACTGAGCAGTGAGCGGCCTGGCAGCGTCTGAGAGCCCAGCGCCCTGCTCTTACTTTGGCGGTGGCACCACAAATCTCCTGGCCTTTGGTGTCTCCATCTCTAACCTGAAAGAATGAGTTTGATGCCCTCCAAGGGCCTTGTGACTTACAGATGCTGTGAGCCTGGCTCATGTGCCCATAATAAGCCCGAGCTTTTCCCCCAGAAGACCTACCTGGCTTCAGTCACCCCACCTCACTCCTTCTTCCTGCCATACCCTACCCCACCCTACCCCACCCTGCCCCTGTGGTGTTCCTTGGTGTTCTGCCTCTGGCCTTCCTCTCCCAGTCCACATGTGCCCTTGTGTCTTTAGTAGCTAGTGGGTGCTGCTGACACCTACATCTGGATGTTCAGCCCCATCTTCTCCATTGAGTGTGTGACGTGACTTAAATTAAGTCATCTACCCAACAACCTTATGAAGTGGGCGGTGGCATGCCATTTTATAGATGAGTGAAACTGACCGAGACGTGCCCACTTGGCTATTCCGCAGGTGCCTCGATTTCAATATGTCTGAAATGGGCCTCATCGTCTCCCTGCCTTGTGCGTCCTCTTGCCTTCCCCTTTCTTCTCCATCACAATCAGTGGCACCATCAACCCAATGAGGCCCAAGCTGGAGGCCTTTCTAGATTTGTCCGTCCTCATCCTTGCTCCCTAGCGTGCATGACTCACATCTGCTGAGATCTTCTTCCACTTCTCTCCAGCCCTTCTTAAAATTCTTAATTCTTAAAATGTTCTGAATTATTTGCCAACATTTAAAAATCAGGAAATGCCACACACAGGTTAACGAACCTGGCTCCTCTTGCAAAACTGAAAAAACTGGCAACTCTGGGAACATGTTCCAGTGGGGCAGTGGTTGGATGGAGCCGAGTGGTGGTTGCCATCTTTAGAAGGGGCACGGGCTTTCTTCTCCCAGTTGCCTACCTGAGCCTTGTGGCATCAGGGCTCATGACCCTGCAGGTATGGGCTGAAGCCCAAGCCAGCCCTCAACCAACATCCGAGTCTTACTCCTGCTCACCACCCCGCCACACCCTCCACTGCGGCCCCAACTCTTACCCATAGTTCTCTGAATTGCCTTACACTCAGGGCTCCTGTCTGCATGTCTGCCTTTGCGCAAGCTTCTGGCTCTAGAATGCCTGGGCCACTGGTTAAGCCCCGTTGGTCCTTCAGGATTGCTCTGTGCCCCGTCTACTGAGAAGCAGTCCTTGCAGCAGTCCTTGTTCCTACATCTTCCTCCCCGCTCCTCTGCCTCCAGCTGAGTTCTGTCCTCCCTTGATAATGGGGCACAGAACACAGGCATCCCACCATTGTACTGGGTTCTAATTGTCGATTGGCATGTCTGCCTCCCCCCGCAGACTAGGAGTCTGGAATTGTAGGGAGCCTGTCTTCTTTATCTTCCTATACCTCAAAGGTCAGCACGGAGCTTGGAAACGTAATAGGTGCCTGATAAGTGGTGAATGAATGGATGAATCAGTGAAAGACTGACTTGGGAAGATACTACTCCGGGGTGTAATGTTGCCACCTACTTGCTTGGGATGGAGGGTTCCAGCTTCCTTTCATTCTGGAGCATCCCCATCTCCAAGCCTTCCATTCCGAGTGACCCCCCACAGCATCCTATAAGCCATACTCCAGCTCTGCCAGCTCTGGAATGCATCCAAGCCTCCCAGGAGGCTCGTTCCTAGGGAGGCTAGAGGGAAAATATATCATTCTTGCTGTTCCGGGGCGGGGGAAGGAGTTGGGTAACGGTTGGGAAATGGCACAGCCGTTGGATACAGCACATTCTGTCGTTATTGGAAGCATGATCATGTTGTGCTCATGGTAGCACCTCACACCCGTGGAACACTCACATGGTACCCAAGTCCAGACCATGAGCATCCGGGAGCTTATTCCCTTCATTCCTTGCCACAGTGCTATGGAGTGGGTAGGACTGGTATCCTCGTTCTACAGGCAGGAAAACTGAGACTTAGGGAGTTTCCACAACTTTTCCAGGGCCACATAACCCAGACGTGGTAGAATCTAGATTTGAGCCCAAATCCGTGGGCCATGAAAGTGGACCCTTCCAACCACCATGCCGCCACACTTCCTCAAAGAGCTCTTTCTTTAGAAACGTGAGGGAAGGACGAAAGTCAATGTGAAAGGGAAGGATGCGTGATTATATACACAGTTAGACTCCAATTAGTAATTAAGAAGAAGAAAAAAAGCAAACCAACTCCTGAAGCATAGGGCAGTCCAGCCGGCTTGCACACCCACAAGCCAGCAGCGCCGCGTGTGGGGAGTAGAGGGCCGGGGATGTGTTGCTCTACATTTTCCCCATCTCGTTGCCACTCCCGTAACATTTTCTAAATTTCCTCTAACAATCATGCATTCCTTTCATCATCAAAAAAAAAAAAAAAATCCTCCCTCCAAAACGGCCCCGGCATGTCAGCGGGCCCATCTTCTAAGTAGTGACAGGGGTCAATTGGCCAGCGGTGGCTGCGGCCTCGGCACCTGTAACCTTGAGGAGCAAAGGAGAAGTGAGTCTCACCATGTCCCCTTTTCCTCCAGGTGCTTACACCCCAGAGCCCCTCAGCAGTTTCCGGTGGGCCCTTCTCTCAACTGGCCTCATGTTCTTTTACCACTTCAGCATCTTACAGATCCTGGGCCTGGTAAGTTTGGTTTGGTCCCCTCCAATTCCCCTCTGTGTGGAGTTCTCCATAAATCTTCATAATCCTGGTTGGCGCTGGTGTATCGTTTTGTTTCGAAAATACAAGATGCCAAAGGCCAGGATGTCAGATTGTTGTGTCTGGGTTGCTGATTTATGCTCCATGGCCTGGGCCTCTCCAAAGGGTTTTCGGAAATCTACAGTATTGACCATTTCTTTTCATCCCTGGGGAGGCAAAGATGCCCTTCGCTCACGACCACCCGGGTTGCAAACAGCGAGCTGCGGCTGGAAGGTGGTTTGTTACATACCCCGTGGGGGGTTGAAGTCAGGACCTCCACCTGGCCTGGGCCCGGAGAGGAGGTTTCCAACCTTAGGTCCATTCTGGGCCGACTTCCAGGCCCTGAGCTGTGTGGCCAGTGGAAGTGCCGTGTCGGAGGGACTCCCATGGTATTCTGGGGTGTTCAGACCCGCCCGGAGCGTGGATGAAGGCTGGACTCAGTAGTTGAGTTATCCAGAGCCCAACATTGCTGAGTGCATGGTTGTCTATATTGGTGCCAAAGTGAAGGAGGAAGAACTCGGGCCTGTGGTGGGTCAGGAGACCCAGTTCAAGTCCCGGCTCTGCCACCATTCTGGGTGAGTCACCTCCCTGTCGAGGGCAGAGAGCTGGTCCCCCTCTGAGACATGGAACCAAACCGCCAGCCTCCCGAAGAGGTGGTGAGGACTTGTCTCTAACGTGAATGGGCTGGAAGGACTGTGGAAGGCAGGTGCCGCAGCCATCTTCGGGACGGGAGCAGCGTGTCTGATTTTGTGTGTGAGCGGCATGAATGCAGCATCAGCCGTGTGGGGCCTCGTGGGGCCTGGCCGGACTAAGGCACATGACCGAGGTCACCAGTGCCTGTGGAGGAGCAGTCCCTTTCTCTTCCCCACCCTGGCATTCTGCTCTGCTCTGGTTTGCCTGGGGGACAGCTGGAGCTCTTGGCCAGTGGCATGAATGCTCCCACACTTGAGGAAGGCAACAGGATGACTTTCACACCTGGCTCTCAGCGCTCTCCACTGGGACTGCTTGATTCCAGAGGGGTCCGTGTCCTCATGTCACCATACAAACCATGCTCAGTCCCACCTGCAGGCCTGGGTCAGGCCGTGCCTCCTACAAGGAAGGCCCTCCTCGCTCCATTCCTCGCCATGACCCCCATCCATCCTTCATGAGTCCGTTCAGGGTGCCACTTCCTTCATGAAATCTTCTCTGAGAACTCAGTGCCCATTCTTTACCCTCCCCCCAGATCTCCTGGTGGGGGAAACCTGGTGAGCACCGTCTGGTTTGAGGTCAGATATGGTTGCCCATACCGACTCGGTTGGTGGCCAGTTATAAGTGGAGGCAGGGACCATGCCGTTGACTGTTCTGTCATCCCCTGACACCTCTCCGGGGACTAGGCACGTGGTAGATGCTCAGGAATGACGGCAGGCTCTGGACCCATCGGGAAGGCAAGATTGAGCAACGCCAAGCAGCTTCTCCATTGGATGGCCTCCCCCATCGCCTCCCAAGGGCTGTAGCCTTGACCCACCCCCAAAACCCTAGGGCAGAGAAACCCCATCATGAACAGGTGGGGATTGGTCAATCCCTCCTTGTCTAGCCCCCCATTAGGTAGAGATGGCTGACCTGGCAGAAGCCAGAGAAAGCCTCAGGATGGTGAACGCTTACTCTACCTCCCTTGTCCCTGCAGGTCACCGAAGTGAATTTGAACAACATGCTGTGTCCGGCCATCTCAGACCCATTCTACGGCCCCTGGTATCGCATCTGGGCCTCGGGACACCAGACTCTCATGACCATGACCCACGGGAAGCTGGTCATCCTGTTCTCATACATGGCTGGGCCCTTGTGTAAATATCTGCTGGATTTGCTCCGGCTTCCAGCCAAGAAAATAGACTGAAGGTGCTTGTCTTTTTTTTTTTTTTCTCCCTGAGGAAGCAAGTCCTGACTTGACTTGGAGAACACCCAGTTCTTGATGAAATCATGGGGAGAGGGCAGTAGGATGTTTGGTGTATTTCTTTTTCCCCTCCTCTCTGTCACTTCCACCGCACTTCCTTCCCCAGCTCTAACCCCCAGGACATCTCCTGGAGCCTGGGGGTGGGGGATCGTGCCAAGGGCTGGATTCTTCCTCCTCCTCCCCTTTGGCTCTTCCTCCCTGCTCCTAGTGGCCTTACGTGGGCGACGGTAGTCAGTGGTTTTCACTCTGCTTGGTGGTGCTTTAATGACAGCTGGTTGAGGGGACGGGGAACAACAAGCAGTAGTTCTCTTGGCACTGAAGTGATGAGATTGGGTTGGGTTTCATTTCTCCACTGCCAGGGACCTCCAGGCTTACTCTGGGGTCCCCCTTTGTCTCCAGCCCAGCCCCCACCATAATGGGACCGAGGCCTTGTTTCTACACCAGCGGCAAGCCGAGAGCCAAGGGTTTTCCCAGCTCGTGGCCAAAATAGAACCTGCCAGAGTCTTCCCACTGGTGTCCCATGACTCAAAGCAAGCAGCCAACCAGCCACTCCCTCCAAGATGCTGCCTGTGGTGGGAGGTGGGGGCACTCCTTGGCCCCAAGTCTAGATTCCATTGAGGGGAATGGAGAGCTGTTGGGATAGCAGATCCAAAGTGAACAAGTTGAAAATATCCACCACTCTTACTAGGCAGGACCCTGGGTAAATTCTGCCCGAGGGAGCCAAAAAGTGACCCATATCCCTATCAGAAGTGAGCGTTAGAAATTAATCAGTGGAAGTGATAACTTGAGAAAACTGTGATTTGAATCATATGCTCCATTTTAGTTGAATGTTTGATAGTAGATGCCATTTTAATCTTGAATACCCCTTAAATATTTCTCTCTCTCTCTAAAAGGCAGCTTCAGGGAAGGGTGAGCTGGAGCTGGGTTTTTTGCTTTTTGGGTTTTTTTTTTTTAATTTGTTTACTCCCTTGTTTTTGGATGTTTGAACTCAGAGAATCCTTGGGTCAGGGGCCATCTCCGCAGGGGTTCCTATCCATGCATTCTGTGCTTTCACAGGCTATGTCAGCATCCTGGGTTGGGAGAAGATACAGATCCTGTATCATCAATAGGATAGATCCTGTATCATGACCGCAGCCAGATTCCATGCCGAACTGTTTCACATTGCGGGGCGTCACACACTTCCCTGCCCACCTGGTCCACCCCCAAAGCCCATGTCTGGGTTGCAAAGGAGGTACCAAGAAATCAGGTCCCCATGGGTGCAAGTTCAAGTGCTTCAAAAGGAAGACCTTTGGCACAAAGACTTGAGCTCAGTCACACAGACTTCAAGGAGAGAACCAGTGGCTGGGCATTTGCTGACTCCTTGTGGGTTTTAACTAAGAACAGGTTTGCCTAAGAACAGAAAAGGTGGTTCGATGACTTCCTCTGATGGCCCTACCCCCCCACCCCACTCTAGGCAACCTGGTAGCCCTGGCCTGGGTCCCGTATTCCAGCTTCAGTGACGCAGTGGTCGTGATCTGAGCAGACAGACCTACAGAAGGCAACAGGGTGCAGGAGAGTCTCTTGGAGCAAGGTGAGGTCTGGGAAGCAGCTGCGGAAGGAACCGCCCTGTTGCAGAGGCTGCTGGCACAGGGGACGATCGGTTCCCAGGACGTGGAGGAGCCAGAGGGAGAACACCCAGTACTCTTACTCCCCTTGAGCTCCTCATGACATACTCCATTTTCTGCCTCTCCCTCCCCCCAAGGGCTTGGCCAAGTTTGTCTCAGCGTCTCTCACCATAGGGTTATCCTCAGGAAGGGGTCCCTCTTGAGCAGCTGGATCCACCCTGGCGATCATCGAGCTGCTGCGTGTAGGGATGACTGATAAGAAAACACGTAAGGTCTCAGTGCCCCTTGGCTCTTTACAAAAGGAGAGGTTGAAAGGAGGTCACAGGAGGAGCCCCTGGCGGCACGTTCTGTCTCCTTCCAGAACACGGAGTCCTGTAGGTGGATGCTTGGCATTCAAATGCCACGGTGGCGCAGAGACTCTGCACGCTCGCCCTTCCTCCCTGTCTTTGGGGCATGGGTGGCCAGTCAGCCCAGTCTTTCCAGCGGTGGCATGCTTCTAGAAGCTCGCCTTTTCCCTGGCTATGGCTCGGTGCCCCGTTCTGGCTAGTCTTCTCTGGCTGCTTGGAAGGAAAGAAGGAAGGGAAAGAAGCCATGTGCCTGGCTGGGGCAGAGGCAGCTCCACCGGTCAGGGGAAGAGGGAGCTGGGGGGGGAGCCTTAGGGCCAGGGGGCCTCCGAAACAGGCAGGCAGAGGAAAGAGAGCGTGGGCCAAGTCTGCGGGCTGCACGGGGACCCGCGGCTTCTGTTCAAGGGGTTAGGGTGTGGCAAGTACCTGACATGGTCTGAGCCCACCTAAGGCAGCCTGCCTTGGAGGGTGGCCCCCTGTGCCAGGGAGCCCAGGCTTCCCAGCTCCTGCCTAGGGCTTTCCTGGTGGCACCAAGGAGGTTCCTTAGCTACCTTGGCAAACTTTTCAGATGCCATTTGCCAGCGTGGGGGAGCTCACCGTGTGTGTGTACGTATGCGCGCACGCGTGTGTGTGTGTGTTTGTGTGAGAGAGAGAGAGAGTCTGAGAGCGTAGGCAGCAGCTCAGAATAGCAGAGATGATAGCGTCTGCTTACAGCCCCATCCCTGTTCCCAGTATTTGGTTCCATACACCAAATATGGTCTGGCCCATCTTCTTCCCAGAGGCCCGGGAACGGGTTCGTTTGTCTGCTTGGAGGACGGTGGGGTTCAGCGGGACGGTCGGCTGACTTTGCCGTCTGCTACCTCCAGCCTTCTCCGTCAGGGTTCTGCTGTCCGTACTCCTTGCTAATTCAGCATTGTGTGGTGTGGGCCCAGCTCCCCTCCTCCTCACCAACAGCAAATTGTCAGTCTATCTCTGTGCATTGGTGTTGGGGCATGGTAGGGGTGGGGGTACCAGAAAGCCCTTCCTCTCCCTCTCTGGGCCAAAAAGACCTCCCTGGATTTGTTGCCTTTGATCCAGAGTTCTCTGTCCTCTTTGGGAGACTGAGGGGGGCAGTAGGGGAGGAGACGAGGGACAAGATGCGAGTGCTGGTTTTGGTAGATCAGCAGGCCCCCATGTGGAGAGGGGTCCCTCACTGCAGGCCTTGCCCTGCCCTGCCTTCTCAGACGGGGCACAGTCCACGAGAGGGAGAGAGCTGCCTTCTTCTGTATATAGAGTGAACCAGTCTGTGCTCAGGAAAACCTAGTCACTTGTGGTTGCTCTTGTCTATGACTTTTTTTTTTTTTTTTTTTTTTGTACACTGGTTTGCTCCTCATGGCAAGAAACAAAGCAAAGCAAAAGTCGTCTCAAGCAAAGCTGTTGTTTTGGGAACTGGCTTTCTTTGGGTGTGAGTTTTGTACTATGAAGAATTCTTCATTTATATCCGTGTTATTGTGGTAGAGAGAATAAGATAGTCTGATTTTTGCCAGGAAATAGGCAAACGCCTCTGCCCTGGGCTCGCTCCTCCTTCCTTCCCCATCCCCAGGTGAATCTGCTGTGTTCTGGGCAGACCCCCGGCACTCCGCATACCCCCTCCTGGGGGCCCCCTGTAGAACCAGTCTTCTCAAGCCCCCTAGACAGCAGCAGGGGGACTGTTTTTGCCAAGCTGGTTCTCAGGTGCTCTGTGCTGCCCACCCCCCACCACAACCAGTTTGCCCACTTCCCTGGGGCATTTGGTAATGTGTTTTCTCTGTTTTGTAAAAGCCTTTGATTGTGTACGGAAAGTTTCTGCAGTCACCTTTGGAAATAAATGGTCATTAATTTGTGTACCTAGCATTCTAGAATTTTAGTCTTAGGTGTTTCTGTGGTTGAAGATCCCTGAATAATAAAGGACCCCCTGACCATGGGACTTAATGTTACAATGTTTTCTTCATTTACTCTCATTAAAAGATTTATGAGAACCTAGGCGTCTTGGCCTTCCTTCCCAGAGCCCTCTCGGAAGTCCCTCTGCTTTGAAAAGGAGACCAAAGGGGCCATTCGCGCCCCACACCGTGGTGGACCACCAAAGGGCAGCTCTGCCCTGGGAGCCGCGCACCCGGAAATTCCCACGCATGCTGCCTGCTTCCACCAGCGACACAGGAGGTCTTTTGCTCTTGGCGGGGACTGTCTTCGGGGGACATCTGCTGGCTTCCTCCAGTACCCCGCCCAGCCAGGTGCACTGGGCCAGGCTATAAATAAGCCAGGGCCATGCAATTCTGGGGCCACAGAACCTCTAGCTCAGGCCGAGCCACATTCCCCGGTTCTCCACCTATAGAAGGATGGCGACATCTGTGTGCCTGGCAAGGCGCTAAATCCCTGCACACACATTCCCTCCTGTGATCCCTGCAGCAGAAGGCCGAGCTGGCTGGTAATGCTGTCCCCAGTGGATGGGCAGACACCCAGACAGCAGTCTCTGAGCTAAAGGAGATGCTGGGTGTTAAATTCCACAGCTCATGTGCTTTGTGCTCTCCCGGGACTCCGCTGCCTGTCGGGGGGGGGGGGCGCGATTACTGGGCCAACCCCTGCCCGGGGACCCCCAGCCCCGAGAGGAGCGGGAGTAGATCCAGGTGGGGATGTGGAAGGCAAGAGAGAGGAAGGGGAGCTCCACAAATGTGCAAAGCAGAGGAGCCAAACCCATCTTGTGACCCCTGGGAGAGCCCCAGAACATAGCCGAAATGCACAGGAGTAAAGGGGGGCAAGAATTGGCCCAGGACAGAAAGATGGGTCACATGGCCTTTCTACATGTCTCCCTTTTCAGAAAGAGCTGGATGGCAGTGACCTAGGCCATGCCTTCTCTGCCCTGGGCCTTCTCTGCTCCAGTCTGGCCCCGCCTACTGCAGACAACAAATTCAGATCCGACTGCACAGCTTCCCTGGGCCCCGTAAACATCTGCCCCCACAGCCCCGTGTACCCCAGAACCACACACAGGGAGAGACCCTTTGCTCCCAACATCTTCTGGTCCACTTTTCCCGCTGGCCGTCTTCTCCTTTGCCTTTTTTCTTTGCGTGGGTCTCTCAGCTCCCCAGTCTCCCTTGTTGTCCAAAAGCTTGAGCTCAAGTGTCTGCTCCTGGGCCAGGCTTCCCTGAGCCCCGGTCTGACTTAGGTACCTCTCAGCTTGGCTTCTGCCGCTGCCTGCTCCCCGCCACCCTGCTCCTGTCCAGCTCCTGGTTCCCACTGCAGGTTCACCCCCAACTAGGCAGTGCATTCTGGCTGTCTGTCCCTCTGCAGACTGAGCTCCTGGAGGACAGGGTGGGGACTCATTCATTCTCCTGTCCCTGGCACAGGACCTGTTCCACAGCAGGTGCTCAGTGACCACCCAGCTCATCCCAGAGAGATGCAACACAGTGGGAGGCTGCACCGCCACCCAAGGGAGGAACCCTGCCACATCAGCTGTCCCTCACCCCATGGGCTCTCCCATGTGGAGCTGTGTGCCTTTGTGTGGGCCTCCGTGCCCAGCCTTCCCCAGGTCCCTGGGTGGAAGGTGACCAAGGATTCCAACTTCTCTGTATCTTTGCTAGCTGTTCGGTCCCCACCAGGGTCACCCCTCTGTTCCCTGGGGTGCACGGAGTTGGTATTGGCATGGCCAGAGCCCCTCTGAGGGGGAGGGAGTGGCTTGGGATGGTTACACCGTGATCACCCCCCACTGAGTTTTCCTCTTGTCCTGCTTCGCCAAGGCCAGTGGAGGGGCAGAGATCCACGTCAGTCTGACAAACGCAGTGGCTTATTCAAAGGATATGTGGTTTGCTAACCTTGGCAACGGACGAGGCGGGCCTCGTCCAAAGTCAAGGACTCTCTGTTACCGCCCGTCCCCACCCCTCTCCCAGTCAGCGTTTGCCCAGCATCTGGATGGCACATCTGGGGTGTCTGAGCCGCCTGGCAAAGAGGGCTCAGCGTCTGCCGGGGAGGCGACAGGGAAGGCCACTCTTGTGGCTCCCGGATGACCCAGAGGGCTTGGCCCTTTGCAGCCGACGTCCTCACTTCAGCACAACTCCTCCTGCATCTCAGCCAGCCAGTAGCCCTGGAGTCTCGCGAGGAGGCAGGTCTTGGCAAGGAGGTCAGATGCCTCCTTGACCAAGCTCTGATAGGTCACGGGGCCAGTGGCGTGAGCTGCGTGGGTGTTCTTTCCAGTGACGCCTCCCCAGCTGCCCCTCTGCTCCCTGGTCTCTCCTGCCTCTCCCCACCCTCCTCGCCTTCAAGGGGTTGGCAGGGGTGCTGCCTGCTTAGGCTGTCCCTTTGGCTGTTTCTTCCCTACTTTCCAGGAGTCCCCAGTGCCTTCCCTAGGAAATTTTTAGAAGGAGGCCCTGGGCTCTCAGGTTTCCTGCCCGCCCTGGGAATGGAGGGGCCTTCCTGTGCCGTCCAGAACACACCCTCAGATTTTGAGAACATTGGAGCTGACAAGATAGAGAACCATGAAGACAGGAGCCTGTAGATTGTCCTGTGTATTAGAATCACCGCGGCAGTTTAACCGCACTCCCAGTGCCCAGGCCTCACCCCAACTCATGATGCAAAGCAAACTTTTGTTTTGTTTTCACTTGAGGCTTCCAGGCTGGGTTGGGAGTCATCTCTTTGCCCCGATCCTCTACTCCCGGGCCTCTTACAAATGAGATTTTTAAGACCTGCCAAAAAGGTCTGAAGAATAATACCAAAATTCAGCTTCATAAAAAGAACCTTGCCGAGACCGTGGGAGCCCCCTCACTCTGGAAACTTGAAGAGTGTTCCTCAGAGACACAGGGGGTCTGGAGAGGCCACCTGGGGATGAGGGATGGGTGGGGGCTGGGCGTGTGAGGTTCTGGCCTTTTTCTCTTGCTTCACCTGGAACAACTCCCAGTTTTGTTCCCTTTGGTACCTTGAGGTTCTGTAAATAATTCCATCAGGAAAGACGTTGAAGTCGCTTCTTTCCACGCTCACCAGCCCTCGATTGCGGTCGTCATGTGATAGTTGAAGAAACCACTGCAAGTAGACTCAGCTGTTCTGTGCCCCCTCTAAAGCCCCGGGTGCCCTTGGCCCAATCTTAACCTCTCTCAACTCCAAGGCGGCTGTGAGACACCCAGGGAGAAAGATGGCTTTGTAAAGTCCTGTTTGGTGTCAGAGAGGGGCCCTATTTCCAGACAGGGTAGTTACGATGCTTATTCTCAGAGCACAAAGGGTCTTTGGGGTTTTGACTACACTTACCCACTGTGCCTTAATGTGCCCTGTGTGGTTGGGTGTCTCGGGGTGTGTGTAGCAGAGGTGATGCCTCGGTTTGGTTTTGTTTTGGTTTGGGTTTTTGGTTTTTTGGGGTTTTTTTTTAAAGTGCGATTCCATTCTTAGATGCCTCAGTTTTAAAGAATGTTTCTGTGTTTCGTGGACTCTAAGGCCTCTCCGGCCTCTTTTTTTTTTTTTTTTTTGAGTTTTAACATCTCTAAATCTGGGTTGCATCTTACAATCAGTGGCATGACATAGTTCGAGCAGCGCTTAGTTTTCTTTTCCAGAGGCAGATAAACTAGGGGCAACGTACGGCCCAGGTGTCTTAGAGTAGCTGAGATGCCAGAATTGTTGCCTCTGATTCCCCTTGCTGGCCCCCAGGAGAGTCATCTTCCTGGTAGAGGAAACCCCTTCGGAAAAACTTACAAACTTTCACCACTCCATCTTCTTCTTTGCTGCCAGCGTCCAGGCAGGCCAGGCAGGCTCTCTGCTTCCCAACCAGAGAGGGGGCTCACTTTGCTGGGCTGCCTCTTGGGGCAGACGGTTTGTGGGCCATGAAGGGGAGGGGGTGGAGTGCACCTGCATAATAAAACCCATGGTGCCACCCATCAGGGACAGAGGGAGGGAGGGAAGGAGGAAGCCAGAAAGAGAGTTGGGGACGGAGCCAGAAAAGCCAGGCTAGCCATCCCCAACAGCTCTGGTTTCTTTATTTCCCAACCACAACCTGGCCAGACAGCTCAGCCTGCTTCTGCGGGGAATTCTCAGGGCCAGTCATTGCCAGAGGTGAGCCAAGAAGGGTGTAGGGGGAAGGAGCCCAGCCTTGCTCTGAACTCCTGGGGTTGACATGAGCAGCCGTCTGGCCCGCACAGAGGAAGACAATGATTTCTTCACCTTGTCCCACAAGGCAGAAGAGTTAGGCAGTGGGCCTTTCAAGGAAAAGCAGCACCTTGGCCTGGAGCAGCATGAGCCATGGACATTGACCACAGTGGGAAATGGCCACCAACCTTCCCTGGGTGCTGGCGGCCACTCTCATTAACCTTGGCCTCTGTGGTCTTTAGGCCAAGCTCTTCCAGAAGGGGAAAGAGTGTCTGCAGGGAGACCCAGGGATACTTGGGCACAGGAAGCAGTTTGTGGACATCCCCTTCTCCCCCCCCCATTCCCCCCCATCCCCTCACAAGAGCTTAGCAAGACACGATCAGCCTGGATTACAGCTGCCCTCATATAACTGGGTTAAAGTGTTGGCCTACTTAGGCCCCTCCTGCAGTGGCCTCCTTCAAAGCTGATGAGGCCGATTAGGAGGCTATTTCTGAGCCCTAGTTGTGTACCCGGAAGCCTGAGGGCCATCCTCCTGTGACAAGAAAGACAATAACTAAGGCTAGACAGCCAAGGGCAGAGTCTGCCGTGCCTGTGGGAGAGAAGTGCTGTCAGACCTCGTGTGTCCTTGTAAAAGAAAAAGTCAAATAACATCAAATCTAAGTGCCTGGACTTTGAACTTCAAAAACCCAAACCAACCAGTTTTCAGCCAAGGACCTTGTCCCTTGTCTTTGCCATCTCCAGCCCTAGCGAGGGTTGGCAGAGCATCAAGTCAAAGCCTTCAATGATAGTCACCAGCCTCCATTCAGTAGGTTCTGGGCGTTTGAGGGAGATTGCGATTTAACTTCTCTGAGCCTCAGTTTACTCGTCTGTAAAATGGCAATAATAATAGTACCTACCTTACAGACCTGGGGGGAAGATTGAAGAGATAAGGCACAGAAGGCACTTGGCACAGGGCCAGCACATTGTAAGCACTGTTTCCATCAGTGTTAAATGCTATCCGCTGTCATTGCCACCACTGCCACCACCACCATTGCCACCCTCATCCTCATCCTTATCCTCATCCAGACATCAGCGTGAATGCCAAAAAGCTCAGTCTCTGGAGCCTGACAAACTTGGTCTGAATCCTAGCTCTGCCATTTTGTAGCTGGGTGGCCTTAGATAATTGATAATTTCTTTAACTAGATTCTTGTGCTGTACGATGGGAACTTTATAAGGCTGTTGAAAAGTGCATACCATGGTCCTCATCACACAGGAAGCACTCAGTGAAGGTTGGTTATTTTAATTATTTAAAAGGGGTGATCAAGATTCGTGGTTGCCGGGGGCTGGGGTAGGGAAAGATGAATAGATGAAGTATAGAGGCTTTTTAGGGCTGTGAAACTGCTCTCTCTATGATAATATAATGGTAGACACATGTCATTAAACATTGATCCGAATTCATAGAATGTACAGCATCAAGAGTGAATCCTAATGTAAATGCTGGACTTTGGGTGATAATGACATTATCAGTGTAGGTTCATCAGTTGTAACAAATACACCACTCTCGTGGGGGGGGGGACTGATAGTGGCGGGGTCAGGGGAGAGGCCATTTGCAGAGAGGGTGGCAGGCAGTGAGTATATGGGAACTCTGTTTTCTGCTCAACTTTGCTGTGAACCTAAAACTGCATTAAAATTACAGTCTGTTTGAAAGGAAAGAAAAACAAAAAGGTGATCAAACTAGATTGTTATAAATTTAGGATGTTAACATAATCCCCATGGTAACCGCAAAGAAGATAAATGAAAGATACGGAAAAGGACAAGGGAATCAAAATGATTCACAAGAAAAAAAACCCATCAGACATAAAAGAAGGCAGTACTGGAGGAACTGAGGATTGAAAAGAGATATGCCACATAGAAAACACATAGCACAACAGCAGAAAAAAAAATCCTTCATTATCCGTAATCACTAAACGTAAATGGGTTAAACTTGCCAATTAAAAGAAAGATTAGCAAAGTGGATGACAAAGACAAGCTCTATGTGCTGCTTACAAAATACTCAGTGTAGACCCAAAGACACAAATAGGTTGAAAGTGAAAGGATGAAAAAGATGTTCAGTGGAAATAGTGGTCACCAAAGGTGAGCTGGGGTGGCTAAATCACAGCAGGGCAGATAGATTTTAAGTGAAAAATTGTTATAAGAGGCCAAGAAGAGCATTTTTATTGATAGAAGGATCAATTCATCCAGAAGTTGTAACAATTATAAACATAGACACCAAACAACAGAGATTTAAAAGGAAACTGACATAATTGAAGGGAGAAATAGACAGTTTTACAATAATAGGTGGCAACTTCCTTACCCTGCTTTATATAATGGATAGGACACTTAGACAATAGATCAATAAGGAATAGAGGACTTGAATGGCACTATGAACCACCTAGACATCAAAGACATACACAGCATACTCTACCCAACAAGAGCAGAGCACACATTCTTCCCCAGAGTACATGGAACATCCTCCAGGATGGGCCATATGTTAGGACATAAAGCAATTCTCAACAAATTTTAGAAGATGAAAATCATACAGAGTATCTTCTCTGACCAAATGGAATGAAACTAGAAATCAATAACAGAAGGGAAACTGAAAAAAAACCCCACAAATATGTGGAAATTAAACAATACACTCTTAACCAGTGGGTTAAAGAAGTCACCAGGGAACTTAGAAAATGTTCTGTGATGAATGAAAACACAGTATACCAAAACACACAGGATACAGTGACAGGCAGTGTTTAGAATTGAATTTATAGCTGTAAATACTTACATTAAAAAGGAAGCTTTGAAATCAACACCTTAACTTTATACCTTGAGGAACTACAAAAAAGAAAAACTAAACCTGTAGCCAACAGAAAGAAGGAAATAATAAAGATGAGGATAGAGTTAATGAAAAAAGAATAGAAAAAAAATGAAGTCAATGAAACCGATAGCTGGCTCTTTAAAAAGTTCAACAAAATTGACAACACTTGAGCGACACTCATTAAGAAGAAAAAGGCATAAATAATTAAAATTGGAAATGAAACATGGATGTTACCACCAACCTTACAAAAATTTTAAGGATTATCAGAGAACACTATAAGCAGCTGTGTGCCAATAAATTAGATAGTCTTCAGGAAATGGACAAGTTCCCAGAAACACACGAATTACCAAAATTGACTCAAGAAAAAATAGAAAAGCTCAATAGACCTGTAATAAAGAGATGGAATCAGAGTCAAAAACCTCCCAACTAGGAAAAACCCAGGCTTCACTGGTGAATTCTACCAAACATTCAAAGATTTGACAGTAATCCTATTCAAACTCTTCCAAAAAACAGAAGAGAAAGCAACACTTCCTAACACAGTCTATAAAGCCAGCAGTACACCAATACAAAAGCCAGACAAAGATACCATAAAGAAAGAAACCATGGACCAATATCCATTTTGAGTATAGACATGAAAGTCCTCAACAAAATATCAGCAAACAAAATCCAACAGCACATTAAGAGGATCTTACACATGACCAAGTGGAATTTATCCCGGAAATGAAGGGGTGGTTCAACATAAGAAAATCAACCGGCGAGGTGTCTGCATGGCTCAGCCAGTTAGGCTTCTGACTCTTGATGTTAGCTCAGGTCTTGATCTCAGAATCGTGAGTTCAAGCCCTGCATTGAGTTCCACATTGGATATGGAGCCTACTTAAAAAATCACGCAGTGTTAAGTACACCACATTAAGAGAAGAAAGAAGTGATCATTTCAGAAGGCAGAAAAGGCATTTGACAAAAGGCAACAAGCTTTCATGACAAAAACATCAAACAAACTAGGAATCGAATGCAAGTACCTCAACATGATAAAGGGCATTTATGAGAAACCCACAGCTAACATCATACCCAGTAGTGTAAGACTGAAAGTTTTCCCCCGAGATGACACCCAAAATGGAAAGGAAGAAGTAAAACTATATTTGCAGGTGATATGATTCTCTCTATATAAAATCCCATAACACACAAACACACACACAACTAGTGTATAATTAAGAAAGGAAGGAAGGTAGGGAGGAAGGGAAGAAAGGAAGGAAGGAAAAAAAGAAAAATAGAAAGGCAAGAAAGGAAGAAAGGAAAGAAGAAAGAAAAAGAAAGACAAGGTTAATTTAGTTGCCAGATATAAGATCAGTGCACAAAAATCAGTGGTGTTTCTATATGCCAGTAATGAGTGATCTAAAAAGGAAGTTAAGAGAAACAATTCCATTTAAAATAGCACCCAAAAGAATAAGATTCCTTGGAATAAATCTAACCAAGGTGGTAAAAGGCTTCTAACTGAGGGGCGCTCAGTGTGTTAAAGCCTCTGCCTTTGGCTCAGGTCATGATCTCAGGGTCCTGGGATCAAGCCCCACATCAGGTTCTCTGCTCCTGCCTGCCTCTCTGCCTACTTGTGATCTCTGTCTGTCAAATAAATAAATAAACTCTTTAGGAAAAAAAAAAAAGAAAGAAGACAAATAAATGGGAAGGCATCTCATGCTTATGGATTGAAAGACTTAATATTGAGATGGCAACAGTCCCTAAAGCAATCTACAAATTCAAAGTGATCCCCATTAGAAGTCCAGTGTTTTTTTTTCCATAAATGGAAAGGCCAATCCTCAAATATATAAGAAATCTCAAGGATCCTTGAATAGCTCAAACAATAGTCAAAAAGAAAAACAAGGCAGGGGGACTCACGCTTCCCAATTTCAAAACTTGCTACAAAACTAGAGTGATCAAAACAGTGTGGTACTGGCATAAGGGTAGACATATAGACCAAGGAAATAGAACTGAGAGTCCCGAAAGAAGCCCAAACCTCCATGGCCAACTGATTTTCGACAGGGGTGCCCAGACCATTCCATGGGGAAAAGAATAGGTTTCAGGATAATTGGATAACCATGTTCAAAAGAATGAGATTGGGGCCTCTCCCTCAAACCACATGTAAACATTAACCCAAAACAGATCAACAACCTAAACAGAAGGGCTAAAATTATTAAAAGAAAACATAGGGGTAAATCTTTATGATCTAGCACTTGGCAGTTGATTCTTAGGTTTGACACCAAAAACAAGAGCAACAGAAGAAAAACATAGATACACTGGATTTCATCAAAACTAGAAAGTTTTGTTCATTAAAGGACATTATAAAGAATGTGAAAAAGACCAACTACAGAGTGGAATAAAGTATTTTCAAATTATTTCTCTGATAAGGGTTTAATATCCAATACACACAGACACACACACGCGCACACACACACAGAGACACACACACATACCAGTATACATACATGTGTATACCATTATAATATACATATTGTATAAGACAAAAGAAACAACCCAAATAAAAACTAGGCAAAGGACTCGAATAGACATTTTTCCAAAGAAGATCTACAAGTGGACGGATTAGCACATGAAAAGGTGTTTCAACCTCACTGGTCATTAACGAAATGCAAATTAAAATCACAGTGAGATATCAGTTCACACCCACAAGGATGACCATGATCAGACCGACTCTAACTGGGTATTGGTGAGGATGTAGTGAAACTGGAACCGGCCGGCATACACGACTGGTGGGAAAAGTTTGATGGTTCCTCCAAAAGGTAAACAGAGAATGATCTTAGGATCCAGCAATCCCAAGCCTAAGTATATACCCAAGAGAGATGAAAATGCATGTGCCCATAGAAACTTAGACACAAATGTTTACAGCAGCACTATTCATAAGAGCCACATGTTTGAAACAGCCCAAATGTTCATTGGTGGATAAATGGATAAGCCAATTGTGGTAGAGCCATACAATGAAATATCATTCAGCCATAAAATATCAGCGAGCCATGACTTAGATGGACCTCAAACACATTTTGCTAAGTAAAAGAAGCTAGGGACAGAAGGTCACATTTTGTATGACTCCATGTGTATGAATTTATATATATATATATACATATATCGATAAAAATATACAGCTGAATGATATTAATTTGTATGGCTCTATTGAGGGAGAGGCCCCACTCTCTTTCTTTT